>NW_023396824.1:0-355540 GCF_011125445.2 Fundulus heteroclitus | reverse complement strand
GGGAACCGTCTTGCGAAAGTTTAACGGCTATAAAGTCGGTCATATCGCTGGTTGTGTTGCGGGTGTAATGGCTGGTTGCTACGGGCGTTCTCTACCTGTTTGTCCTACCAAAGCGGCAAGGGGCGTTGCTCTTGAGATGGTGACGTCACGTGCGTGGTACGCCTATTAGGCGTTAAAAAAAAAAAAAAAATTTCTTAAATTGTTTTGTAAAACATCCTCTAAGTCAAATGTAACTTTCATCTTGTTGACTTTGTCTTTTTAGTGCTTTCCTTCTTCCTCACTGCTGGCAACACATCAAAACATATTCAGCAACATTTACCTGAAATATGTTGCAGCATGAAGTTCAACTACATTTATATAGATAGACACCCCATGGACTGACGCTGCCTGCTGGAGCTGACGTTTCAGCGCGGCAGTCATCTTGGATGGGTCTCCCACACGCCACCAGTGCATTTATTCCTACTGAGGAAGTTGTTTGGCCATCTAAAATAAATCAAAACTGCCTAAATGTTTACCCGATTTCTATACGGTATGGTTTGTTAAACACAGCAGAGATGTGGTTATGATACATGATGCTGTTACACAAGTTTCAATGCTGAAATACATTGTTTAAAAAGTATTTCATAAATGACTTAGACTTAAGTGCATACAGAATGAAATTTCATCGTTTACAATTACAACAGTGAAGTGGTATTGCAGTTGGAATAAGGCAACATTACAATATAAAGTGCAGCATTTATCAGAACGTATCAATGCAGGAGACAGGAAACAGTGTCCAGAACATTGTGCCGAATATATTCAAACATTTTTATGTACAAAGATAATGGTGCAAAAAGGCATTTGTATGGAATAGGATTGTGCAGTGCTAAATAATAAGTGCAAAAATGCAGTAAGCATTGACTTATGTATGTGGCGGTACCAGTGTGATCCAAATGGGCAATTTGAATTTAAGACCATTAATGTAATAAATATAAGGTTGCAATAATTCTACTTCAAGTTACCTTTAAGGCACACAGGCCTGCTACAGATGGGACTTGAGACAATCACACCCAATTGAATAATTTTATTTATTGCACAATTGTTTTCATGCTATTTGAGACAACATACTACTTTAAAAACCACTCACACATTAAAATAACAGTTTGGTTCAACTCAAAGATGGCAGTGCAAATCAGGGTAGTGACCTACAAAAGAAACACACATTTAATAATTATACAGTTCAGTTCACGACGACTCAAGCAGCAACAGTTCCTATTAAGTTCTGTAGAAGGTCGTGAGGATGGGCGGGGGCAGGCGGGCTCTCCTCATCCTCCGCAGAAAGTACAGTCGCTTCTGTGCCCTCTTCACCAGTGACATGGTGTTCACAGTCCAGCTTAGATTGTCCGTGATGTGCACCCCCAGGAACTTGGTGCTGCTGACCACCTCCACAGCTGAGTTGTTGATGAGCAGTGGAGCGTGGTGAGGCCGGTTCTTCCTGAAGTCGACGATGATCTCCTTCGTCTTCTCCACGTTCAGGATCAGGCTGTTGTCTCTGCACCAGCCCACCAGCTGCTCCACCTCCTCTCTGTAGTCCTGGTCGTTGTCGTGTCTGATCATGCCCACCATGATCAGACATGGTGGTGAACCTGGGGACGCAGTCGTGTGTCATCAGGGTGAACAGCAGGGGGCTCAGGACGCAGCCCTGAGGGGAGCCCGTGCTGAGGGTGATGACATCAGAGGTGTTCTGTCCGACCCGGACTGACTGAGGTCTGTTGGTTAGGAAGTCCAGCAGCCAGTTGCGAAGGGGTGTGTTGAAGCCCAGATGTTCCAGTTTTCCCACCAGATGCTGTGGGATGATGTTGTTGAACGCTGGACTGAGGTCCAGGAACAGCATCCGCACGTGCGTGTTCTTCTCCTCCAGGTGTGCCAGGCTCAGGTGAAGAGCAGAGGAGATGGCGTCCTCAGTGGAGCGGTTCCGTCGGTAGGCAAACTGGAACGGGTCGAGTGTTGGGGGGAGACTGGAGACGATGTGTTCCTTTACCAGCCTTTCAAAGCACTTCATCATGATGGGAGTCAGTGCAACAGACCGGTAGTCGTTGAAACAGGTGACTTGAGGTTTCTTTGGCACCGGAATGATGGATGCAGACTTGAAGCATGCTGGCACTGTGGCTTGGTCCAGCGAGGTGTTAAAAATGTCTGTGAGGACACCAGCCAGCTGACCTGCACACTCCTTGAGCACCCGCCCAGGTATGTTGTCGGGGCCTGGGGCCTTCCGCGGGTTGACTCTCCTCAGAGTCTTCCACACGTCGGCAGTGTCAAGGCAGAGGACCTCCTCTTCTTGATGGGGAACAGCTTTCACTGCTGGAGTGCTGTTTAGTGCCTCAAACCTCCCAAAGAAGTTATTTAGTCCATTGAGGAAGTCAGCATCAACCTCACCCACCGGGGGGGAGGGCGTGTTGTATTCAGTGATCGCCCGGATGCCTTTCCACATGCTCCTGGTGTTGCTGGCGTCGTGAAAAAGCTCCTGGATTTTCTGACTGTGGTTCCGCTTCGCTAGCCTGATGGCACGGTTCAGGTTGGCTCTCGCTGTCCTCAGTGCCTCTTTGTCACCAGACTTGAAGGCTGAGTCCCGTGCTTTCAGCGCTTGGCGGACCTCCGCAGTAATCCAGGGTCGTTGGTTGGCTCGGGTGATGATGGTCTTGGTGGTGCTGACGTCCTCAATGCATTTGTTGATGTAGGCTGACACAGTCATGGCGTACTCATCAATGTTGATCTTGTCCTCATAAGTTGCAGCAGCTTTGAACATGTCCCAGTCAGAGCACTCAAAACAGTCCTGGAGTGCCTCCACAGTCCACACCATTGCCGGCCTCACTGTAGGTTTAGCTCTGATCAGCAGGGGCTTGTATGCAGGGAATAGCATTACAGAGAGATGATCTGAAGAGCCCAGGTGGGGGCGAGGGGCTGCTTTGAATGCTCCTTTTGTAATAGTGTAAACTAAGTAAATGCTGCCTGTCGGGACTTTGAAGCAATCAACTGGTTCCCTTATATAGGAAATTTTTGACCAATATGTATAATATGATTGATTTTGACTTTGTAAAGTGCCTCAAGATGACATGTTTCATGAATTGGTGCTATATAAATAAAATTGAATTGAATTGAATTAAGTCTAGAGTGTTCTCTCCCCGAGTACCAAAATCAATCAGTCAATCAAATTTTATTGTCAATTACAATTTGCATTGCAATCGAAAAATCCACGTGTTGGTAGAAATGAGGGAGAACAGTTTTCATATTGGTCTGGTTAAAATCCCCAGCAATGATGAAAACACCCTCTGTGTGTACAGATTGCAGATCAGAGATAGTCCGATAAAGAACACCCAAATGTATGCTCTTTAACAGACATATGGCATATTAATGTATGAATATGTGATTTCTTATTGAAATACTTTGTTCTATGCTATACAACAAAGACAAACATGTCTTATGGCATACTATTAAATATGTAAATAAAATGTGCTTACATGGTGAAATGTTGCTGTTTTATGCTGTCAAAGAAATAGACGTGTGGTACTACTTATTAATGAATGTATACAATAATACATTTTCTATTTTAATAAAGCAATAAATAAGTTGAATAGTTCATTTAAATTTATTTAGCTCTCACCTGTACAATGCTGAGCCTTCTTTACACACCGACAATAATTTCTTCATATTTCTGCGTACTGTGCATGCACACATGCAAACACAGCTTTATAAAGACCTGGAAAAGTGTTCTTTAAAAAATTCAGGTCATTCCAGTGTCTTACACCCTGATTGCATCTAGAGCTGGACCTTAAGAACCTTGAAAAATAATTTTTTTGCACAGCTTCTCACATGTGTTGGTAGTCTGTAACTCAAGGGTTCTTAATTTGCCAACGTGATTCAGCCTTAATTTGTGATTTACAGCGATAGATTTTTTATCCATCTTTTGGGTTTGTGCATTGTACTGACCAAATAAAACTAATCTCAGCCCAGAATGAAGGAGATGGAGGATCACACTAGCTGGCTTTCCCACAATTCTAAAGAGGCAGATGCTTTACCACAGTATAAAAACTGCATCTGGTTATTAACTGAACTGGCCCGTGCTGCGGAACATTCCTTATTTCCAGCTTGGACATGAGTCGGCAGTGGCGCTTTCAGCTTCCCTAAGCCGTTTTTCAGTGCATTGTGTGTCGGCAGAAAATAAATCTGAAAATGTTTGCAAATTTCTTAAGCATTCTTAAAGTATACTATTTTTGCGCTCTCTCCTACTGAAAAGCTCTTTCTATATTGTGGCATTTTCTTACAATTTTGTCAAAAACTGCCAGCGCCATTGAATGTTCAGGCAGCTTTGGGCAGCTTGCAGCCAATAAGGGGCTTACACGCAATGTCTTATTTCAGATATCTTAAATTGTAATTCTGACTAGTCATAATTACATCTGAGATATCTTGAATTATAATTACGGATGTGTGACGCATTCAATGGACTTTACTTACAACACGGACAGCTGCCACCTTCAGAAGTTCTCTGATGACTCGGCCATTGTGGGCTGTGTGTCTGAGGGGAACGAGCTGGAGTACCGGTCGGTCATCATGGACTTTGTGGACTGGTGTGACAAGAACCAGCTGGGTGGGTCCGGGGTGGGTCTGGGGGCCTGGGGCCCCTGGGGCGCGCCGCCCTCGGGCGGGGGCCCCGGCGACCCTTGGGGGTTCCGGTTCCGGTGGGGGGGGTGCCGCTTGGGGTCTGGGCCGGCGCGCTCCAGGGTGTCTGCCCCTGTACGGGGCCTGTTGAGCTGGTAGGGGGGCATGGACATTAACATCTCAGGGCAGATGCTCTTCCCCTTCTTTGGAACGACATTCTGCTAGTGGGGGAAGGGGAAGGAGTGGGAGTAAGGACTGACCCAGCCAGGATGTCTACTGTCGAATGTATGGTGAGTTGTTTGAATGTTTGTGTTGGGGTGGGATTAATCTACGGGTGTGGGGGGGGGGGGGGGGGGGGGGGGATGGACGTTCTGGTGGGCTTCTGTCCGGCCCCCTGTCCCGGTCCGTACAGTCTCCCGGTGCAGGTCTCTCCTGGGTGGTGGGGGTTGGGGTGGCTCGTGTGGGCTGACTGGCCAGGGTCCCTCCTCTTATTTATTTATTTGTTTATTTTTATTTTTATTTATTTATGTATTTTTTTTGGGGGGGGGGGGTAAAGCCAGTAGGCTTGGTGGGTGGGCTGGGGGGGGGGGTGGAGGTGTTGGTCCTAGTGGGTGGTTGGCTGGCGGGCCTTGCGGCCTCTCCCTGGCCCCCTGGCTATGGTGGTGCTGCTGAAGGGGCCCCCTTCTCCGGGTGGGGCTGTCGGGGAGCGGGGGTGCCTATTGGAGTCAGTAGGGGAGCTGGCTCCCTAGGATGGCTCCCCAGTCCTTTGCTCCCCATCCGCGGACTCCTCCCTCTACCTGCTCCATCACGCCGCCACACATGTAGGTCCTTGGGGAGGGGGACCCGTTCCAGTTTGCCTACCGACGGAACCGCTCCACTGAGGACGCCATCTCCTCCACTCTTCATCTGAGCCTGGCACACCTGGAGGAGAAGAACACGCACGTGCGGATGCTGTTCCTGGACTTCAGTTCAGCGTTTAACACCATCATCCCACAACATCTGGTGGGAAAACTGGAGCATTCTGGGAGGCATTCTGGTCACGTCCCTCTCCCCTATTAGGTATTTAGGGGGTTAGGGGGGTTCTGGCTGGGTGGCCCGTGCGGGTCGTGTCGGCCCCCCCCTGTCTGGGAGGCCTGGGCTAGGGGGCGTCTGGTCTGCAGGCGGGGCAGGGGGTGGGGCACAGGCAGTCGTATAGTTGAATGGGGTACCGCGCACGTGACGTCACCGTCTCACGGGCAACGCCCCTTTTGCCGCTTAGGTAGGACAGACAGGAGAAAACGCCTGTAGCAGCCAGTTATTACAAGCGCAACAGAACGAGCGATATGACCGACTTTGCAGCCTTTAAACTTTCCCAAAACGGTGTCCCAGGCGCACGGTTTACTGGTCGCACTGTCGAAGAACACACCAACCTTCAGCTCAAACGATGGCTTGAGAGTCTATGGCTTAAAAAGACTGGAAAACGAACCGAGTTGATGAACGGTAAGCTTTGTTTTTTTTCCTGCGCGGCGATCAGGGCGGCGTCGGCCGTTTTTTTTTTGTTTGCAATCACCGTCCAGGAATCGGTATATGTTTAATGTTTGTCTCATTTGAAATGTTTTTGAGTAGGCTATCCTGGTAGCAGGCTATCATGTTAGCGCCTGCTACCATGACAGCCTATATGCGATCATGGTAGCAGGCGCTTCTTTATTAACATGTCGGTCACCAAAATACTCTTACCTTGACTTGATGTCGCTGGAATTGGGTCAGGATGTTCCTCGGTTGTGCCCTTTCCTCCGACAAAATGCTTGCTACATATGTAGGCCGACCGGACCGGTGTACCAAGAGCACACAGTTCTCCTTGGCACTCTTGAAGTTCGGGAAAGTAATGGACAAAACATCCTTCATATGCGGCCGATCAGCGTACCTCGAGTCGCTGTTGCACGTTCCATAGCAACAATGTTTAAAAACCATGGTCTTAGAGTTGGAAAAAGCAGTCGTTTTAACGAGTAAAACCTAGGCTAACGCGCGTCTCTTTTACAGCAAAACAGCGGCGGGTTTCCGGAGTTTGCCCCACTGCGTACCACGTGATGTGACGTCATCGTTACGTTACGTTTCTAAAAATAGCTCGTTGGCGGTACCCCATTATGGTGACCCCCCCCACTTGGGATTGTTGGGTGTGAGTGGTATGTGGGAATGTGTGTACCATGTTTTTTTTTTTTTTTTTGGTAAGTCTGAGTGGTGAGTGGGGCACTAGGGAGGGATGGTGTGAATGAGTTTTTTTTTTCTCTCCAGGTATGGGTCCGGTCCGCTACCTCTCCCAAGAACATCTCAAGTCTCCGATAGGTGCGGAGCCCATCCCCCCACGTCCTGTCTCCCTCCGCTGCGCTGGCGGGCACCTTGGCCCTCTGGCGCGTTGGAGGTCCTCGGGTTTGGGGCGGGTTCCCGGGTGGGGGCCGGCCCATTCCTTGTGGCTGCTTCGCGGGGCCTGGCCCCCCGGGGGTCGGCCGGGGCCCCCGCCGTGGGGGCGGGGCGCCCCTGGGGCCTCTGGCCCTTAGGGCCCATGGCCGGGACCACCTCAGCGCGGCTGGCTGCCGGTGGGGGGGGGGGGGGGTTGCAGATTTCCTGTGTTGGCCCCTCTTGGGCGCCTTGCTTTGGGGGTCCCTTTGGGAGTCCGGGGTTATGGATCCCCTGACCCCTGCCTCTGTGCTCGGGGAAGGTAGGCCTTTGATTCTCCACAACCACTATCAAGCTATTTCCTTCTGGATAATTTTCACCTAAACTAGTGCACTCTCACAAACTCCCACAGGTGCAGGGTTCCAGTTATTAAGGGTTCCAGTCATGAAGAGTTCACTTATATACAGTAAGCCTGTAATTTATTTATTTATTTATTTTCTTTCACTTTCTTCTTTCAAGTATCACTTTACGCATGTCAGCTTAAATAATAATACATATGATTTAGCAATAGCATCAAAGTGTTACTCGATTGTATCTGTTGCTTTATGTCTGTTGGTTGTGCTGTTCTTTTTGTGTCTCTCTTTCCAGGTCATGGAGCAGACGGAGGACGTTTTATCATTCTCTCCCTTTTATCTCTTCTTTCTTTCACCTCTTCTTTTTTTTTCTTTCTCTTCTTGTTCTTCCTTTACACTCCTACTTTCCCATTGAGGCCTCAGCCCTCCTCTACGCTGTCGTCTGCTGGGCCCCTGGCAGCGCAGAGCGGGACAGAAAGAGACTGAATAAGCTGGTGAGGAAGGCCACTTCTGTCCTGGGCTGCACTCTGGACTCAGTGGAGGAAGTGGCTGTAAGTGACCATAACTATAACTGCAACTGTAATAACCAACATGTAACTGTGACCATAACTGTAATAAGTAATGTGCAATAATCTATTTACTACACTGTACTATAACTCGTGCAATAATCCTGAAAGAAGTGACTTCCGCTGCTATCACCAACTGAATATATGTCAATACATGTATGTATATATATATATAAGTATATAACGGTGAATGTACATATGACATCATCTGCCTATTCTGATTTCTTTTGTATTTTTATTCTTATTTTTTTCTTGATCCACTGTATATAGGAAGATACACTGTGTATAAGTGATGCATCTTTTCCTACTTTTGGCACCTTCTTCTGACTATTGACTATTGAGCCGATGTGACGAGTGAATTTCTCCAACGTGAGATCAATAAAGCCTATCTTATCTTATCTTATGACGAATCCGGTGACGTAATTTGAGATATCTTGAAAGGAATTTTGCCTAGTTAAAATGTAATTGAAGATATCTTGAATTATTATTCTTCCTAGTCAGAATGTCAATAAAGATATCTTAAATTACCATTCCGGATAGTAAAAATGCATTTAGAGATATCTGGAATGTAATTACGGATAGTCAGACAAAACCAAATTTATGTTAAAACGGCTTGCCATAGTTTCCCAGTATCAATCAAAACTTAAATCTTGTGTTCCAGGCACGCACGCACATACGCAATACAAAACAGCCAATCAGGAAGAGGGAATGCCGAATTTAGGGCAGCAAAACCAATGAGAGTGGAGTTAAAGGGGGGGGTGTCTACCTTGTCAATCAAAGGCCAGGCGCGCTAGTGATCCCCACTTGCACACAGCAGCGTTGAAATGACACCATGGGAACGCCGAGCGCTTCAAACAGAGGCAAACAAGATTGCAATACAAACATAAAAAAGTTAAAAAGTTTCAACATGTTAGAAGCCAAGGAATAAAATGTGTCTTAAGGCGAGTTTTAAAACTTGACAATAAAGGGGATCTTCTAATATGGAACGACAAAGCCTTCCATAACTTAGGAGCAGCAACTCTAAAAGCTCTGTCTCCTCTGAGCAGGAGCCCAAACCTGAAGCTGCAGAAGGTGACCAGACACCAGAGGACTCATTGGTCAGGTAGAGGACACGCCTGCAGGGGTCAGCCTTCATTCACCTATACCAGCCTCTTTCTCCTACTTATCAGAATCTGGATAAAGTGATGCAGAGACCTAGACATGAATGCAGGAAACCAAAAGTATTCACTTCTGATACACTGGTGTCAGGTTCAAACACCTAAAACATTCATTAAACAACAAAGAGAAGAAAAGACAACAGATGTTCCATTTTTTTGCGAGGAGAACAGCAGAGATGTGCTCAGTTACAACTCCTACTGCTCTGAAACACACCCTGCACTTCCTCTCTCTTTATTGTGTTTAGGGAGGTCCCTAGTTACAAAAAGCCGTTAAAATGTGACCTTCAAGATAATACAACGCCGTTCACACAGTTCAGTTCCTGGAAAAAGAGTCATATCTCTGCAGGCCTTCAGCAATAATAAGAGAGACAGTTGAAACACATAGTATAAGGTAAGATGAAGCATGGTATATGTTCCAGTAAATAAATGACAATACTGATAAACACAAACACAATAATACATAAGAGATATTAGTCATCTGAAAAACACTTTAATATCTGAATAAACTCAAACCTTAAAACCTTTTTATAGTAATGGCTCAAAAGTTACCACAAACCTTTAATAATAATGATGAGCCGAACTCTGAATATACAGGCTGCTGGCCTTTGTAATTTATCATGTGATATTATCTTTTGTCGCAAAACTCTTTGCACGAGTCACAGCTCATGTGAATGCCTTTATATCTAAAGCTTTTTCCACATGTAACACACGTGAAAGGCTTCTTGTCTGTGTGAGTTTCTAAGTGACATGCCAAATAAGCTTTTGCTGCAAAACCTTTTCCACAAGTTTCACATTTGAAAGGTTTCTGTGTGGATTCTCATGTGATCTATCAAATGCTTTTTTTGTGCAAAACATTTTGCACAGGTCTCACATTTGAAAGGCTTCTCACCTGTGTGAGTTCTCATGTGAACTATCAAATGCGTTTTTTGTGTAAAACATTTTGCACAGGTATCACATTTGAAAGGCTTCTCGCCTGTGTGAATTCTCATGTGAATATTTAAATAGTCTTTTTTTCTAAAACCTTTTCCACATGTAACACATGTGAAAGGCTTCTTGCCTGTGTGAGTTTCTAAGTGACGTGCCAAATGAGATTTTGCTACAAAACTTTTTCCACAAGTTTCACATTTGAAAGGGTTCTCATCTGTGTGTATTATCATGTGACGTGTCAAAGTACCTTTTCTTTTAAAACTCTTTCCACAAATCCCACATGATAAAGGCTTCTTGTCTGTGTGATGTTTCATGTGTTGGACAATTAGACTTTTTTGTGTAAAACTTTTTCCACAAATCCCACATGAGAAATGCTTCTCGCCTGTGTGATGTTGCATGTGTCGGACAATATGATTTTTTTGTGTAAAACTCTTTCCACAAATCTCACATGAGAAAGGCTTCTCAACTGTGTGAATTCTCATGTGAACATTTAAGTGGCTTTTAATTTTAAAACCTTTTCCACATGTAACACACGTGAAAGGCTTCTTGTCTGTGTGAGTTACTAAGTGAAGAGACAAACAATCTTTTCTTGCAAAACTCTTTTCACAGGTCACACATTTGAAAGGCTTCTCACCTGTGTGAGTTCTCATGTGAATTTCAAAATTAGCTTTGTTTCTACACCCTTTTCCACAACTCACACACATGAAAGGCTTCTCAGCTGAGTGAGTTATCATGTGAGTTTTTAAAATCCGTTTATGTCTAAAACCTTTTTTGCAAATCTCACATTTGTAAGGCTTCTCATCTGTTTGAGTTTTGAGATGTGAGTTTGAGATGTGACGTGTCTCGTCTGTGTTTTTTCTCATGTGATGTGCCAAAGTAATTCTACTTTTAAAACCTTTTTCACAGGTCATGCATGAGAAAGGTTTGCCGTCTGTGTGATGTGTCATGTGTTCGACAATTTGCGATCTCTGTGTAAAACTCTTTCCACAAATCCCACATGAGAAAGGCTTCTCACCTGTATGAATTCTCATGTGAATTTTTAAGTAGCCTTTGTATCTAAAGCCTTTTCCACATGCAACACATGTGAAAGGCTTGTTGTCTGTGTGAGTTACTAAGTGACTTGCCAAACGATTTTTTGTGGCAAAACTCTTTCTACAGGTCTCACACGAGAAAGGTTTCTCACCTGTGTGAGTTGTCATGTGAAGTATTAATTCGCTTTTGTATCTAAACCCTTTTCCACAACTCAAACATGTGAATGGTTTCCTAGCTGTGTGAGTTCTCACATGACATCTTCTATCACTGTAACTTTTTCCACAGGTCAGACATAAGAAAGGCTTCTCACCTGTGTGAGTTCTCATGTGTTTTTTTAAATTGCTTTCATGTCTAAAAATTTTTCCACAGGTCACACACGAGAAAGGCTTCTCACCTGTGTGAGTTCTCATGTGAAATTTTAAATGGCTTTCATGTCTAAAACCTTTTTCACAGGTCAAACACAAGAAAGGCTTCTCGCCTGTGTGTATTCTCATGTGAAGTACCAAATAATCTTTTCTTCTAAAACTTTTTCCACAGGTCACACAGGAGAAAGCCTTCTGATCTGTGTGAGTTGTCCTGTGACATGCCAAATAGTCTTTTCTTTTAAAACTCTTTCCACAGGTATCACATGAGAAAGGCTTCTCACTTGTGTGAATTTTCATGTGAACTTTTAAATCGGCTTTCAATCTAAAACTTTTTCCACAGGTCAGACACGAGAAAGGCTTCTCACCTGTGTGAATTCTCATGTGATCTTTTAAAAAGCTTTTCAAACTAAAACTTTTTCCACAGTTCCGACACAAGAAAGGCTTCTCCCCTGTGTGCATTGACATGTGAATTTTTAACCCCCATTTCGCTGTAAAACCTTTTCCACAAGTCACACATGAGAAAGGCTTCTCACCTGTGTGAATTCTCATGTGATTTTTTAAAAAGCTTTTCAACCTAAAACTTTTTCCACAGTTCCGACACGAGAAAGGCTTCTCCCCTGTGTGCATTGACATGTGAATTTTTAACCGCCATTTCGCTGTAAAACCTTTTCCACATGTCTCACATGAGAAAGGCTTCTCCCCTGTGTGAGTTGTCATGTGACTTGCCAAACTCTGTTTATGTGGAAAGCGCTTTCCACAGGTCTCACATGAGAAAGGCTTCTCACCTGCGTGAATACTCCTGTGAAGTTTGTAACTGCTTTTATAACCAAAACTCTTTCCACAGGTCTCGCATGAGAAAGGCTTCTCCCCTGTGTGAGTTCTCATGTGAATTTTGAAACTACTTCTTTTGGGGAACTTTTTTCCACAGCTCAGACATGAGAAAGGCTTCTTAGCCTCATCTGTTCTCAATGCATTCAAGTGACTTTTTTGAGAAAAGTTTTTAGAACCAATTTTACAAGGATATATATTTTGGTCAAAGTGAGGTTTCTTATTAGTTTTTGATTTAGAAATTTCAGCAGTGCCTTTCTGTTGTTTGGTTTCCTCACATTTCTCATTTTGCTTCTGCTCTTCTCTCTTTTTTCCTGTCTGCTCCTTGTTTCCTTCCTGATCCTGGTTCTCAACTTCTGGCGAGGCCTGAGAGATGAGTTTGTTTGTGCTAACTTCTTCTTCACTGGGGAGTCTTTGCACATTAGAAGGAATAATTAAAATGTGGTCAGTTTTGTGTTGCAGCAAAAACTGCTTTTCAGCCAGACTGATGTAGAGTTGCCTCTCTTCCTCTTCAAACTGTTGATGTTCTTGTTCCTTTTTCTCCTTATTTGTCTGCCCAGGTTCTGGTACCTCTTCATCTAAAGTGGAGTTTCCCTGGTTGCTGAGCTCAGTCTGAACTCCATCGTCTTTACAGACACAATATTTTTTGGAATCTGGAAAGAAAAGAGAAAAGCTCATAAATGTGAGTTAAATTCAGCACCAATTCATGAAACATGTCATCTCAAGACACTTTTCCAAAGTCAAATACAATTGGATTATAAAGTTTGGGTCAGAGTATACAGATTGGTCAAAAAATTTCCTATATAAGACAACCAGTTGTTTGCTTCAAAGTCTTGACAAGCAGCATTCCCTCCTGAAAGAGCGTAGAGCTACAGGGAGAGTCGTCTGCATTGTACATGGCTTTGCAGCAATCCCTCATACTGAGCAAGCATGAAGCGACAGTGGGAAGAAAAAACACCCATTAACGGGAAGGAAAAACCTCCAGCAGAACCAGAACCAGGCTCAGTGTGAACGGTCATCTGCCTCCACCCACTGGGGGTTACAGAAGACAGAGCAGAGACACAAGACAGACAAAAAAGCACAGAAGCAAACATTGATCCAGTAATCTGTTCTACATTAGATGGTAATAGCGGGTGATCTGTCTTCTCTGGATGATGTCACAGTTAACAGAACGCCAGACCAGGTGTACCTACTATGAAGAAAAAAAAGGAGAGAGAACCAAAAGGTTAAAAGCTGAAATGACGACAAGTAACGTAAAATGGGGTACCGCGCACGTGACGTCACCGTCTCAAGAGCAACGCCCCTTTTGCCGCTTAGGTAGGGCATACAGGAGAGAACGCACGGATAACCCAGCTATTACAAGCGCAACAGAACCAGCGATATGACCGACTTTACAGCCGTTAAACTTTCCCAAGACGATGTCCCAGGCACACGGTTTACTGGTCGCACTGTCGAAGAACACACCAACCTTCAGCTCAAACGATGGCTTGAGGTTCGAGGGCTTAAAAAGACTGGAAAACTGGCCGAGTTTATGAACGGTAAGATTTTTTTTTTTTTTCATGCGCGGCGATCAAGGCAGCGTCGGCCGTTTTTTTTTTGTTGTTGTTTGCAATCACCGTCCAGGAATGGGTATATGTTTAATGGTTGTCTCATTTGAAATGTTTTTGAGTAGGCTATCCTGGTAGCAGGCTATCATGTTAGCGCCTGCTACCATGATAGCCTATATGCTGTCATGGTAGCAGGCGCTACTTTATTAACATGTCGGCCACCAAAATACTCTTACCTTGACTTGATGTCGCTGGAATTGGGTCAGGATGTTCTTCGGTTGTGCCCTTTCCTCCGACAAAATGCTTGCTACATATGTAGGCCGACCGGACCGGTGTACCCACCGCACACATTTCTCCTTGGCAGTCTTGAAGAAAACATCCTTCATATGCGGCCGATCAGCGTAACTCGAGTCGCTGTTGCACGTTCCATAGCAACAATGTTTAAAAACCACGGTCTTAGATTTGGAAAAAGCAGTCGTTTACCGAGTAAAACCTAGGCTAACGCACGTCTCTTTTAAAGCAAACCAGCGCCGGGTTTCCGGAGTTTGTCCCACTGCGTACCACGTGATGTGACGTCATCGTGACGTTGTGTTTCTAAAAATAGCTCGCGCGCGGTACCCCATTGGAAAACAGTAGAACTGTAGACCCCGATGTCCACCAATAGCCTTATCCTATAACAGCATAACTACAGAGATAGCTCAGGGTAAAACATGTCACTCTAGATTAGATGCTTTTTGCATCTAATCTATTAGCAAATGTATATGTAAACAATTGGTACTGTAAATGAACAGTCGGCATTGCAAATCAATATTCCAGTCAAGGTGAGTAGTGCAAGATGCATATAAACAGTTGTTACTATAATAACAGTCAGGAGTGCAAGTAACAAATAACAAAATGGAGGTAGGTGTGAGGAGACAGAGGAGAGTCGATCAGTATATGAGGGCAGTGGGATCAGTGAGGATTAGAGTTCAATAAAGAGACAGCTCTAGGGAAAAAGCTGCTCTTTAGTCTGCTGGTCCAGAGGCACCAGAAACGCCTGCCGGAGGGCAGGAGAGAAAACAGTCTGTGGGCTGGGTGAGAAGAGTCCTTAAGGATGCTGCGGGCTCGATGTAGGCAGCATTTCCTCTGGATGTGAGAGACAGCAGGCTCAATTTGTGGCAGCGGCATCTGATACTGGCACTTCCCGTGGCAGCTGGAGGTAATAGTGGCACTTTTGGTGGCAGGTCCAGCTACTAGTGGCACCTCCAGTGGTCGTGGCAGCTAAGAGTGGCACTTCTGGTGGCAGCGGCCCCTAGTAGTGGCAGTTCCGGTGGCACTTTCACTGGCATGCGACTGACAAGAAGGAGTCACGGCTGTTGCCGCATTGTTGTTACTGTGTGTGGGTAAACAATTTGTTATAGATGCCTGTTAGTCTATAACTACTTCCTAATAATCATGTTTTATTGATATTATTTTCAATAAAAGCTTGTGGAATTTTTGCCATCGGCCTGCCACAAAGTGTTACAACGCCGGCAGCCCAGCTGCTGTAACTAAAGGCAGGTCCTCTGGCACCTTGTGGCAGCTGCAGTGGCATGCAGCTGCCACAAGGTGTCACTAAAACAGCAGACCACCTGCTGCACTTCTGTTGCAAATTATGGGCAAATGCTTTGATTTTGTGGTTATGTAATACCTATTCTATATTTACTTTCAATTTACTATCATATGCTCAATTGACATAATTTAATAAAGATTTAAAACAATGTAATACATTTATAAGGTGACTGTATGAGTGGTTTGACTCGTGATAAGAAAACAAATGTGGTGATATAAAAACATCACGTGAAAACACGCTGGCACACTTTGGAGGTCCGTGGCCGTTGGGTGCCTTTCAAAGCACTTCATCATGATGGGAGTCAGTGCAACAGGCCGGTAGTCGTTGAAACAGGTGTCCTGAGGTTTCTTTAGCACGGAATGATGGAGGCAGACTTGAAGCATGCTGGCATTGTGGCTTGGTCCAGCGAGATGTTAAAAATGTCTGTGAGGACACCAGCCAGCTGACCTGCACACTCCTTGAGCACCCGCCCAGGTATGTTGTCGGGGCCTGGGGCCTTCCGCGGGTTGACTCTCCTCAGAGTCTTCCACACGTCGGCAGTGTCAAGGCAGAGGACCTCCTCTTCCTGATGGGGAACAGCTTTCACTGCTGGAGTGCTGTTTAGTGCCTCAAACCTCCCAAAGACGTTATTTAGTCCATTGAGGAAGTCAGCATCAACCTCACCCACCGGGGGGGAGGGCGTGTTGTATTCAGTGATCGCCCGGATGCCTTTCCACATGCTCCTGGTGTTGCTGGCGTCATGGAAAAGCTCCTGGATTTTCTGACTGTGGTTCCGCTTTGCTAGCCTGATGGCACGGTTCAGGTTGGCTCTCGCTGTCCTCAGTGCCTCCTTGTCTCCAGACTTGAAGGCTGAGTTCCGTGCTTTTAGCGCTGACGGACCTCCACAGTAATCCAGGGTCGTTGGTTGGCTCGGGTGATGATGGTCTTGGTGGTGCTGACGTCCTCAATGCATTTGTTGATGTAGGCTGACACAGTCATGGCGTACTCATCAATGTTGATCTTGTCCTCATAAGTTGCAGCAGCTTCGAACATGTCCCAGTCAGAGCACTCAAAACAGTCCTGGAGCGCCTCCATTGCTCCCTCCGTCCACACCCTCACCTGCCTCGCTGTTGGTTTTGCTCTGATCAGCAGGGGCCTGTATGCAGGAATTAGCATCACAAAAAGGTGGTCTGAAGAGCCCAGGTGGGGGGCGGGGGGCTGCTCTGAATGCTCCTTTAATGTTTGTGTAAACTAAGTCTAGAGTATTCTCTCCTCGAGTTGCAAAATCCACGTGTTGGTAAAAATGAGGGAGAACAGTTTTCATATTTGCCTGGTTAAAATCCCCAGCATTGATATAAACTCCCTCTGTGTGCAGATTGCAGCTCAGAGATAGTCCGATAGAGAACACCCATAGCATCTTTAGTATTAGCGCTGGGAGGGATGTAAACCGCTGTGATGATAACAACAGTGAACTCTCTAGGCAGATAAAAAGGTCTGCAGCTAATAATCATAAGCTCAATGTCCGGAGAGCAGAAACTTGTGACTAATCTAGCATTTTTACACCAGGTATTATTGATGTAAACGCAGAGTCCGCCCCCTCGGGTCTTACCGCAGAGTTCTGTGTGTCTGTCAGCGTGGAAAGTAGCTAGCCCCTCCAGGCTAACGGCGTTGCCGGGGATTGATGATGTGAGCCATGTTTCGGTCAGAATGAGAGCGCAGCAGTCCCTGAACTCCCTCTTTGCAGAGAGCTCGAGTTGTAAATGGTCCATTTTGTTGTCCAGTGAGCGAACGTTGGAAAGCCAGATGGATGGTAGCGGCGGTCTGAATGGGTTAGCCTTTAGCCTCGCTGCTAAGCCTCCTCGGCACCCGCGCTTCTTCGGCCGGCTACACCGCTTCCGCGTCGCTCTCCTCCGGCGTGAGCTGCTCATCGAAGCCGCCGCTTCACAGGCCTCCGGGGCTGGTCTCCGTAGGACGCCACAGTCACGTAGGCAGTCGAGCGTGGTATTTAAAAGTCCAAAAACACAACTTGATCGTAACTCCAACAGGCGCTCGCGGTCAAGTACTGATCGGCTGGGTAGATGAGTGGTTTCCAGCGAGTTTGGCGGCATTTTTATGCAAAAAGTCCGCGAGTTGGTACAGAGCTGTGTTCGGCCGCTGCCGCCAGGGGCGCCACCGGAAGTTTTGTGACCGCCACCGAAAGTTTTATTAGGAGAGGAAACCAAGATGTTTTACTTTTCTTAACGAAATATAGCAATGGTATCGTTACATTATTGTTCAGTTTGTGGGTTAAAACTGAAAATGTAACACTTGCTAGGGCGATTGTAAGGGATTGCTATGTCGGTTAAAACTCGATTGATCACTCAATATAACACATTATGAGAAAGAAAATGGCTCTGTGGTCATTTTCAGATTTGTCACCAAAATAAGAGCTTTACGTTATTAGATTGTCGCATGTCTGTCTGCTTAAACTAAAAATCCACCTTCCTGAGTCCATCACAGTTGTCTGCTGTTTTTTTTTTTTTTCTGTTTTAGTAGCTAGACCCGCATGAATGGATCATATAAAGCGGATTTCACGTGTGACCAAATGAACACTGAATAAAAGTACAGCCAAAATTATCAGATAAGATTTTAATTTAACCAAAAGCCATATAGATATATTAACCATAATAAGAAAACGCGATATTAAAAATATAACAATATGAGGAGTTAAAAAAATCTATTTTATTTTATTAGAATGTGAGGTTTAAAAATATTTAGACTTCACAACGCTGGAGGTTAAAAGTTGTATTGATTTTAAACACTCTCCTGACCCAGGGGATACAAACTCTGGTAGGGATAAGTCGTTTGGCACGACGACACCTGTGCTATCCTAGCTCAGCGGGTCTTGCCAATATCACAGTAAATTGGGCATTATTAAAGTATTTCTGATTCTGAAAAGACTGGGCTATTTCTGCCCTTCGACAGCTGGAGGTCAGTACCAGCACCCTTCGCAAACCCAGCAGGGATAAGAGTGCCGGAAAATGGATGGATGGATGGATGGATGGATGGACTGGGCTATTTATTTTCCTTTGCCATCAAGATCTCAGCCAACTGGCACCAGAAAATGCTATTATTGGGCTTTCTTCGTCTGGAAACACATGCATACAACACCTTACGGGCACAGCCATGATGAACTGGTTGAACTCGCACAGCTGACAATACAGCGATCTGTGATGATTGTATGTGCACACGGTAAAAAATTGGGCATATGGACCATGAGAGAAATCACTAATTTCCGGGAAGGTGAGATGTTGAGATGTGTGTGCGAGACATTACTTCACGTGTGTAGGTGACTAACACTAGAGGCCCGTTTATACTACACCTAAAAACCGAGCCATGCCGAGACCAGTCCGAGCTTGGATCAGTTAACCAGGCCAAGCTGACCCGTTTACACACCAAGCTTATCTCGGTTCCTTGGTTGCCCCTCGCCTCCTAGTGGCGATCTGCGGTACTACCGCTCTCTGAGATTGGAGGCGGAACCAGAAAAACAAAACCGCAGCGCCCGTAACATTCGGGATGTTATGCTTGATATTCTGTTTTTTTTTTTGTTTTTTTTTTCCCTTCTTTTTTTTTCTTGATTCCTGCAGGGAGAATTTCAAATTATATGGACACTACAATGGGAGAGTAAAGGAAGAACAAGAAGATAAAAAAAGGAAAAAAAAGAGAAGAGGTGAAAGAAAGAAGAGATAAAAGGGAGAGAGTGATAAAACGTCCTCCGTCTGCTCCATCACCTGGAAAGAGAGATGCAAAAAGATCAGCACAACCAACAGACATAAAGCAACAAATGCAAACGAATAACACCTATATGCCATTGCTAAATCATATGTACTATTATTTAAGCTGACGTGTAAAATGAAATCTGAAAAAAGAGAGTGAAAGAACATAAATAAATAAATAAATTACAGGCTTTCTGTATATAAGTGAACACGTAATACATGGAACCCTGCACCTGTGGGAATTTTTGTTAGAGTGCACTAGTTTAGGTGAGAATTATGCGGCAGGATATCTGCAACCCCCCCCCCCCCCCCCCCAAGGAAAGAGGAGAGACGACCCCGAGGAAATCCCCCAGCCACCGCAATGCCGACGCAATGCCGACGCATCCAACACTCACAAGAGGGGGGTCACCCCAATTCAACTATACTTTATCAAGCATAGTTCTGATATTTCGGTGTTTGCGGAGAGTCAGGGGAAGAAGGCAACCATTGGTGAATTTACTTGAGAGAGTCGGCTTTTAGGAAGTGGATGAGACAAACGAACGTCTACTAAGGATTTACAGACGCCGGAAACAACGACAGACGCTGAGGTTCATCACACTGCTAAGCAGAATCATCTCTGGAAACCGTGTGGCACGGTAAGGAAGCTAGTATTATTATGAATGTCTGAAATTTGTCTGAATGGAGTGTGAATCGGGACGTGCAGCCAGACACGCCGGGAAACCCGCTGACAGTCAGCTGACTGTAAGGGGATGACGCGGTCTGCTCATGCGGTCTTTATCAAATAACCGGGATAAAAAAAACAGTCCGAGACCTGCTCAGGAACTGGTCTGCAGTTAGCGCGGTCCGGTTCAGTCTGCTGACCGTTTACACACAAGAGTTATCTCGGTTACCGAGCTCGGACTGGTCTCGGCTCGGTTAAAAAAGTGCAGTGTAAACGGGCCTTAGAAGTCCCAGAGATACGACAATTTTTGTCAGCCTCCAGTCTTCCCAACAGTACTTCACAATACATGAATCCCTTTTCAGATGTAAATGCCCCATTAGCCCTGTCGTTGGAGAACCATTCCACCCCCTTTAGTTTCGGTTTTAGCTCAAACCTCTCTGTTGACGAGTGTTTTACCTGAGAGCAGGGGGGGGGGGGGGGGAAATCATATTTGTAATTAAATATAACTAAGTCTACATCATCAGTGTCGCCAACACCGGAATGATTTCAGACAGCGGAGCCACCAGCGCAGCGATCAGCTGATAACTGATCTGTACAATGACAATAGCTGCATGAGCTTGAACGCTGTAGAGAGGGAAAGCAAGAATATGTACAATAATGACCATCTGCCCTATTTACTAGGGGGAAAATATAACTCTAGTCACTTCAGCGAGATCTCTCCTCCGCTGCAGCACGGCTTTGCCGGCGCTCGCGATTTCCAGCGCAAAGACGATTTTGCGCTGGAAATCGGTTTCCATAGGTTTCAAGACAAGAAGTGTCCTCCAAAGCTTCCTCTGTAGGGTGGATCTTGATATTCTGATGACCATCAGAGACTGCACAGTCCAGCAGGGTCGCAGAACAGAACAGGGCTGGAAAATGAGCTGGTGGCTTTGATTGCAGTTCTGTTTATGAAGGCAGCACAGGGGAGTGTTGGTGCTATGCGGGATTTGTGGTCCAAAGACTTTGGGAATTTACACATCAAAGCCACAATGCCTTGAAACCGGTTTCAGGATATAATGAAATATCTGCGCTTTGACAACAAAGACACTCGTTTGGAACGTGTGTAAACGGACACATTTGCTGCTATTTCAAACATCTGGCAACAGTTTGTACAGAACTGTGTGTTGTCCTACAGTCCAGGGCAACATATTACTGTTGATGAGCAGTTATTTCCATCAAAGGTTCGTTGTCTGCAATACATTGCATCCAAGCCTGATAAATTTGGAATTAAGTTTTGGATTGCAGTGTATCTGGACACAAAATAAATGTGTAATGCTATCCCCTATTTGGGAAAAGATCCCTCCCGCCCCACAGGAGAAAGGCTGTCTGAGAACGTTGTGAAACTGATGGAGCCATTTATGGAGCAGGGCAGGACTGTAACTATGGACAATTTCTTCACGTCTCTGTCTCTGGCCAACAGGCTCCTTCAGCAGAACACAACGCTGCTTGGCACCATGAGCAGATGTCGGCGGGAGCTACCAGCAACAGCAAAAGAAACTTCAGGACGCTAGCTGTACTTTACACAGCTGTTCACATCTGGAAGTGCCTTACTGACAGTGTATGCAACAAAAAAGAAGAAATCTGTTTGTCTGCTGAGTACCATGCATCAGCAAGTGGAGATTGGGGAGACTCAAAAACAGAAACCAAACACTGTTATTGACTATAACCACTTGAAATGCGGTGTGGACATTATGGACCAGAAATTACGGACTTACTCAGTGTGTGCAGGAACATGCAGATGGCCCTTGGCTGTCTATGGAAGTCAATTTGTGTCGCTAAGATCTGAATTAAAAATACCACTGAAATTTAAATGTATGTTTGTACTTACTCTTTCAGTGTTAAAATATATTCAGAAAACCTTTTTTAACCCAAAAATAACCATTATCATTATTTCTATATAGTTGAAATTTAATTTGTTATTTTCAGTTCAAGCTAAAAATTCACATTAATATTTCAAAGTGATTACATTTTTAAAACCTATTTTTCAGTTTAATTGTTTAGTGTTAAAAAAAATCTGCATATAAAAATATTCAACCTTTCAAATTTCAAACTCAATATTTTCAGCCTCCTGAGATTCTTCTTGCTTCATTTCACTGTCTTAAATTCAGTGTAAAAAGGGAAGGTTACTGCAGGTCACAGACGGATTGTGTCCAACACCCAGCCGACCTGCTTCAAATCCTCCACCATCATCCCTGTTCCCAAGAAGCCAAGGACCACAGGACTTAATGACTTTAGACCCGTCGCTCTGACCTCTGTGGTTATGAAGTCCTTTGAGCGCCTTGTGCTTTTACACCTTAAATAAATCACCGGTCCCCTCCTGGACCCCCTACAGTTTGCCTGCAGAGCCAACAGGTCTGCAGACGACGCTGTCAACCTGGCCCTTCACCACATCCTCCAGCACCTGGACTCTGCAGGAACCTACGCCAGGATCCTGTTTGTGGATTTCAGCTCTGCCTTCAACACCATCATCCCAGCTCTGCTTCAGGAGAAGCTCTCCCAGCTGAATGTGCCCGACTCCACCTGCAGGTGGATCACAGACTTCCTGTCTGACAGGAAGCAGCAGGTGAAGCTGGGAAAACATGACTCTGACTCCCAGCTCATCAGCACTGCTTCCCCCCAGGGCTGTGTTCTTTCTCCTCTGCTCTTCTCCCTGTACACCAACAGCTGCACCTCCTGTCATCAGTCTGTCAAGCTCCTGAAGTTCCTGACGACACCACTCTCATGGGACTTATCTCTGATGGTGACGAGTCCGCCTACAGGTGGGAGGCTGACCATCTGGTGACTTGGTGCAGGGAGAAAAACCTGGAGCTCAACGCTGTAAAAACAGTGGAGATGGTTGTGGACTTCAGGAAGAACTCAGCCCCAGCTACCCCTATCACCTTCTGTGACTCCACCATGGACACTGTGGAGTCTTTCTGCTTCCTGGGAACTACCATCTCCCAGGACCTAAAGTGGGAGCTGAACATCAACTCCCTCACCAAGAAAGCCCAGCAGAGGATGGACTTCCTGAAGAAGGCAGCTGAAGAAATTCAACCTGCCAAGGACAATGATGGTGCAGTTCTACTCCTCCATCATTGAGTCCATCCTCACCTCCTCCATCACCATCTGGTACGCTGGTGCCACCGCTAAGGACAAGGGCAGACTGCAGCGTGCATGGCCGCGGGAAGTGGGGGTGCTGCAGCACCCCCTAGTGGCGAGAGGGAGATTTTTATAAAATGTATTAAAAATACTTTGCACAATTTCTAAATTTCTTATGAATATTTTGGGAAATGATTTTGACTTTTTTTAAACTTTACTATAATGTGTATTTGGATTTTAATTTAATTATTTTGAGGTCTAATCAACACAACTTCACGGAAGTTGTCATGGCAACTTCAAGCAAGCTAGTGCTCGCCGACTAAAGAGGTATCCCGCTCGCGGCAGCAGACTAGTAAGTGTACAGTCTATAGGAAATATCGTACGGAAACGCATTTCGGATTTTTTGGGAAAACCACCACCAGTGAAGAAGAACACTAGGTCCGCAACCACAACAACGTAGAGCAGCTGGAGTAAGGAGACTGTCCGTCCGCCTCCGATGGCAGTTTCACCCGCATTGACTGTCGCGGCACAGAAATTACGGCCGCCATCTTGGGGCAGTCGACCTGTACGCCTCCAGGACTCTGAGGCGTGCAGGAAGATTGTGGCTGATCCCTTCACCCCAGTCACAGACTATTTCAGTCACTTCCCTCTGGCAGGAGGCTGCGGTCCATCAGGACCAGAACCTCACGCCACAACAACAGTTTTTTCCATCTGCTACCGGTCTGATGAACAAGGCCAAGAGCCGCCTGTGACACTGGACACTGTCTCTCTCCCCCGTTCAGGACTTACAAGCTTCTGCGTTACATTAACGCACAGTTTACTGAGTGGATACAGCTTCTGTATATATATATATATATATATATATATATATATATATATATATATATATATATATATCCATTTTATTTTATTTTTTGTCAGCACCATCAACACCAAGTCAAATTCCTTGTGAGTGCAAACCAACTTGGCAATAAACTTGATTCTGATTCTGAATCCCGTTACGTTTTCTTAGTAATGTGGCGTGACGACCGCACTGAAATAAAACTCGGAGGCAGTCATGTAAGCTAACGCTAACTGAGCGGTGAGTTTATTGCTTTCATTTTTCTGTAGTATTGCTTTTCTTTGCACATGAAAGTCAATACATGGGGTGTGTCTCACTTAAAGGGGTCCAGCCCAAGATGGATTCGACCCAGGTGGGCCGCGTCCTTTGCATACCCTAAAAACCATAGTGGCTGGCTGTGAATTAGAAACTTGGAACCTTCTAGCCTTGGCAGCACACCCGTTGCCTAGCAACCGTGACAGTGTGAGCCACAGCTGTGACAATTAGCTGAACTAATTAATGTCTGGTTAATGTTCAGTGATTTTTATGTAAAATAAAAACTTAAAATTAACTGATTACAAATTTTATTTCATTAATTTGTTACTAAACGTTTAGCAACTTCACCTCCAAAACCTCTTTCTTTAAAATAAATATTTGCTTGTAGAGCAAATATCTCTCTCCCATAAAAATTAGGCTTGTCTCTTCTCAGGAAGGCACAGAGCTTTGCTCTTGAAATTAATGGCGTCTTTTCTTTTTCCAAACTTGTGATTTTCTTTCGGTGTGATAAAGATGCAGTAAACTACCGTGCAGATGTTTCCTCTGCCATTAGACCGCCGTGGCACTCGCTGCCAAATACCGGCGAGTCTGCACACTGCAAAAAGAGAACTAAAAATAAGTAACTTTTTCTAGGAAAGAATGTATTTTTCCTTGATTTGAGCAGGAAAAAAAGTTTATTTGCCAATAGAATTAATATTTTACCCCTAAAATAAGATAATTATATACCATGCACTTGAAATAAGATGATGGAGATGAATTGTTCTTATTTTAAGTGCAAAAATCTTATTCCATTGGCAAATAGTCCTATATCTGCTCAAATCAAGGAAAAATACTTATATTTAAAAAAAATCTTACTTTTAGTTCTATTTTTGCAGTGCACTGATGCAGCCCCTGAATTAAGACACACCCTTAAACTTGATTTAAAACATGGCTTTGGGTATCAGTTTCTGGTTTTTTTAATAGCAACTTAATTTAAATTCTTTTTAGTTTAGGGTACCAAATAATTGTTGTGGCAACATTTCCAAAAATTGTAGAGTGATTGGACTGGCAAGTGAGAGCCACACCCAAACTATTCATGACTGAGAGGATGACATGAAGAAGTGGCCTCATACCGTACGAGGACATTTTAACCTGTTTGTGTCGTCACTTGGTGCAGACGGCTCTGCAGTGCAAATGTTCCCAGGCGAACCTCCACAGTGGAAAAGTTGGCTTGGTGTTAATAAATAGCTACAAGGATAACCTGGTATTCATGGAGGCTGATGTCCATTCAAGCCAAAGCAAGTCCGACGTTCACTCTGCTGGATCCTGACTGCATCAACCGGCTCTCCATCCATCTCTCATCCACAGCTCTTGTACACGGTCGATGATTAAAACACTCAAAGTACCAAGTAGCTGCATGAATCACTTTTTAGGCAGCTAAACAAAGACAGGAAGTGAGCGACCGGGAGCCTTGCACAAAGAGAGTCATCTCACTGTGTCTGTATTTCCGTTGATAATAGGCTGGATAAGTTACAGGGAGGGAGCGTGTCACTATCGTCTGCATACACAACTTTCTCCCTGCCTCCATGTCTGTTCCCCTTCCTCTCCTAAATAAACCAGAGGTATAAATAGATTCACGCGCTGCGTTATGCTGGGCTCACAGTGACCCCACAGTGATCAACCTTTGTATAAATACGAATGGAAGCTTCCAGCTGGTCCCGTGCCTCAATGTTTTTCTCATTAGCAGTAAATGCTGTAAAATCACTACAGATGACTTCCATTGTACTTCACATGGGTCTGATAGACCGGACTCTGACTCTGAGGACCGTTGGTATAAAATATCTGATGAAAAAATAGCAGCTTGCTGACATGTATTGGAACAATCACACAGCAGCCCTATCTGTGAACCTGACCTTTGAACAAATCTGTCTTTTTCGAGTTTATGTCCTTTCTGGGTATGACAAGTTACTGCAGGGCTCAAATGCCAAACTACTCTGTCATTGGACCCAGGCCAATGACAGTTCTACTTTGGACAGTGTCTTTGAGGAAATAAAACATGAGCAACAGCAGCAATGACCAGCGCAATATTGAATTACAATCAGAAATACTTTAATAATCCCAGAGGGAAATTGCTGTTTCAGTACAACCGCCATCACAAACATTTCAGGGGGAGATGATTTACCGCCGTATACGGTGCCCACATGGCGCTGCCATTACTCCGTGGAATAATAGAGGCCACAAAAAGGAAGGTGGGAGAGAAAAAAAAACATAACTCATACTTTATCCTATAACAGGATACAGTTTGATGTATCAAAAACCTCCTGCACAAAAAGCACAAATAAAACGAGACACATATAGCAGAAGGTAAACATTTGAGACTAGTCACGTGTAAGTTCATCAGTTTTATGAGCATCAGTTATGTGTGTCTGTTTGGGTGAAAGTGTTTATATTTCCGTGAACACTCTCCAGAGGCCATTGTCCTTGATGTTATCAGCCCGCCAACAGTTCAGAAACAGCTCTCCAGAGCTCCTTATCTGCTATTACCCCTCCAACCATTCTCCTGCTATTTGCTTCGTCTGTGTCTTTTGTGCCATTTCTTCATAGCAACCGAAAGCTCTAAGGCAATTATGGATCTCGTCAGCTGGTCTCTCAACGCTATTGATCAAATTTTTTCAACTGGAAAGCAAAGGACCGGGGAGCGTGCCTGTCCCGACGGAACTTTTTTTTGCGGGATACATCTTGGACCCGTGGCAGAAATGGTCCACGGTGTGCCTCCCAATTCTTTCTGTTGAGGACGTAGAAGATGTCTACTTATTCGGATTTACGATACTTGGATTCCTCTTTTTTGGCCTTGGAGGATATTTAATGTATCAGCACCTTCAGAAGCTGCTGGCGGTCAATATGGCCTTGATGAGACTGCCAGCAGCAGTCAACGCGATCACGAGGTCGTTGAATGAACAAAACGGACGGCTTGATAAGCTGACTGCGGTGGTGGTACAGAGGTGAGATGGAATAAAACCTGGAAGTGTGAACGTTACTAGCCCATCGATTGGATTATTGGAATATTGGATCCTGGAGCCAGCGGCGAAAAGACTCTAAGGCTGACAGAAAAGTTGGTGTCAGCTTGTTCCCATAACAAATCCTGTTTTTCAAATCGGACTCCCCACTATCTAATTCTCCCTGGTTGTTATGGCGACATCGCACAAATATGGAGGAACGCACCTAACGGCTGCGCTGATGTAGCAGCGGCCGACTGGCTGCGTTCCTGGCAACGCAAGGCCTCAGTCAATCATTCCCCCAAAGTGTGTGTGATGGACGGTTGTACTGGAACTGAAATTTCGATTGCAATGCAAATTGCAGTTGACAAATAAAATTGATTGATAGACAGACAGACAGACAGAAAGATAGACAGATAGACAGATAGATAGAGAAGGCAAAGTCCAAATATGTTATTTGTTATGAGGACAAGCTGCTCTGACTTTCCTGTCAGCTTTAAGTCTTTTGCTGGCTCCTAATGCTGAAATCCAATTTTCCTGCGCTTCACTTCCAGATTTTATCCCATCTCCCTTTGAGTTCAACCACTGAAGCCAGTCTGCGTTCCAGCACATCCAGCTTTTCGGCTCTGCTCCTCCACCTTCCAGTACTGTCCGTTCACCGCCTTGGTGAGCGCGTCATATGCAGCCAGCAGCCTGATCAAGGCCAAATAGCTACCGACATCCGCTGTATTTGCTGATACATCAAAAATCCACCAAATCCAATAAGTAGAAATCCAAGTATCCTAAATCCAAACATGCAAACGTTTCAAACGTCCAAGAATGACAAAGTCGAAAGACACGCCGCTTTCCATCCAAGAATTTAGGATGTAGCCCACAAAATGAGTGAAATCAGGACCGGATGGGTCCCCCTTTTGTTGCCTACCCGTCGCAACAAAATTGACTCAATTCAATTCAATTTTATTTATATAGCGCCAAATCATGAAACATGTAATCTCAAGGCACTTTACAAAATCAAGTTCAATCATATTATACAGATTGGGTCAGATTATACAGATTGGTCAAAAATGTCCTATATAAGGAAACCAGTTGATTGCATCAAAGTCCCGACAAGCAGCATTCACTCCTGGGGAACCGTAGAGCCACAGGGAGAGTCGTCTGCATTGTACATGGCTTTGCTGCAATCCCTCATACTGAGCAAGCATGAAGCGACAGTGGGAAGAAAAAACACCCATTAACGGGAAGGAAAAACCTCCGGCAGAACCGGGCTCAGTATGAACGGTCATCTGCCTCGACCCACTGGGGTTACAGAAGACAGAGCAGAGACACAACAAGAGAAACAAAAAAGCACAGAAGCACACATTGATCTAGTAATCTGTTCTACATTAGATGGTAGTAGCGGGTGATCTGTCTTCTCTGGATGATGTCACAGTTAACAGAACGCCAGACCAGGTGTACCTTCTATGAAGAAAAAGAGAGAGAACAGAAAGTTAAAAGCTGAAATGACGACAGTCATTTCAATGTAATACAATGCAAAACTGGAGAACAGTAGAAATCAGTAGAGTGAGAAAATTAGACCCTGATGTCCTCCAGCAGCCTAGGCCTATCACAGCACAACTATAGAGGTAGCTCAGGGTAACATGAGCCACTCTAACTATAAGCTTTGTCACAAAGTCAAGTTCAGTCATATTATACATATTGGTCAAAAATGTTCCTATATAAGGAAACCAGTTGATTGCATCAAAGTCCTGACAAGCAGTATTCACTAGAATAGAGCTAGCCTCGTGAGACCATCCTGATCTCACACTGCTCTGGAGATTTTTCTCAGAGGAAAAGATGTTTTTGCTCTTCTCCCGACTGGTTTCGGCAAGAGCTTGTGGTTTTGTTTTTGTCGTCGCTGTTAGTACGTCATATGCTTCGTTGATCTGATTGGTTTATTTGGCCCGTCTTTCACCAACATAGGCCTATCAGCTAACCAGTATTTTCGCCCCTTCCCAAAATTACTTCAACCGAAGGTTTCCAGATGGATATGCGGAGCAAATCCACCTGGCTTCGTCAGGTTAGCGTAGAGCTACAGGTCAATAGCATTAAGAGACCAGCTTACCAGATCCATGTTTTTCAGAGTGCAGGTGATATGAAGAAAGTGCTCAGAAAGACAAGACATAGCAGCAGAAGCAGGAGGGGGGGGGGGGTGAAAGCTGGAGAAGAGAGAAAACACGACCGACCTCGAAGAGAGACAGATAAGAGGGTCCTGTCATACAGGTCGAAATGTACGTTAAAGAATGTTAAAGCTACATCTATAGATGGCACTAATGCATGTAGCAAAGCTTTAATGCTGCACGGGTGCAGAGCAAACCTGTAAGTTTACTGTAAAGCCTTTTATCTGGCTCTTTTGGTAAAGTTTTGCCATAACTGGTCCTTTTATCTTTGAACTGAAAGTTGGTGGATTTTATTCCTGTCTAATGCATTTCTGTTAAAATGTTTGAATATGAAGCAGTCTAAAATTCTGCTGTCAGAGATAATGTGCTAAAATTGATTGAATGTGTCACAGTTTACACTGAAATAGAAATGTTTCTTGCTACATTTTTAGGAAGACTTAAACTTATTTAACCTTTAGAGTTTATTTTACATAGCAAAACAATGTGCAAGAAGACTTTCTATTAAATGCAAAGTTTTTATTTTTCTGCCACATGACAACGATTTTGATAAAATCTTCTTATAAATTCTCTCTAAAACTCATCAAATGTTGTGAAAAGCAGCCCAACTTTTAACAACCCGTCCATCTTTTAAACTTATTGGGTTAGCAGCTAATCAAAACCACATAGCCTGGGCTTTAAAAGCTAAAATGATGAATTTGTGTAAAGAAGGAACAAGTGGTGCTAATGTAACACGGGGAGGTGAAACCCGGACTGTGACAGAGGACGTGGCCCTAAAGCCAACTGGTAGACCTCTAAAATATCAAATGGCCTAGGGTCTCCCAATTAAAAGTACCCAGGTAAGTCTGGCTGAAAACTATGAAACAGAAATGGTATAGAAAATATATTTTATTTACAGATTCTTTTACAACATTAAAAATAGACTTTTTTAATCCAGTGTAAACCCAATAAAGCACAGGAGCCTAGGACAATACTAGAGGAAATCTGAGACTTAAACATAAATAACTACAAACCAGATTAGTAGCAACACAAACCACAAAATAATGTTAGATAACCAAAAGAAAAGCAAATCTCAAATTGCATCACCCAGTCCCATAAAGCTGTGCCCAATCAGCTAGTTCAGAAAAACTAAAAAGAAACCTGCACTATTGTTCTGGTTCTGTATTGGTGGTGCAGCAACTCCGGCTCTAAACAACTACCTGTTACCCAATTAACCTAGAGCATAACAAACAATGCACCTGGGTGAGAGCATAATATGCAACAGCAGCAATCTGAAATACCCAAAAAGATGAAAATAAAATGTCTGCTGACAATAAAGACATAAGGAAAAATGAAAAACTGGTACGTTCAGATGCTGCAGTAAAAAGACACTGAAATGGTTCCAGCAGCACAAAGATCCAATATCCCAATTCTTGGTACGGCAGCCCGACTTACACAGCGCCAGTGGTCATTCAGTTGCGATCCAACTACACTCCTAGCTTGGCAGGCACACCTAGTGCCTATATACACACACTAATGAGCCCAATGCTGCAAACCAGAAGAAGATGGGGAAACAGGGCATAGATGCATTCAAGGGCCTGAATTATGTGGGAATTTACAGTCACTCCATGTAACCACTGTTCTCAACCAATAAACCACCCGGTTACACTAAGAACACAGTTCCTAGGCTTTAGCTACTAAAGAGAAAGAAGAAGTGGTGAAAAGTGTAAATTGTCCTTTAAAGGAGCTCAGCAGGCCTAGATTAATGGATGCAAAGAACTATTGTTGGTGTAATAAAGCAGAAAGAAGAGAGCAGATGTTTTCTTGTTGTGAGGCCCTGGAGAACTGATGGCAATCTCTCCATGATCTCCTGGCCACATCCATCAACACAGAGCTGAATAATGTGGGGGGAATAAATGTGCTAGAGCTATTTCTGGCAGCTCTGATTGGTTGATGGATCATTGTGTGTGAATTTTAGCAGCTCTTCTTTGTTCTGATGAGCTTCTTTGATCAAGAAGCAGAAAGAAGGAAAGCCGTTGGTGAAGCAGCTCTTTCTGTCGGATAGCGAGTTCAGCATGGAGCCAAACAACTTTCCTCTGATCAGTAAAACCTTAGTAGCTTAGCTGCTGTTTCCTACCTATTCGCTGTAAGATTATCAGGGGGATCCGGCTGAAATCCAGCAGTCTGCGCTCATCCTCCATCTCTTCCTCCGGCTCCACCAAGACTTCTTTCAACTCCGTCAATCTTTCTTCAGCAGCACTTTCTGCTCGTTGCTAATCTCTCTCTGGGGCTCAACTCAACACCTTTTCACCACAAACTAGTGGTGGGCGGATCGATCCCAGCATCGATGCTATCGACACCAACGCTGCAGGGGAAACTGAACAATACTCGTTTAAAAAGTTCCAGACTTTTTATTCTCTCACCGCAGCAGCTTCTCCACAGTCTGCGCCCCACCAGCACTTTGCTCCTCCCCCTCCCCTCTCGTCACGGTCTGGCATCGTCACGTGGCTCAGCAGCCACAGCCAATCAGCACGCAGGCTCAGTCTGGCCCCGCCCACTTGGCTCTGCGCTGCTGCTCAGACCATAGACATCATCAACAACAATGGGGCAGGTTTGTACGTCAACGTCACCGCCATATTGTGTGTGGCAGAAAGTAGTGAACGTCTATGTTTCCTGTGTAGATGTTTTAAGTATTCAGATAGAAAGATATAGATGGAGCTTATATATATACTTGTAAAAAAATATAGACAGATTAACTGATAGAGATTGCCAGCCAAATTGGCTTTTGATCAATGTTTTGATCAATTTTCTGACAGATGTGCATATATAGATTGTTAAGTATTCTAACACACACACACACACACACACACACACACACACACACACACACACATATGAGAAAGAGAGAAAGAGAGAGAGAAATTTATATATGTGTATGTGTTATGAACAGCAGAATCAAGTGGTTTAATCTAAAAATTGCGGTCTTTATTATTTCATAAATCCATGTGAACATTTGAAGATCCGGTATAGACAAAGATTAGGGATTATTAAAGAGATACAATTACTAATATGAGGGAAAAAAGTCATAGGAGAATTGTCATGGTTGAGTTTTGGTTTGGCTTTGTTTTTCTGTTATTTTCATTTTTTCATCTCTTTTGGGTTAGGTTTGACTTTATTTATTGTTAGTTTTCAGTCATCAGTTATTTTCTGTCAATTTTCACCTCACCTCCTCAGCAGTCAGTCACACCTGAGATCATTTGCTGGTTAATTAGTCAGACCCTGGTGTCACCTGTCAGTTCTCTATTTAAACCTCCCTCTGTCTTTAGTTCAGCACTGGGCCGTCATCATCACTCCACACCTCTCCATGCCAGTCCCCGTTTGCCTTGGAAGCTTTGTTTTTGCTCCTGTTAAGGTTAGTCCAGTCAGTCACTCTAAAGACTGTTTGTTCTCTGTTTGTCCCTGGAGAGGTTCTGCTCTGTGCCCTGTTGTCTCTCAAGTTCTGCTAACCTGACTAGCCGCCCTGGAGAAGTTCAGCTCTGAGCCTCGGTGTCTCTCTAGTTCTGCTAACCTGACTAGCCGCCCTGGAGAAGCTCAGCTCTGAGCCCTGGTGTCTCTCAAGTTTTGCTAACCTGACTAGCCGCCCTGGTGAAGCTCAGCTCTGTGCCCTGGTGTCTTCTATGAACTGCTAACCTGAGTGCTACGAGGCCTACTAGCCGAGCAACACCAAGCAAGGGTGGACTCTCTGTCTCCGGTCCGTCAGCTCCTGCCATCACCTTCTCTCCGTTCCTGTACAACCAGCTCCTCTGGCCTCATCAAACCTCCACCCATCAACCTTGTAATAAATACTCTCAAACTTTTAGTCCCGTGTGTGCATCCTGAGTTTATCGGTAAACAAAATCCTGACAGTACGGCCCAGTCACAAGGTAAACTCAGGCGCCATGCGGGACTTACCTGCAGGAGTTGACGACCCGGAAATCATCGCATATTTAGAGATGTGCCAACGTCAGATGAGGGAAAGGTACGCCAGGATGGCTTCAGCCCGGAACCCTGCGCCACCGATCCGGGCCAACTCTACTCCCCTGGTGGTCCAAGTGGGTGTGGTAACGGCTACTTCAGAGCCCGGGAAAGGAAGCCGCTCAGCCTCTCGTCGTCTCGGTCATCATCTCCATGACTCACAGCTGGCCCCTCGAGTAAAGCACATCGTTCCACCTAGCAGACCCCCACGCATCAAGGAGAGCCAGCTGTGGGAGTTCTACTACGGAGACCGAGACGACCTTCTGCCCTGCTGGCCAGCTACCACCCCGGAGATTGCCTCAGATTCCTCATCTGTCCCTTCCCGGCGAAGACAGCAGAACCACCGGCGCGGAGGGTCCGTCAAGGTTCAAGAGGAATCGTTTCCGCCTCCAACCCCACTGCCTGCCGAAGCCTGTTGCCCGGCGCCGCTGCCCGCCGAAGCCTGTTGCCCGGCGCCGCTGCCCGCCAAAGCCTGTTGCCCGTCTCCGCCCGAAAGCTCCGCTCTGCTTGCCGCCGAAAGCTCCGAGGGAGCTGTTCCGCCTCAAGCCGAGGCCTCCGAGGGAGCTGTTCCGCCTCAAGCCGAGGCCTCCGAGGGAGCTGTTCCGCCTCAAGCCGAGGCCTCCGAGGGAGCCGCTTTGCCTCAGCCCGAGGCCTCCGAGGGAGCCGCTTTGCCTCAGCCCGAGGCCTCCGAGGGAGCCGCTTTGCCTCAGCCCGAGGCCTCCGAGGGAGCCGCTTTGCCTCAGCCCGAGGCCTCCGAGGGAGCCGCTTTGCCTCAGCCCGAGGCCTCCGAGGGAGCCGCTTTGCCTCAGCCCGAGGCCTCCGAGGGAGCCGCTTTGCCTCAGCCCGAGGCCTCCGAGGGAGCCGCTTTGCCTCAGCCCGAGGCCTCCGAGGGAGCCGCTTTGCCTCAGCCCGAGGCCTCCGAGGGAGCCGCTCTGCCTCTGCCCAAGCCTCGTGAGGAGGTCCAGGAGGACCTGCCTCCGCCCAAGCCTCGTGAGGAGGTCCAGGAGGACCTGCCTCCGCCCAAGCCTCGTGAGGAGGTCCAGGAGGACCCGCCTCTGGCCTCGGTTTCCACCGAGACCTGTAGCTTGGCACCTCCTCCAACTGATCTGTTTGGCCGGAGCCGCAGACTGCGGACTTCGAGCCGCTCGACTCTGCCTCGTCGGGGCCGTCCACCACGGCGCCCGCCTCTGACTTCTCTGTTTGGCCGGAGCCGCAGACTGCGGACTTCGAGCCGCTCGACTCTGCCTCGTCGGGGCCGTCCACCACGGCGCCCGCCTCTGACTTTTCTGTTCGGCCGGAGCCGCAGACTGCGGACTCCGAGCCGCTCGACTCTGCCTCGTCGGGGCCGTCCACCACGGCGCCCGTCTCTGACTTTTCTGTTCGGCCGGAGCCGCCGACCGCCGTCTCCAGGCCGCTTGACTTTGCCTCGTCGGGGCCGCCCTCCTCGAGGGTTTAATCGAGCGATGCTGCTCCGCCGCCTGCCTCGTCCAGGACGACCTCCACGAAGACTTTTTCTTTTTTTTGCTTAGCAGCCGTTTTTGCCTGAGCCCTTAAGGCCAGTGCCTTGTTGTTTTTTTGGGCTCGATTTCAGTTTTGATTTACTTAGGATTTTTGGGGTGTTAGAGTTATTTAGGGGTTCTTGTTTTCTTAGAGTTCTTAGTCTCTGTTTTGCTTTTGTTTTTCCTGCTCCGTTTTAGGATTCTAGATTTCGCCTTGGTTTCCAGGCTTTGCTTTATTTCCTCATTTACAGCCTTAGTTCTCTGGTTTTCTCGTTAGTTTACTTATTCATGTTCTAGTTTTCTTGTTTTGCCTTAATTTCTAGTTTAGCTTTAGTCTCATAATTTTGCTTAAGTATTGTTTTTTACCTTAGTTTTTCAGCTTCAGTTTTGTGTTACATTAGCTATCTAGTTTTACATTAGTTTACCAGTTCGGATCCTAGTTTCTTTGTTTTGTTTTTATTTTCTGGTATCGTTTTAGTTTTCTGCTTAGTGTTTTTGTTTTGATTCAGGGGTTAGCTTTAGTTTTTTCTTTTGTGGTGCTATCCCTGTTCTAGTCTTGCCTTTATTTTCTAATTCTTAGTTTAAATTCTTTATTTTGTCCTGCGCTCTCCCAGCGCTCCTTAGTTCCTAGCGCTTGCTTAGGTTTCTGACCCCTGATAATGAGCTGTTTCACGCTCCTTCGGTTTGGCTTAGTTAAGTTTTTGGCCTTCTTGTTCCTCGGCCTTCTTAAATTTTGACCCCTTGGATCCTCGGCGTGTTAGAACGCCCTTTTGTCTCCTGGCGTATTAGGATGCCCTTCGTTCCTGGTTCCCTGGTGTTTAGATTTCTAGCGTTTAGATTTAGTGTTCCCGACGTGCTTAGACGCGCTCTGTTCTCGATTCCCCGGCGTGTTAGGACGCCCTCTGTTCTCGGTTCCCCGGCGTGTTTGGACGCCCTTTGTTCTCGGTTCCCCGGCGTGTTTGGACACCCTTTGTTCTCGGTTCCCCGGCGTATTAGGACGCCCTTTTGTTCTCGGTTCCTCGGCGTGTTAGGACGCCCTTTGTTCTCGGTTCCCCTGCGTGTTAGGACGCTCTCTGACTCTTGGTTCCCCGGCGTGTTAGGACGCCCTCTGTTTTCGGTTCCCCGGCGTGTAAGTACGCCCTCCGTTCTTGTTCCTAGGCGTTTTAGATGTTCCTGCTTCCCTCACATCCCGACGCTCTCTTCCCCAAGCCCCGGCGTTTTCCTCACGCCCCGGTGGGTTCCCTTTGGCGCTATCGTGCGCCCATTCCTTCCCTTTGGCGCTGTCGTGCGCCCGTTCCTTCCCTTTGGCGCTGTCGTGCGCCCGTTCCTTCCCTTTGGCGTTAAGTACGCCCGTTCCTTCCCTTTGGCGTTAAGTACGCCCGTTCCTTCCCTTTGGCGTTAAGTACGCCCGTTCCTTCCCTTTGGCGTTAAGTACGCCCGTTCCTTCCCTTTGGCGCTGTGGTGCGCCCGTTCCTTCCCTTTGGTGCTGTGGTGCGCCCGTTCCTTGCCTTTGGCGCTGTGGTGCGCCCGTTCCTTGCCTTTGGCGCTGTGGTGCGCCCGTTCCTTGCCTTTGGCGCTGTGGTGCGCCCGTTCCTTGCCTTTGGCGCTGTGGTGCGCCCGTTCCTTGCCTTTGGCGCTGTGGTGCGCCCGTTCCTTGCCTTTGGCGCTGTGGTGCGCCCGTTCCTTGCCTTTGGCGCTGTGGTGCGCCCGTTCCTTGCCTTTGGCGCTGTGGTGCGCCCGTTCCTCCCTCTGGCGTTGTCGTACGCCTGTTTTTCCCTCTGGCGTTGTCGTACGCCTGTTCTTCCCTCTGGCGTTGTCGTACGCCTGTTCTTCCCTCTGGCGTTGTCGTACGCCTGTTCTTCCCTCTGGCGTTGTCGTACGCCTGTTCTTCCCTCTGGCGTTGTCGTACGCCTGTTCTTCCCTCTGGCGTTGTCGTACGCCTGTTCTTCCCTCTGGCGTTGTCGTACGCCTATTTTGCCTTGTGGCGATGTTTGCCTGTTCTGCCCGTTTTTGCCTTGTGGCGATGTTAGCCTGCCAACATCTGTTAGATGCCCTTTGTTTGGTTTGATTTTAGCCCACCATCCTACCTTCCCTCCACCCACCCTGGTTCGATCAGCTTGGTTATGACTCTTGCCCGCCATCCTGCCTTCCCTCCACCCACCCTGGTTCGGTCACTTTGTAGTTTGTTTTGTTTGATTTTAGGCCGTCCGGAGTCCGGCCTTGAGGGGGGGGTAATGTCATGGTTGAGTTTTGGTTTGGCTTTGTTTTTCTGTTATTTTCATTTTTTCATCTCTTTTGGGTTAGGTTTGACTTTATTTATTGTTAGTTTTCAGTCATCAGTTATTTTCTGTCAATTTTCACCTCACCTCCTCAGCAGTCAGTCACACCTGAGATCATTTGCTGGTTAATTAGTCAGACCCTGGTGTCACCTGTCAGTTCTCTATTTAAACCTCCCTCTGTCTTTAGTTCAGCACTGGGCCGTCATCATCACTCCACACCTCTCCATGCCAGTCCCCGTTTGCCTTGGAAGCTTTGTTTTTGCTCCTGTTAAGGTTAGTCCAGTCAGTCACTCTAAAGACTGTTTGTTCTCTGTTTGTCCCTGGAGAGGTTCTGCTCTGTGCCCTGTTGTCTCTCAAGTTCTGCTAACCTGACTAGCCGCCCTGGAGAAGTTCAGCTCTGAGCCTCGGTGTCTCTCTAGTTCTGCTAACCTGACTAGCCGCCCTGGAGAAGCTCAGCTCTGAGCCCTGGTGTCTCTCAAGTTTTGCTAACCTGACTAGCCGCCCTGGTGAAGCTCAGCTCTGTGCCCTGGTGTCTTCTATGAACTGCTAACCTGAGTGCTACGAGGCCTACTAGCCGAGCAACACCAAGCAAGGGTGGACTCTCTGTCTCCGGTCCGTCAGCTCCTGCCATCACCTTCTCTCCGTTCCTGTACAACCAGCTCCTCTGGCCTCATCAAACCTCCACCCATCAACCTTGTAATAAATACTCTCAAACTTTTAGTCCCGTGTGTGCATCCTGAGTTTATCGGTAAACAAAATCCTGACAAGAATAAAGTTAAAAAAAAAAGACAAAAGTGGTAATATTATGGGAAAAATGTCATATTATGACAACTAAGCGAGGACATTTCTAGAATAGTCACGGCTTGCAGAACTGTCCTGGAAAAATAGGGCCAGGTTAGGTTCTTAAAATAATTTTTTATTCTTTTCGAGAATAAAGTCAGGAGAATGAAGCCAAAGGGATATGAAGGTATATTCGTAATATTACAAAAATAAAAATAGTACGAATATAAAGTATATGCTGAGATTAAAGTCCCTCTGATACTGTTTAAGTGACTAAAACTAACAGCAGATTTGCCACATTCAACATGGCGGACACTCTGACGCATCCCCAGCAGGCAGAACCCGTCCAATCAGGCGTCTGATGTCTATGGCTGAGAGAGAGAGAGAGAGAGAGAGAGAGGAGAGAGAGAGAGAGAGAGAGAGCAAATGATGATGGAGGAGAGGAAAAGAAGCGCCGTTTGGTGACATTTTAACGTCGTTAATGAAACAACGACAAGCTGCACAGTTTGCAGAAAGCAAGTTAAATACAGCGGGAATACAACAGATTTCTAGAAGCACATGAAGAACCAGGAGCAAGAAAACGCTGAGCTGCAGAAAGGGAGAGAGGAGCGGAAAGGTGACTGATCTGCTGGCCCCGACAGAGCCTCCACACTCAGACAGAGGCCTTCAGAGATCCAGGTGGAGAAGAGGAGAAGAGGGTAGAAGTTACTGGAGCCCACTCACAACGTCGAATTAGGACTGTGGAAGAATTTATCCATTAAAAAGTGTTAGCTAAGATAACATTAGATAATCCCCTATTTATCCCACCACGGGGAAATTTAGAGAATTAAAGTGTAACCGGGTGGTTTATTGGTCAGGAACAGTGGTTACATGGAGTGGTTGTAAATTCCTACCCATTTACATGGTTGCATGGTTTATGCTCTGTGTTAATTAAGAAAAGTGGTTGTTGTTTAGAGCTGGAGTTGTAGCACCACACATACTGAACCAGACAATAGTGCAGGGTTCTTTTTAATTTTTATTAATTAGCTGATTGGGCACAGCTTTACAGGACTGGGTTGATGCAGTTTGAGATTTGTTTTTGTTTTTTTGGTTATCTAACGTTATTTTGTGTCTTTGGTTGCTACTAATTTGGATTGCAGTTGGTTGTGTTTAATTCTCAGATTGTTTCTAGTATTGTCCTGTGTTCCTGTGCTTTATTGGGTTTTAGATTGGAATAATAAAGTCTATTTTAATATTGTAAAAGACTGTAGAAATAAAATATATATTTTGTATACTATTTCTGTTTCATAATTCTTAAACCAGACCTACCTGGGTACTTTTAATTGGGAGACCCTAGGCCACTTGATATTTAAGGTCTACTGTTGTAGACCTTACCCAGTGAGGCTGTGGGGCGATGTGGCACAGAGGTTAGGGAGTTCGTCTTGCAATTGGCAGGTTGCCGGTTCGATCCCCCGCACTCACTGTCGCACTCACTGTCTGCCCCCTTGGGCAGAGACTAGACACTTCACCCGCATTACCTGCTGGCAGTGGTCAGAGGGCCCGGTGGCGCCGGTGCATGGCAGCGTGCCCCAGGGCAGCTGTAGCTACTAACAAAGCTCACCAACGTCAGGGTGTGAATGACTGAACTGTAGTGTGAAATGCTTTGGAGGTCGTCAAGACTAGTTAAAGCGCTATACAAGTACAAGCCATTTACCAGTTGGCTTTAGGGCCACGTCCTCTGTCACAGGCCGGGCTCCATCTCAAAAGCAGACAAAATTATACAAGTATTGAAAGATATAAATCATAAGAGGTGGATTTGTAAAAAACACTAAGAACAGAGATATTTAACTCCACAGAATATTTACAAAGCCATACAAGTATAAAATGTATAGAGACATATAACTTTAATGATTATATTATGATTTAATCTGTTTCTTGTAATTTTATGCAATTGTAAAACACTTTGAATTACCTTGTATATTAATTGTGCTCCATTAATAAATTTGCCTTGCCTCTCTTATGTGGGAGATTATTTAACTATTGAACCTCAAAAAAGAAAGAAGATTCGGGGAGATGAGGTTTCTCTGCTTGCCAACGGAGAAGTCTTTTTATTTCTACTTCACACGTACAACGGGTGTGAGCAAAAAGTTCTGATTACATACTCTGGACATGCCTTATTTATAGCCCACAGATGTGTGTGCGTTACAATAAGAATCTGTGTGTGTTGCAACCTAATAGTGTTCCAGCCTTTTTTTTGCAGACATGGTCTTATTTCTGGGAACAGTTCCACAAACGTTGAAAACAGATAACTTTACCTTAACAGTTGACCTTTGTTTAGGAAACACAGGACAGGAGTTAATGTCATGTCCTGGTCATGTTCTGGCCTTTTACTCCCTTTATCCGGCTGCCAAGGACAAAGAGACCTCAGATGTTTTCCCAACTTCTGCACAGATATTTCCTAATCTCTGCACCCTGTCTAGAACATAACAGAGGTACAAATACATGAGATCAATGACTTCCTGAAAATGATGATATAGCTCAGGCTTGATTGAACATAAGTACATTTTAGTGTTAAGTGTGACGTAAATACAGAATGATTACATAGAAGTTAGAGACTTACTATGTTATTATTTCCCCTAGCCGGTTCCACAATAGCTGAGCAGATCACCAGGAGCCTGGCAGGAATGATAGTTAAGGACCTGCAACCTCTCTCCATTGAGCAAGATAAGGGCTTTCAGCGTTTTGTGTGAAGACCCTTGACTGGAGGTAGAAAATTCCAAGTGGGGGAGAAACTGCCGGCTCTTATGAAGACCGCTCTTCCTAGGTTAGAAAAGCATTGAAACAGCTGAAATATGGACATCCAGAGCCCCAGAGGGTTGTTTACCAGTCACATCCCACATTATAAATGAGCGCTGGCAGATGCAAGCACACGTCCTCCAAACAAGATCTTTCCCCGGACAACACACAGCTGAGAATATTTGTTCAAAGTCACAAGAATTGTGGAAGAATGGGGCCTAAAGGACAAGATTGTGGCAGTAGTCACAGATAATGGGGCCAACAGGGCTGCTGCTGTGGGCCAGGCAGGTTGGACACATTCTCCATGTTTTGCTCACACCTTGAACTCGGTGGTAGGAGACTCGCTCAAAGCTGTCCCGGGCTTACTACAGACCCAGAAGTAATCCAGCGCAATTGTTTCCTCCTTTCACCACAGCACCACCACTGCATCCAAGCTCAAGGAAATTCAAAAGCAGCAGAAATTTCCTGAGTAAAAACTGCTTCAGTCAGATGAGACCAGATGGAAGTCTGTATTTTACATGTGGGAGAGGCTGCCTGAGCAGAAAGATGCAGGTACCACGGTTCTCTGCCTACTTGGCAAAACGTCTCTTTGGAAGTCAGGAACAATGGTCTGAAAAGTACTCCAAAATATACTTAAGTACAGTAGTGAAGTATTTTTACTTCGTTACTATACAACACTGCTCTTTTTGTCGTGAGCTGTATGATCAGATTTAAGCTTCAATAAAACACCAAAATACTCTTACCTTGACTTGATGTCGCTGGAATTGGGTCAGGATGTTCTTGGGTTGGGCCCTTTCCTCCAACAAAATGCTTGCTACATATGTAGGTGAATTTGGTAACTTTTTCCGGGTTGAACTGTTGTGTAGGCCGACCGCACCGGTGAACCCAGCGCACACATTTCTCCTTGGCAGTCTTGAAGAAAACATCCTTCATATGCGGCCGATCAGCGTAACTCGAGTCGCTGTTGCACGTTCCATAGCAACAATGTTTAAAAACCATGGTCTTAGATTTGGAAAAAGCAGTCGTTTACCGAGTAAAACCAAAGGTAACTACAGCTCTTTTACAGCGAAAGAGCGGAGGACAACGCAAGTTTGCCCTACCGCGTACCACGTGATATGACCTCTCGTGACGTCACGTTCTAAAAATAGCTTGCTCGCGGTACGCCATTGAAAAAGACCCCCTCCCCCCCTTGCTGGTCACACGTGCCTTTATTGTTGAAGAAGGAGTCCTATCGGGCTTTATTGGCCTGTGGGACTCTGGAAGCAGCTGATGTGTACCGGCAGTCCAACCAGCAGGTGGCTCTGGCATGGGAAGAGTTCGGAGAGGCCATGGAGAAAGACTTCCGTACGGCTTCAAAGCGATTCTGGTCGGGCGAGGTGGAGGAGTGGTGGACGTGTGAGGGCGGAAGGAAGCAGCTCCGCGGCGGAGAATTGAACACAACAAACAAAGAAGGCGGTAGGAGCTGAGTTGGTGGATCACATAAGCTGTACATTGACTGTAGTAGCATGGCTTCTACATCAGGAGGAAATTGTGGAAATGAAATGGAGTGGATGATATCGAGATCAGCAAAAATGAAAAGAGCAATTAGAAAGAGACATGAAAGGGCAAGAAGTGGGTCGGAGGAAAGTGAGCCAGGAGTGGAAGGCTTTAAAAGGACAAAAATAAATCAAAGAGTGAGTTCACGGGAACAAGATAACAGTAATACAGAAGTGGAATACAAAGTTGTGGTGGAATTTCAGCAAGAAAGGGGTTATATTCATCCGATAAAGATAACCAAAGCAATAGAGGTTGAGATAGGGAAAATCAAAACGGCTAGAATCATGAACAACAGAAAAGTGATAATTCAAGCTATCAGTGAGGCACAACAACAGAAGATAATTAAAATGAAAACTCTGATGGGAGAAAGAATTAAATCATATATACCAGGTTATAAGGCAAGGTTGAGAGGAGTAATTTCAGGAGTTCCACTTGAAATGACAATGGAGGAGGTGAAGAATGAAATAGAAGGAGGGAAAATAACAAATGCCACCAGGATTAAAAGTAGAAGAGAAGGGGAACTCAAAGACACTATGGCTGTGATATTGCAGTTTGGAAATAACATGCCAGAAAATATACAGCTAGGATTCATGAACTATAAAGTTAGAGAGTACATCCCGAAACCGCTCAGATGTTTTACCTGTCAAAGAATGGGACGCATTGCAAAAGAATGTAAGGGAAAAATTAGATGTGCAAGATGTGGAGGTCCACATGAATTTGGAAAGTGTGACAAAGACGCTAAAATCAAATGCTGTAACTGTGGTGGTGATCACAGTGCAGCCTATGGTGGATGTATAGTTCAAAGGGAAGCTAGAGAAGCCCAGAAAATCAAGATAACAGAAAGAGTTTCTTTCGCAGAAGCATTAAAAAGAGTAAAGAAAGATAGTACAAGAGGAATGAGGCTGGGAGAAGCAGATCAAAGTTACGCTTCTCGGAACACAAATCAAGGACTGAATGATCAGAGACAAATATTAATGCCAACAACAAATACGAATAATACATGTTTGCATAAATGTAAAATAGAGGAAAATACAATGATGGTGAAAAAAGAAAACTTTATAGCATTTACATGTCATATTATTAATGTTACAGTCCAAATGAAGAAGAAAAGTGATAAAATAAAAGCAATAGTAGCAGCAGCAGGGAGGTTCCTAGATATGAAAGAAATTCAAGCAGATCAGATTTATACCATATTGAGTGCCACTGAAATAACAGAAAATGGTCAGGATTAGGATATAGGCTTTGTAGATGGTTATTCATATTCTTCAATGGAATGCCAGAAGTTTAATAGCTAATGGACAAGAATTTAAAAAGTATAGTTATGAATTAGAAGTAACACCAGATGTAATATGTATACAAGAAACGTGGTTAAACTCAAACTTAGATTTTAAAATTCCTGGATATAACATAGAAAGACAGGATAGAAGTAATGGTAGTGGTGGAGGATGTGCCACCTTAATTAAGGAAGGAATAGCTTATAAGAAAAACTCATTAAATAAAAAATTTGAATGTGTGAATATAGAAATATTTAATTTAAGGAAACATGGAAATATTACAATCATTAATTATTATAATCCATGTAAAAATCTAGATAATTAAATATTTAAGGACATAGGGAAAATACACAGAAGAGAAGTTTGGTGTGGAGATTTTAATGCTCACAACAGTCTATGGGGTAGCAAGAAGACGGATTATAATGGTAAAATAGTGGAAGAATTAATGGATGAAAGGTCATTAGTTTCTCTTAATAATGGAAAAGGTACAAGAGTAAATATACATAAAAATACAATTTCATGTCTAGATATTACATTAATATCTGAATGTCTTGTTAGTGCATGTGTAGAGGCATGGATGTGTTTAGCACTGGTCACAAGAGGGAGTCAGTGTGTTTGGATATATGTTTGTGTGTCTGTCTGTGTGTGTGTGTGTGTGTGTGTGTGTGTGTGTGTGTGTGTGTGTGTGTGTGTGTGTGTGTGTGTGTGTGTGTGTGTGGATGATTGCCTGATAATGATCACCTGTGTCTGCCCATGGAGCTTTGTTTCTTTTTGTCTTTTGTTTGTGACAGAGAGGGTTGAGATAGGGGCCGATATTTTCTGTTGACCGCAAAGTAACAAATCAATAACCAAAGTATCTTTCCAGTCAATATACAAACTTGTCAAAGTGTATTGTGCAAGAAGAAGAAAATAAACACCCTTCAACCGGTATTGGAGCCAAGTTTCCTCCTTCAGTCAGCGAGTCAGACAGACACCTACGTCCTTCCCTCAGTGACTAACCTAGTTTGCGGTAGTCACATTACAGCATGTGAATGGGATGTAAATGGGAATCTACATTAGGGAGTGATCACTTTACAGTGAGTACAATAATTAATGATAATATAAATAGACAAGAAGAGTTTACATTAATAAGATGGTGCTTTAATAAAGCTGATTGGTTTAAATTTAAAACAAAGGAAACAAGACATATAGTAACACTAGAAGGTAATATTGAAGAATGTACAAATCAAATAATAGAACATATTATAAATGCTGCAAATTACAGCATACCAAAAATAAAAGTGAAAGGTCAGAAGAAAGTAGTTCCTTGGTGGAATAATGAATGTAGTAAAACAATTAAAGATCGTAATAAAGCTTTTAAAATACTACAGAAAAATCTAACAATCGAAAACCTTATTGATTATAAAAGGAAAAGAGCAAAAGCTCGGAAAACTATAAAGGATGCAAAAAAGAAAACGTGGAGAGAATATTGTTCATCAATAGGTGCAGAAATAAATATAAAGAATGTGTGGTCAATGTTTAGAAAAATGACGGGGAAAAAGAACAATGTTAATATTCCATCCTTAATCAGAGGACAAGAGGTATTGGTTATAAATAAAGGTAAGGCAGAGTTATTAGGAGAGACATTTGCAGCAGTTCATAGTGGTGATCACTTGACAGATATTCATAGAAGGCAGATGATCCAAAAACTTGGAAATCATAAAGACTTACTAGAAAAATGTCAAAAATATATGACAACATTAGATATGAATATAACCATGAAAGAAATAAAAACAGTATTGAAAGGGACAGGATATTCAGCTCCAGGGGAGGACCAATTATGCTACGCTATGTTTCGACAGATTCCGGAAATAACACTGAAATTAATATTAGAATTATTTAATAAAATATGGAAAGAAGGATCAATACCAAATTGTTGGAAAAGGGCAATAATCTTACCATTTAATAAGCCAGGTAAAGACTCTACCTGTCCAAATAATTACAGACCAATAGCTCTTACTTCTCATTTAAGTAAATGGATGGAGAAAATAATGGTTAATAGATTAGGATACTTTCTTGAGAAGAATAATTTAATTAATGAATATCAATGTGGATTCAGAACAGGAAGATCAACAATGGATGCTCTAATTAGAGTCAGCAATGACATAGAGAAAGCTTTAAAAATGAAGGAAACAATGATTACAGTATTTTTTGACATAGAAAAAGCATATGACTCACTATGGAAAGAAGGATTACTTATAAAAATGAAACAGATGGGAATAGGTGGGAGAATGTATAATTGGATAGCAAATTTTCTACTAGATAGAAAAATAAGAGTAAAAGTTGGGAATGATTATTCAAATGAATATATTGTTGAAAATGGAATACCTCAAGGTAGTGTAATTAGTCAAATTTTATTTAATATAATGATCAATGATATTTTCTATGATACTGATAAATGTATAAAATCTGCACTGTATGCAGATGATGGGGCCATATGGATGAAAGGGAAAAATATAAAATATGTGGTAGAAAATATTAAAAAAGCAATTAGTAAAGTAGAAAAATGGTCTTATGAATGGGGTTTCAAATTATCAGCAAGCAAGTCTTGTTATATGGTTATCACAAAGAAGAGAAATATTAATATAGAAACAATAACATTGTATGGACAGATTTTAGAAAGAGTAACAGAATATAAATATCTAGGTGTATGGTTGGACAGTTCTTACTCATTGAAAACACATATAGATAACTTAGAAACCAAGTGTAAAAAAGTTATTAATCTGTTAAAGGCTGTGGCTGGAAATAATTGGGGGGCAGATAAACAGTCATTATTAAGCATATACAGGGCTCTCATGAGAGCAATAATAGATTATGGCAGTATTATATATGGAGCAGCAGCTAAAACATTACAAAAATAGAAAGAATACAGTGTAGAGCATTACGTATATGTACAGGAGCAATAAAAACAACACCTATTAATGCTCTCTTAATTGAAAATGGGGAAACTCCACTGGAAATGAGAAGAATTAAATTAGCTTTAGCATATTGGATGAAAATTAAAAGTAATATAGATAATCATGTGAATTCAACTATTATACAAAATTGTTGGGAATATGTGAAGTTCCAAAGTAATGGATTTGGATGGATGGTTAGGAAATGGATTAAAAAGTATGGATTAGAAGACAAGGAAATAGCTCAATTTAACACAAGTAGTGTTATTCCTCCATGGCTAATACCAGAGGTTAATGTATATTTGCAAATTAATACAGTGAAAAATTATTGGAATTTAAATGAAATAGGGATAAAAACTGATATTTATTTAAGAACTACATATAATAATTACCTTAAAATATATACAGATGGTTCTAAGAATTTAAAAAGATATGTGGGAATAGGAATATATGTTCCAGAGTTTAAAAAATGTATTTATAAAAGAATATCAGATCAATTGTCGGTGACAGTTATATTAAGCTTGCAATGGGTGGAGGAGATTCGACCAATCAGGGTGGTGGTGTGCACAGATTCTAAAGCAGTAGTGGAAAGTATAAAGGGAGAAGGAAATAATAGAAAAGCTTTGGTATTAGAAATTCATCATATTTTATTTAGATTATATAGGGGTGGCATAGATGTTTGGTTTTGTTGGGTACCAGCACACGAAGGAGTAAAAGGCAATGAAAAGGCAGATAAATTAGCTAAAAGGGCTTTGGAGGGGGAAATAACAATTTCAATTTCTTTTGGGAAAGGGGAAGGGAAATCACTTATTAAAAGTAAAGAAATGGAGGAATGGCAAAAAATATGGAATGAAGATAAGAAAGGAAGAAGATTATATAAAGTGCAAAAGTCAGTTCGAATTTGAAGCATTAATGAAATAAACAGAAGAGAAGAAATAATAATTAGTAGATTAAGAATAGGTCACACCTACTTAAATGACATGCTTTATTTAATAGGAAGGAAAAATAGTGATAAATGTGAGAGATGTGGAGAAAAAGAAAATGTAGAACACATACTGATGAACTGTAAGTCATAAACTTGAAAGGGAAGAATTAAAGAGAATAGTTAGAAGTATAGGGCATGAATGGAATCTTAAAGGTATATTAGGAAATGAAGGAAACATAACAGATATTCATAAATTAAGGAAAGCATTGTTTATTTATCTTAAGAATACAAAATAAAAAAATAGAATCTAATAGATGTGAAGTAACGCTACTACACACTCATGTACAGTAGGTGGCGGTATGCACCTTAAAGTTGCTTGTGATCCGCCATGATAGAAAAGAAGAAGAAGAAGAAGCGATTCTGGTCCACTATCCGGCGTCTCAGGAGGGGGAAGCAGTGCAGTACCAACACTGTTTACAGTGGGGGTGGTTCTGCTGACCTCGACTCGGGACGTCGTGCGTCGGTGGGCAGAATACTTCAAAGACCTCCTTAATCCCACCAACACGTCTTCCATTGAGGAAGCAGAGCCTGGGGACTCTGGGTCGGGTTCTCCCATCTCTGGTGCTGAGGTTGCCGAGGTTGTTAAAAAGCTCCTCGGTGGCAAGGCCCCGGGGGTGGATGAGATTCCCCCTGAGTACCTTAAGGCTCTGGATGTTGTGGGGCTGTGTTGGTTAACGCGGCTCTGCAACATCACGTGGACATCGGGGGCAGTTCCCCTGGATTGGCAGACTGGGGTGGTGGTCCCCCTATTTAAAAAGGGGGACAGCAGGGTGTCAGGATCCTGTGTTGTGTTTCTGTTGATTGGACTCACCTGTGTTTAATTATCCCCATTGTGTGTGAGCCTGTATATAAGTTGCCTCAGTTTGTTTCCCAGGCGTCGGGTCATTCTGTGATCACCCTCTGCGTCCTCCTGTGTTTTCCCCGTGCTGTTGCTGCCAGAGATCTTGTAAGTTTAGCTTTCATTAAATATCTTTGTTTAACCCCATGCGCCTGCCTCGGCCTCGTTGCCGTCTAGGTCCTCGCCTCCACAATCCTGACAGTAATGACCCGACCAAGAGAGGGCCAGGCAACGGGGCTGGAAATAATCGGGCTGTTTAATCAGCTCTGGAGACAGAGGGAGAATGTCTCCGCGCCGTGCTGGACTAACGCCTCGCAAACTTCCCGCGGGGGTCAGCCACGGGCGCGGGGCAGGCATGAAGGACGGCGAAGAAGAGGAAACCCCGCGTCGTGCCAGGCTGACGCCCTGCATTCCTCCCGCGAGGGCCAGCCACCTTCGCCGACTCATCTTTTTGCTTCCCTTCACTGCCGCCCAACAACCTTCAACCCGGCTCCGAGGCATCCGACCGCACCTCCTCCGCCCGGCAAACAGCAGCCTCTCATCGGCCGGTCTGCAGGGAAAGCAGGGGCGTATAAAGGAAATCACAGGATGGTGCCCAGGCCCCTGCAGCAGCCCCAGTCCAGCCACTCCGAAATGGATAATTGGGATGACCAGCCTCCTTTAGTTCCAAGCTGTCTTAGAGCGCCTCACGTGGAGGAATCCAGTCTGTGGGACTTCTTCTATGGAGACAGAGATGATCTGTTCCCCAGCTGGACCATTCCTGCTGCGCACGCCACGGCCAAAGCCTGCGTGGGTGCGCACGCACCTTCATCGACCTTCGCCTCTGCTGCTGTCTCCACCGAGGCCGCCTGTGTGCATTCTCATGTGAATATTTAAGTGGCCTTTATCTCTAAAGCCTTTTCCACATGTAACACACGTGAAAGGCTTCTCACCTGTGTGAGTTATCATGTGACTTTTTAAACGGCTTGTGTATCTAAAACCCTTTCCACACGTCATGCAGAAGAAAGGCTTCTCGCCTGTGTGTATTCTCATGTGATGTGCCAAAGCATTTTTACTTTTAAAACTTTTTCCACAGGTCATGCATGAGAAAGGCTTTTCGTCTGTGTGGTCTTTGATGTGTCTTACCATATATTTTTTTTGTGTAAAACTTTTTCCACAAATCACACATGAGAAAGGTTTCTCATCTGTGTGAATTCTCATGTGAATATTTAAGTCGCCTTTATTTCTAAAGCTTTTTCCACATGTAACACACATGAAAGGCTTGTCTGTGTGAGTTTCTAAATGACGTACCAAATGAGATTTTACTACATAACTTTTTCCACAAGTTTCACATTTGAAAGGCTTCTCACCTGTGTGTATTCTCATGTGATGTGCCAAATAATATTTTCTTTTAAAACTCTTTCCGCAGGTTTCACAAGAGAACGGCTTCTCCCTTGTGTGAGATCTCATGTGATCTATCAAATGAATTTTTTGTGCAAAACATTTTGCACAGGTCTCACATTTGAAAGGCTTCTCACCTCTGTGAGTACTCATGTGAATTTTGAAACTGCTTCTTTTGTGGAACCTTTTTCCACAGCTCAGACATGAGAAAGGCTTCTGAGAGAGGAGTTTGTTCCTGCTTTGTTCTTCTTCACTGGGGAGTCTTTGCACGTTAGAAGGAATCAATAAAATGTTATCAGTCTCCCGTTTCAGCACAAGTTGTCTCTCTTCTTCTACAAACTGTTGATGTTCTTGTTCCTTTTTCTCCTCTTTTGGCTGGCAAGGTTCTGGTTCCTCCTCATCTAAAGTGGGATTTCCCTCCCGGTTGCTGAGCCCAGTCTGAACTCCATCATCTTTACAAAAATAATATTTTTTGGGATCTGAAAAAAAAGAGAAAAGCTCATAAATGTGAATTAAAGAATCCATTGTTCACTTTAGTCACTTGAAGAGAAAATGTTGCAGGAGGAAGCTGGAATCAATAAATGTGGATCAATTTATATAACCTTATTCTATCCTGATCAAACATTTTTTGGTATTTTTATATGATCATATTACGTGGCTATATACCTTAAAAGCGTGCATGGCCCTGCTGCTATATTAATCCTAACTCTTCACTGTTCCTGTCAGCTTTTCAGCAGCTCTTGGCTGCTCTCAGGAGAACGGGATGACAGAGGATCACAGATAAAACTTCACCCACATTACATTTACTCTGTAAATTCAGGAAAATTAAAGCTCTCGTTTTTGGTATTAGCTGTGGAAGAGTTTCCTTCTCTTCAAGGGGTTAATTTCTCTGAGTGATTCTCCGTAAGCACATTTCTATTATAGCAGTGGTTTCAACATTTACAAGAGGGATATTCCAATGTCAGAGTTCCCCTGAAAGTGTCCAGCACCCAGAAGCCAAATAAAACATTTAAATACAACTTTCTTTGTTGACCTGACTACAATACAGCCTTGCTAAATTATATGTACCTATAATAAAACGTAAAATATTCTAATACCAGACCCTATGGTCTGCCCAGGGGATGATATCCAGGGAGGTGTGCTCTATAAATTAATATTGTCAATCCATACATACAAATCTGTAAATACGTGCATCCTAAGTGTGTCTCTGTCTGAAAGGAAATTGTTTTGAAATAAGTTGAGTAAAGCCTGGTTCACCCAGCAAGATTTTAAAATTGTCAGCCGATATTCAAAACCTTAGACAGCCACAGGTAACAAACCTGTTATATCTATATAACAGGTTTGTTCGTACAGTGTGTGGTGTCCAGCCAGACGCCGAGGTCATCACGGGACACACAAATAGATTTCACTGAGGATCATTCAGAAATCAGACGGGATATCTCCAAAACCTCAAGATTAAACATGAGTTCAGAGTAAATCGACAGACGACCAATATGGCGTCACATTTATTTCAAAACTCCTGCGAGCAAACAAACATACTTGCATGTATGTTAAACTACGTTAGCGCATGGTTCATCTACCACCGCACAACAAAATCACACATGCGCGAGAAATTGCTGTTTCGACAGGAGAAAATCGCGCGCACGATTTTTTATCCAGCGGCCACGCTCGAGGACGGCTGCGCCCTCGAAAGAGTCTCTGCCCTCGGACTGAATTTCTCATTGCGTGAAGGAAAATGTGTTTTGACAGGATGGGCGGAGACAAACCTCTTCTGTAAGCCTCCTCCTGATTGGGCCTTGCAGACACGAACATACAGGAAGTAGTGTCAGGAAGCCTTTGACTAACAGCTCGCCATCCATCATTGAAGACGACGGCTGGAGGCGGGATAATGCCGGAGGCTTCTCTAACGTTTGTGGTACGTGGGTTAAGTGGAATTCACAACCGTTCTTGCCCCCAAAAAAAGCACAATTATTCCTCATGGAGTAGTGCTATCTTCGAATAAACAGCCATAGGATGACATAATTCTATTTGGTCGAATTGTTCAGAGATATACAGTTACCAGTTACAATGTTTCGGCACGAGAGAAAAATGTTGACTGCTGTATGGTAGCGTTAGCTACTGAGGCGCTTCAGTGATGATGCTAACCGATGCTAATGTAACAGGTCGATAATATGACTTAGATTAAGCTTCAAATTCCACTAAATGAGTTATTAATGTTACGTAAGCAGGTTTTATTGTGTTAGTAGCTGTTAGCAAAGAGCAATGAGTATGTCCTACTGCACTTGAACACAGCTCAAGCAGGCAGGCACCTAGCCAGACGCTCACAAGGGGCGGGTTAATGCTGCTTTCGGCTGTTAGCTGTAAGACGTGCACATCTTTGGGTCCTGATATAAAAACATTGTTCTTGTTTGATTTACAGTTCATAGGTGATATATTCTTACCTCTAACTGAACGAGAATGCACCCGAGCAGCCGGGTACCTGGCCGGCTGGGTGACAGTTCGTAGGAAGCATAGCTCTAGATTTCAGCCCCCAGTTCACCACCAACCCGTCTGCGTTTCTAACAAACTTTCCCCACTCAGCGACACACCCGCTGAGAAGCCGACCCTGATTATTGGGAGCTCCATAGTCAGAAACGTGGCACTAGAGACACCAGGGACCATAGTCAAATGCCTACCAGGGGCCAGAACGGGCGACATAGAATCCTACCTGAAACTGCTGGCTAAGGATAAGCGTAAATACAGTAAGATTGTTATTCACGCTGGAGGTAATGACACCCGGTCACGCCGATCGGAGGTCACCAAAGTTGGTGTTGCTTCGGTGTGCGAGTTTGCTAAAGCAATGTCGGACTCCGTCATTTTCTCTGGTCCCCTGCCTGATCTGACCAGTGATGACATGTTTAGCCGCATGTCATCATTCAACCGCTGGTTGTCTAGGTGGTGTCCAGAAAACGACGTGGGCTACATTGATAACTGGAGAACTTTCTGGGGAAAACCTGGTCTGATCCGGAGAGACGGCATCCATCCCACTTTGGATGGTGCTGCTCTTCTTTCTAGAAATCTGGCCGGATTTATTAGTTCTCCTAAATGCTGACAACCCAGGGTCCAGACCAGGAAGCAGAGCCGTAGTTTAACACACCTCTCTGCAGCTTCTGTACTGTTACCCATCCATTATCCTATTGAGACGGTGTCTTTCCCACGGCCAAAACTTAACAGATCAAAAGCTGATCTAAAGGGAAAAAATCATAAAAATCTAATAAAAATAAATACGGCTCCCCTTGAACCAAAAATAAAAGAATTAAATGTGGTCTATTAAATATAAGGTCTCTCCCTCCAAAGACTTTGTTAGTTAACGAATTGATTTCTGATAATCAGATTGATTTGTTTTGTCTCACAGAAACCTGGCTACAAGAGGACTACGTTAGTATAAATGAGTAAACTCCCTCCAATTATTCAAATTTCCACATTCCCAGATCTGTGGGAAGAGGAGGAGGAGTGGCAACCATCTTTCAGTCTGATTTATTAATTAGTCCCAGGCCAATTAATAACTACAGTTCTTTTGATCATTTAACCCTCAGTTTCCCTCATCCAAACTGCAAAGCAATAAAACCTCTTCTGTTTGTTGTTTTGTATCGTCCACCGGGCTCTTACACTCAGTTTTTGGATCAGTTGTCAGACTTCTTATCTGATTTGGTGTTAAATACTGACAAGGTTATTATAGTGGGTGATTTCAACATCCATGTTGACACAGAATGTGATAACCTTAGCATAGCCTTTAAAACTATCCTAGATTTGTCAGGGTGCTCTGTTTTCCGTGCTCTAATTCTGCTCCACAGGTGGTTCTAGTTGGCTGGGGGGCGTGACCCACACCTGCGGCGCGTTTGGAGCGGCTTCCTCTGGCTTTTTAAGGAGAGCTCAGACAGATGGAAGACACCAGGGCCTTAACACAGTCGTGGTATGACGTCGCCTCTGACCAAGATCCTGTGCCTGAACCTGTGAGTCCTTTTTTGCACTCCGAACCTTGACTAACGATGAGTCTCCGGTTTTTTCTAGTTTGTGTTTTTGGATTACTCACCTGCCTCGACGTCTCGCTTGGAGAACCAGCACCTCAAGAATACTGTCGCTCAGATTTTGCTCTGGCTCTCCACTCATACCCTCTTGGTATTACCAAGCCGGGCCTGAGATCCCTTCCCCGGATTCTACTGGTTCACTCTCTCTGGTCATCCATCTGTTACCTCCTGTCTGCTGGGGCGCGCTCCGGATCCCTCGCCAGCTCACCATCTGTCCGCCCTCCAGCTACTAGCCACCGTTCATCCACTGAGAGCTTCGGTCACAGAGTTTCCCTGCCACTACTTTCCAGGTCAGGTTAGCCCGATTAAATGGTAAGCGGAACAGCTTCTGGTGTATTTTCCCTGGTTCAATCTCTTAATTTAATTCCCTCTTTCTTCCGCAGTAAACTCCAGCTCTGACCACCAGCTTGTCGATCCCCTGTAGTCTGTATCCTCAATAAACATCTTGAAAGTGTGCTTGTCTTCCATTCGTATCTGCATGTGGGCTAAACACTTGAAAAACATGACAAGATTCAATTGGTTATGCTCAAAATGTGCATAAAGCGACGCACTCTTGGCTCCATACTTTAGACCTTGTGCTGACATATGGCATTGATTGTGAAGAATTAACAGTATTTCCTCATAACCCTTTCCTGTCTGACCATTTTTAAAGGAGAAGTCTGGTCAAAATCAGAATTCAAACTGGTGAAAGTACTTTAAATATAAAATTATTACATACTGTTCAATAAATGATAAGGTTTTTTTAATTAAGAGTAATTTTCATTTGAAGGTCCTTTTATGGGGGCCGCCATCTTGGTGAAGAACAGTACTGCCACCTCCCAGTTTGTGACGTTTTGTCGCGGGATCGACTGTAGAGCAAGTCCCAATGCCCTATCTGTCCCCTTGTAAATAAATATCCGTTTTCATGCCAAAATATTTTTTTAACTACTACTTTCAGCAGTTATCAGTTATTGCAACCGTAAACTGCAGAAAATACGGGCAGATCGGCTCCTTCTGAGTTTACTCTGCTGCTGTCAGGATGAGATGCAGCGCGTTATGAGGCGGAGGGATATTTCAGCGTCACTCAGTTTAGAGCCCAAACAATCGACTTCACTTTCAGAAACAAGCCCAAAAAAACTGCAACCCGCAACTCATGAAATTTACAAGTGACTTTAGAAAAAATAAGACCAAAGTCGTATAAAATAAGTGGGCTTCACAACAGTGAGCATTCTTTCTAAGTGTGTCGTATCCCTCCACCGCTCTGATTGGGTAAACAAATGTTCCAGCAAATTCTACATCATAAAGAAAAACACCAAAAACTCTCGCTCTCATGTCATCTTGAAGACATTTTTCTTCCAAATGTTGGCTACAGACGACGTGTTTTCTCTCTGGCCAGAAGTCTGATGGCAAATCATCTCTCTTCAAGTAGGTAATCCAGCAAAAGAACTAGTGGTGTATGATGAACCAGAAAGGTGAAAAAACTAATGATTTTTTCACTTTTACCCGATGTATAGTAGTAATATCATCTTTGTCATTGAAACATACATTACAATGAAATTTGTTCTCTGCTTTTAACCCATCCCCTTAGGGAGCAGTGGGCTGCCATGTGCGGCGCCCTGAAAGCATTCTGGGGTTAAGGGTCTTGCTCAGGGACCCAGAGTGCAGGCGCTGGGGATTGAACCGGGTACTTGCATCCTTCTCTGAGTGCAAGCGCGCTGCTCTAACCACCAGGCCAACACTCCCCTAGATGTATTGTTACATACAACTGCCATGCACGTTAGCATTGTTGCTTCAGCAATAGCTCTCGTGAATTTCAATGGTGAAGTCCTCTGGAAATCCAAAATAATTGTTTCTGATCACAGCTGTGTCCAACAGCTCCTTTTGAGTTTGCTTGTAAAGCGCGGCGAACTGCTGTCGGCTCTCCGTAATGTGACGTCACAGGATGTGATGTCAGGCGGCCATTACTGCCCATATTTGGCAGTAATGGCCGCCCACATACACAGTGATCAAGACGACAATTTATGTTTTTTTTTTCTTATTGATTAACGCTAAATTCATTAAATAACCACGAATGTATTAGTTTTAGGTATAGCTAATGATCCACTGATTTTTCCTTGTTGACCGGACTTCTCCTTTAATAACGTTTGAGTTCAGTTGAGTTCTCCACCCTCCCTCAAAAGAGGGTTTCATTATAGTAGATCTTTGTTAGACAATGCTGTATCTAACTTCAAAGAGTCTGTTCCCTTTTAATATCCTCGGTATCACAGAAATGCCCAGCAGACGGCAGCAATTTTTCTTCTTCTCAGAAATAATGAAAGCAGCATATCCTCTTCTAAGTCACTGTAATGATAATTGAAGTGTTTATGAGACCATTAAAGCCCCGTTTACACTACCCTTGTTAAACCAATCCAGGCCGAGACCAGTCCGAGCTTGGACCAGTTAACCAGGCCGAGCCTCGTTTCTGACGACCGTTTACACACAACGCTATCTCAGTTCCTTGGTTGCTCCTCGCCTCCTAGTGGCGATCTGCGGTACTACCGGTCTCTGGGATTGAAAGCGGGACCGAGCAAATCAAAACGGCGGCGCCCGTAACATTCAGGATGTTAAGCTTGGACAGACTCGGCTTTTGGGACGTGGATAAGACAAACAAACGTCTAATAAGGATTTACAGACGCAGGAAACAACAACAGACAACAGACAACAGAAGCTATTATTATTATGAATGTCTAAAATTTGTCTGAATGGGGTGTGAATCGGGACGTGTAGCCAGACACGCCGGAAAAAACGCGGACAGTCAGCTGACTGTAAGGGGATGACGCGGTCTGCTCATGTGCTCTTTATCAGAAAACTGGGCCAGAAATAAAACCAGGCCGAGACCTACTCAAGAGCTGGTCTGCAGTTAGCGCGGTCCGGTTATGTTTAGCGCGGTCCGGTTATGTTTAGTGCGGTCCGGTTCAGTCTGCTGACCGTTTACACACAAGAGTTATCTCGGTTACCGAGCTCGGACTGGTCTCGGCTCGGATAAAAAAGTGTAGTGTAAACGGGCCTTAAGGGACCTATCATCTCCCCTTAGTGTCTCAGGTAAAAAAAACTTTCTGTGCACCGACCCTGAGGCGGTCACTCCACCCTGAGGCGGTCTCACGGCTCTGTTCTTGTTCTTGCGAAAAGATGAACAGCTTTACGGCAGCCCAGTGTAAGGCTAATGGCATCAGTAACAGTGTTATCAAGTCTGCTTATTATAAGATACATCTGCTGTGTTTTTAGGTGTCTTGTAAATTTCCCGAGTTACAAGTTGGAGTTTATTCTGCTTGTTTTTGACCACAAAATATGCAACTATGAACAAGAGCTATAAAGAGACCTGATCCCACTAAGTTACAGGCAGGGAGCGTGTCACTATCGTCTGCATACACAACTCTCTCCCTGCCTCCTCGTGCACTAGTGTAGACAGCAAGAGGCTTTTAGCTCAACGTCACATATCATTCATGATAAAATTCCCTGAATTTTATTCACAATGCCTTCTTCACCTCGTTCACTCTCTGTGTCTCTGTAACTGTCCTTTTGGTAAAAAATAGTTTGTGTGCTGTGGATCCAGGCAATGTTTTAAAATTCACAAATTATTTCATAAGGTTTATATGTAGATCCGAACAAGTTTATATATAAATAAATATGTTAAATTTAACAATTTGAGATTTTGACATAACGATTTTGATAGAATTTTCTTATTAATTCTTAATTAAAAAGCAGTCTAACTTAACAACCTCGTCGGGTTAGCATCTAATTAAAACCACACAGCCTGGGCTTTAACAGCTAAAATGCTGAATTCATGTAAAGAAGGAACAAGTGGTTCTAAGAACACAGTTTCTAGGCTTTAGCTACTAAAGAGAAAGAAGAAGTGGTGAAAAGTGTAAATTGTCCTTTAAAGGAGCTCAGCAGGCCTAGATTAATGGATGCAAAGAACTATTGTTGGTGTAATAAAGCAGAAAGAAGAGAGCAGATGTTTTCTTGTTGTGAGGCCCTGGAGAACTGATGGCAATCTCTCCATGATCTCCTGGCCACATCCATCAACACAGAGCTGAATAATGTGGGGGGAATAAATGTGCTAGAGCTATTTCTGGCAGCTCTGATTGGTTGATGGATCATTGTGTGTGAATTTTAGCAGCTCTTCTTTGTTCTGATCAGCTTCTTTGATCAAGAAGCAGAAAGAAGGAAAGCCGTTGGTGAAGCAGCTCTTTCTGTCGGATAGCGAGTTCAGCATGGAGCCAAACAACTTTCCTCTGATCAGTAAAACCTTAGTAGCTTAGCTGCTGTTTCCTACCTATTCGCTGTAAGATTATCAGGGGGATCCGGCTGAAATCCAGCAGTCTGCGCTCATCCTCCATCTCTTCCTCCGGCTCCACCAAGACTTCTTTCAACTCCGTCAATCTTTCTTCAGCAGCACTTTCTGCTCGTTGCTAATCTCTCTCTGGGGCTCAACCCAACACCTTTTCACCACAGACATTCACACGTTGCCCTAAAGCACCACAACCCGCCATCAAACCAGCAACTTTAGCTACACAACAACACCATCACACCTCCTGCTTTGCTACGAGAACCACAGGAACTGTGGAACGACGTCAAGATGGACGTCAGCACGTGCGCAGCAGGCTTCTTCTTCGTGGGTTTACTGCGGTGGACAAACAGCTCTGGTGAGCATTACCGCCACCTGCTGGTGAGGAGTTTAGTTCACAATGACATCGTGATTCAAACCTGCTAAAAAGAAAAACATGTTGTTCTAATTAGGCCTGTCTTTACTAGATTTCATAACAAATGTTGAAAAAAATAATTTCTTAAATTATTTTGTAAAAATCCTCTAAGTCAAATGTAACTTTCATCTTGTTGACTTTGTCTTCTTAGTGCTTTCCTTCTTCCTCACTGCTGGCAACACATTAAAACATATTCAGCAACATTTACCTGAAATATGTTGCAGCATGAAGTGCATCTACATTTATATAAATAGACACCCCATGGACTGACGCTGGCTGCTGGAGCTGACGTTTCAGCGCGGCAGCCATCTTGGATGGGTCTCTCACACACCCAAAGTGCATTTATTCCTACTGAGGAAATTGTTTGCCGAACTAAAATAAATCATAGCTCTGATCTTTTACCCGATTTTTTACGGTTTGGTTTGTTACAAACAGCAGAGATGTGGTTATGATACAGGACGCTGTTACACCTGAAATAACAAGTTTTAATGCTGAAATACATTGTTAAAAAAACTATTTCATAAATGTATGCTCTTTAACAGACAGACATATGGCATATTAAGGTATAAATACATGATTTCATACTGAAATACTTTGTTTTATGCTATTCACCAAAGACAAACATTATTAAATACGCAAATAAATATTTCATGCTGAAATGCTGTGTTTTATGATCTTAAAGACACAGATATTTGGTATTATATATTAATAAATGTATAAATTAATTAATTTTACATTTTAATAAGTTGAATTGTTTCTTTAAATGAACACTGGTGTTCTGTTAACTGTGACATCATCCAGAGAAGACGGCTCACCCGCTACCATCTAATGTAGAACAGATTACTAGATCAATGTGTGCTTCTGTGCTTTTTTGTCTGTCTTGTTGTGTCTCTGCTCTGTCTTCTGTAACCCCAGTGGGTCGAGGCAGATGACCGTTCATACTGAGCCTGGTTCTGGTTCTGCTGGAGGTTTTCCTTTTTTTTCCCCTACAGAAGCACAAGAGGGAGCTATGTGTGTTTTTTTTCTTTTTAGAAGATGTAGTAGACCACAGTGTCAGCGATACAAATGTCTGTTTGTCCAAATTATTTATAAGGGTTGGACCCTTGTCAATTATCAAAGCGCAGGCTCAGCAATGCCCAAACCTGGTGCTCCTGAGGCAGTAGAGGACAGGATCGGCCCAGTTATGTATTATCATATTTATTTCCTGCTTTGTAATCCATGTGCCATCACCGCCAGCTTCACGACACAGAGCTTGGTTGATGTCTCTGCTGTCTTTGCTCTGAAAACAGGTGAGTTTCAGGAAGAGGCAGCAGTTTTCTGCCTGTGAGTGTAGGAAAGGATTTAAATTAAAGAAAAGACGAGACGAGACAGCAGATTCTCTTTAGAAAACACCAGGGGCTCCTTTATTCCATACTTACAGTCACATCTTCATTCAGCAGAATACCCACCGTAAGGGGTAGCTGTCATCCTTTTCATAGTTCTGTTCTCTACATGGATGTGTGTGTGGGAATGGTCTAGCCATGTACGCACCAGCTGGAAAGAATCCTTATCTAACTGTTCAACTGTGAAAACAGGAAATAGTAAGGACCAGGGCCGGCCTGTGGCTTAGGCAGTATAGGCAGATGCTAAGGGCGCAAACCACCACGGGGCGCCCGGCCTGTACCTATACCTTAATTAAAAAAAAATAAGTCTGACTTCTTTTACCTGCAACTTGGTTTTCTGTCTTTGTTGCATCTAAAATCTTATAATGTCAAAGCGTCCTAAACTTTCTGGTGCCCAGGGGAGGAAAAAAAGAAAAGAAGAGGAGGAAAAACGTGACACAGACAGAGGTAATGTTACAGTAAAGATGATGATAATATTATTTTGCTGTTGCAGAACAATGATCGATAATAGCATTAGCCGTTAGCATGACATAGTTGGCTAATCAATAAATAGCGATCGCTATCTGTTATGGAAGGGCCCAGTTGTTGAAAAATAGTGATTTAAATGCTCCCCCTTTTGCCATCCTCAGGCAAATGTGTATATATTAGATTTAGTCAGCAGATATAATGTTAATTGCATTGACATGGTTATTTTACCTTTTCCCAGGTGGTAATAGTCATTCAAAATACTATTAATTTTCCATAGTTATAAGCCTAGCTATTACCTGTGTTATAGCTCATATTATCTGAAGTGTGTTCATCGTGTTAAACTGTTAGTTTTAAAGTTTACATCATTAATGTTACAGCAAAGTTAGCATTCCCACATGTTATAGTACATTATACTGCAGTTTACTGATCCATTGCATTCTTCTAATTAGCATTTCACTGTAATAACAATAAATTACAGTAATAAATATTACTAAACCAAAAATTATATTGTATATTATAAACAATAGTGTACATAATGCATCTCTTTTTTGTTTATATTATTTAATTTAATTTTACTTTATTCTTGAAATGATGTGTTTATTATTAGACTGGTGTCACATATTCCTCTTCTGTCTTCAGATGCGCTGCTGAGGTTTCTCAGTCCTACTGCAAATCCTCCTGCCGCCTCCACCTCAGCAGCACAACCCAGCAGTGATGTAGCAGCATCCAGCGGTCCTCCTGTTGCTCCAGTAGACCCGGCTGACTGACACATCCTCTAACTGATAAGGTACGAACAGAGTTGGTTCACAGAGGTCCATTTCAAACAGAAAACTGCTTCACATTCCCTAAAACAAAGGGCGGAGGAAGGTCTCAGCATGACTATTTTAACAGACTCTTAATCAATGGAGAAAAAGTCAGAAGAAGCTGGCTTATGTACTCTAAGAAAGATGATAGCTTGCACTGCTTCTGTTGCAAACTTTTTTCTAAAAGAGAGTACAAACTTGAGAGAGTGCAAAGATGCATTTGGAAACTACAAGTTCGGCAGCATTTGTAATGCTAGATAGAGATGCATTAATGCAAATGTGCAAATGTGGTGCAGGGTCCAGTTTAGAGTTCAACAGTCTGATGGCAGCAGGGAAAAAGCTTTTGCAGAACCTGGTGGACCTGCAGCGGATGCTGCGGAACCTCTTCCCAGAGGGCAGCAGGGAGAACAGTCCATGGTGGGGGTGTGAGGGGTCCCTGATGATGTTACGGGACACGCAGTGCTGAGATGAAATGTTCTTAATGCAGGGAAGAGGAGCCCCGATGATCCCTTCTGCTGTCCTCACCACTCTCCTCACGTTCTTCCAGTCGGTGGCATTACAGTCTCCAGACCACACAGAGAGACAGCTGGTCAGAATGCTCTCTATGGTGCTTCTGTAGAAAGTCGTGAGGATGGGTGGGGGCAGGTGGGCTCTCCTCATCCTCCTCAGGAAGTACAGTCGTTTCTGTGCCCTCTTCACCAGTGACCTGGTGTTCACAGACCAGGTGAGGTTGTCCGTGATGTGCACCCCCAGGAACTTGGTGCTGCTGACCACCTCCACAGCTGAGCTGTTGATGAGCAGTGGAGTGTGGTGAGGCCGGTTCTTCCTGAAGTCGACGATGATGTCCTTCGTCTTCTCCACGTTCAGGATCAGGCTGTTGTCTCTGCACCAGCCCACCAGCTGCTCCACCTCCTCTCTGTAGTCTCGGTCGTTGTCGTCTCTGATCAGGCCCACCACCGTTGTGTCGTCTGCAAACTTCACGATGTGATTGGTGGTGAACCTGGGGACGCAGTCGTGTGTCATCAGGGTGAACAGCAGGGGGCTCAGGACACAGCCCTGAGGGGAGCCCGTGCTGAGGGTGATGACATCAGAGGTGATCTGATGACCCGGACTGACTGACGTCTGTTGGTGAGGAAGTCTAGCAGCCAGTTGAAGGGGTATGCTGAAGCCCAGATGTTCCAGTTTTCCCACCAGATGCTGTGGGATGATGGTGTTGAACGCTGAACTGAAGTCCCGGAACAGCATCCGCACGTGCGTATTCTTCTCCTCCAGGTGTGCCAGGCTCAGGTGAAGAGCAGAGGAGATGGCGTCCTCAGTGGAGCGGTTCTGCCGGTAGGCAAACTAGAACGGGTCGAGTGTTGATGGGAGACTGGAGACGATGTGTTCCTTTACCAGCCTTTCAAAGCACTTCATCATGATGGGAGTCAGTGCAACAGGCCGGTAGTCGTTGAAACATGTGACTTGAGGTTTCTTCGGCACCGGAATGATGGAGGCCGACTTAAAGCATGCAGGCACTGTGGCTTGGTCCAGCGAGGTGTTAAAAATGTCTGTGAGGACATCAGCCAGCTGACCTGCACACTCCTTGAGGACCCTTCCAGGTATGTTGTCGGGACCTGGGGCCTTCCGCGGGTTGACTCTCCTCAGAGTCTTCCACACGTCGGCGTCCTAAAGAAGTTATTTAGTCCATTGAGGAAGTCAGCATCAACTTCACCCACCGGGGGGGGAGGGCGTGTTGTATTCAGTGATCGCCCGGATGCCTTTCCACATGCTCCTGGTGTCGCTGGCGTTGTGGAAAAGCTCCTGGATTTTCTGACTGTGTTTCCGCTTTGCTAGCCTGATGGCACAGTTCAGGTTGGCTCTCGCTGTCCTCAGTGCCTCCTTGTCACCAGACTTGAAGGCTGAGTTCCGCTTTTAGCGCTTGATGGACCTCCTCAGTAATCCAGGATTGTTGATTAGCTCGGGTGATGATGGTCTTGGTGGTGCTGACGTCCTCAATACATTTGTAGATGTAGACTGACACAGACATGGCGTACTCATCAATGTTGATCTTGTCCTCATAAGTTGCTGTAGCTTTGAACATGTCCCAATCAGAGCACTCAAAACAGTCCTGGAGCGCCTCCATTGATCCCTCAGTCCACACCCTCACCTGCCTCACGGTAGGTTTAGCTCTGATCAGCAGGGGCCTGTATGCAGGAATTAGCATCACAGAGAGATGGTCTGAAGAGCCCAGGTGGGGGCGGGGGGCTGCTCTGAATGCACCTTTAATATTTGTGTAAAACCGGGTCTAGAGTGTTCTCGCCTCGAGTTGCAAAATCCACGTGTTGGTAGAAATGAGGGAGAACAGTTTTCATATTTTCCTGGTTAAAATCCCCAGCAATGATGAAAACCCCCTCTGTGTGTGCAGATTGCAGCTCAGAGATAGTCCGATAGAGAACACTCATAGCCTCTTGTGTTAGCGCTGGGAGGGACGTAAACCGCTGTGATGATAACAACAGTAAACTCTCTAGGCAAGTAAAACGGTCTGCAGCTAATAATCATCAGCTCGATGTCCGGAGAGCAAAAGCTTGTGATTATTCTAGCATTTTTACACCAGTTGTTATTGGTGTAAACGCAGAGTCCGCCTCCTCGGGTCTTACCGCTGAGTTCTTTGCTTCTGTCGGCGCAGAAAGTAGCTAGCCCTTCCAGGCTAACGGTGTGGTCTGGGATTGATGAGTTAAGCCATGTTTCCGTCAGGATCAGAGCGCAGCAGTCTCTAAACTCCCTCTTTGCAGAGAGTTCAAGTTGTAGATGGTCTATTTTGTTGTCTAGTGAGCGGATGTTGGACAGCAGGATGGAAGGGAGCGGCGATCTGAAAGGGGTTAGCTTTTAGCCTTGCTTCTAAGCTTCTGTGCTTTTTTGTCTCACTTGTTGTGTCTCTGCTCTGTCTTCTGTAACCCCCAGTGGGTCGAGGCAGATGACCGTTCATACTGAGCCTGGTTCTGGTTCTGCCGGAGGTTTTCCTTCCCGTTAATGGGGAGTTTTTCTTCCCACTGTCGCTTCATGCTTACTCAGTATGAGGGATTGCTGCAAAGCCATGGACAATGCAGACGACTCTCCCTGTGGCTCTACGCTTCTCCAGGAGTGAATGCTGCTTGGAGAGACTTTGATGTAATCAACTGGTTTTCTTATATAGGAACATTTTTGACCAATCTGTATAATCTGACCCAATCTGTATAATATGGTTGAACTTAACTTTGTAAAGTGCCTTGAGATGACATGTTTCATGAATTGGCGCTATATGAATAAAATTGAATTGAATTAATATATTATGTGCAGAACAGAAATGTTTAAAACACAAGAAAAAAATACAACTAATCTGCCTCTTCATTCTGCCACAGCTAGGGAAGAACAGTGAAACTCATATCCTCAGACAACTCAAACCTGAGTATATAGCCACTCTGTTTTACACAGCATACTTTGCACACTACATTACTCAATACGTTAGTTTATCACTCAAATCATGTCAAAGCTTTTTCACTTGAACTTTATTAATACTCTAAGTAAATTTCCTTCTTGTCAACCGTTCTATCATTGTTCCTATTTTCCTCCACTATCATTTAATCTCCTTTCTGTCTTCCTATCTTCTTCCTCTCTCCTCTTGTATCAATCTTACATTATTCTAAAACAGACATTATATAATTAAAATCACTTCCAAAAACAGTAGAATGTAAAATATGAAAACTTCCAATTATTATTTTTATTATTATATCATCTTATCAAATACTGAAAATGCTAATTATCACAATACTAGGAGCTACAAGCAAAAACAACATAATAAATGACCATTAAACAGGTGGTTATCTCTTCCTCCATCATTCTCAGATCATGCAGATATTGTCTCATTCAGTTACTGACTCCTATTTTTTCATGAGGAACTTTCATATATCCAAACTAAGTAGTAGAAAAGCTAAACCTAAGCCTGGAAGTCTATGCTCATAAATCCCACCCATAAATCAGCAAAACAACTTTTAATAACTCTACTTATAACTATCTGAAATATAAACTAAAAGGTCACCAATCAGTTCTAAAACATCTTTAGATGAACCCTTGTTGATCCCCGGAGAACCAGCGTACCAGATTAGCGCCTTACAAAGAGGTTTCAATCATTCTGTTTCATTTGGCCTTTTTATCAGAGTGTCTTTTACTCAGCAGCAACTCGTGGTCTTGTCTTACTTTTTATTGATTATTTTTTTAACCTAGACACAAACAAAACACGTATCACAGGATCAGCCCGATCCAAACCAAATGAATCGATTAACACACTTACCATAACTCAGGGCAGCTCTCCATCAGTTGCCACTGTTTATGACAACGAACTTCCACTTCTTCTTCTGTTTTAAAAGTGGTGGCTCTTCTTCTTCTTCGTGTTTTAATGGCAGCTGACCACATTCAAAAGGATCATTACCGCTCATCTAGTGGTGTGCACTGTTCCTCATCTTTATATTATCAGCAGCGCAACCAGCTACCGTAGCACCTGTTTCTGCGCGCAACAGCTCTACCGTAATAAGTCTACACGCAACATTTTCCCCTCGGTAAAATCGGGGATATTTCCGGGGACAGCTTTAGCCGGGGACAGGCAGACCAAAACGGGGACAGGTGGTCCAAATCGAGGACGTCTGGTCACCCTACTCTAGGTAGCACAACAGATTCACAAAGTCGAGCAGAACGCAGGCTTGAGTTTTCTGAGTCTTTGTTCTTACATCCAGACAGATAGAGGCTTTAAGAATTGAATAAAGAGGTGTACTAACAGAAGACAGAGAGTCCTGGAATTAAACTCTAATTTCAGTTTTAGATTAGGTTAATTTAGGAATGCATTTGTGCAAATAAGGACAGCGGATTGTGTATTTATTTGACTACATTGGAATTCTGTCAGAAATATTAACAGTAGCATAAGCTGTGGAAAGACGTGATTGTAAAAGTATCCAATAGCTAAACTGCAGTGTGCAGTGACTATTAATGCTTTCCTACAAGAAAGAGGACTATATTATTTATTGAAGCAAATAATGGTTAACAATGAATTTATTAGCCACTCAACCAATTCAAAGTATTATCTTAATTCAACCAAAAAACAGAAAAATTGAGGCTACCTACCTCAATTATTTCCTAACAGAAGAACAGTATTAGATTTTTATCAAGGAAGTCTCCTGTGAAAGACGTTCATCCAATATTGTGCATGGTGTTTTCTTAGAAATTCCCACCATTGTTCAACCTTTGGTTATGATTACTTGAGCCAGTAATGTAACATCTTTCAGAAAACTGGTCTTCCTGATTACTTCTTAAAAAGATCTGCATCTGTTTCACTGAACAGTTCTCTGTAGCCAGGTCTGACCTGATAAGCGTTCGAGCTCCGCTCCTGTTTTCCACTTCATCAATGAAGTACCCAGCTATAACCCTGGGGTTACTACTTGTGGAGTAAGCATGCAGCCATATGACTATACGCGAAAATCCGTCAACAGCTCCATTAATACAGATTCCGTATGGTTTTAGTTTATCATATGAATCGACATGCCACATGAAGTTGGGACCTGTGTTTCTGTAGAAACGTCGTCTTAGGCGATCCTGAAGCCTCAGCTGTACTCCTTGAGGATCTAGGATTTTGAGCAGGTACCGGACAGTTCTTTGGGACACCACCAAACCAGCTTGGATGCATTAATCTATAGCCATGAAGCATCCCGTGCTGGTTTAACTGCTCCTGTAGGAACAGTGCGACTTCAAGCAAGTCAGAGGGGGCTTTTCGAGGCATGAAACTTTTACCATCATTTTGGAATGCTTCTGTGGTAGTCTGACAATTTAATCAGTAATTTTGCAGGATCAAAGTTACATCTTAAGAGAAATTTCCTTCCTTTGTGAAGGAAACTAAACCATAAACTCTTTTCATTTTAATAAAAGTCTGCAGCCATTTTAATTTTATCACGACATTCATCACTTTAAAATCAATAACGTTTATTCCTCCTTTTTCTACTGATATTACTGTCGTTCTTTCTGATCACATGTTTTTTATTATTCCAGATGAAATTGTGACAATATTCTTCCAAAAATTGAGCCAATTGTCAAATATTTGTTGATTTTTTTGTAAAATGGCTTGAATATTTGTTCTGTCATTTTCGGTCCTTGTTAATCATTATACCTAAATATTTTACCTCATTCTTATCAATTAAAGTGGGTTGATTATTTTGAATTGCTAAGATTTCATATTTTTCTATGTTCATCTTTAAGCCTGAAGCTTTTGAGGAAAAAGAAACCGCTAAATTAACTAAATAAAATTGATTCGTTACAAATGCAGACCGCGGGCTCAATGTAGTTTGTTTGAGTGGCGTTGCCATAAAGTGACGTCATCGAGGGGTGCAAGACCCATGGAGAATTTCTTCATAAAATTGTCCGTTTACAAACCCCAATCCCGCTATAATTACTTTAGTAAGTTGTCCAGACCAATCACAATGTTTTGCGTAATTGTGCAAACGTTAAACCAGTCATGTATAGGGATGTCATCAGAAGGCGCAGGCCCCCGAACTGATCTGACCACCCGAGTCGATCTGGTACCTACACTGGCGCAATGTTGACAAACTAATACTAATTCCATCCGCATTTAGGAAACTCAGTATTTCCCAGTGACGCATACCTAAATGAAAATAAAAGCCTATTAAATCCGACAACGCACTCATTGTTCACGTTTCATGTAATGTAGTTCAGCACAATACGCTTCCGCAGCAATGACTGTCCTTCCTGATCTCCTAAGTATATTATCTCATAATTACGGGATAAGATGTCATAATTATGAGAAAAGATATCATAATATTGAGATCAGGATGTCGTAATTATGACATCTTATCTCGTAATTATGACATATTTTCTCATAATTATGACATCTTATCCCGTAATTATGAGAAAAGATCTCAATATATTGAGATCAGGATCTCGTAATTACGACATCTTTCTTGTAATTATGAGAAAAGATCTCGTAATTATGAGATAAGCTGTCTGATTTTTTTTTTCTTTGGTGAATGCAATACGCTTCCGTAAATTACCCTATAAGCTTAAGTCTTAGTATTAATGTACTTAGGTTTGGCCTCCTGTTTATACTTTTTGTTCTGAGTCTAGTTTTATTACATTATACCATTCAGTATATTAAATATAGTTTACTAAAAAAAAATGTCAAGCCTCATTTTAAGTATGTAATAAGTATACTCGTAGTACACTTGAATAAACTACTTTTTGCTAAGGACCTATTTAGCAAAATTTCCGCATTGCAGAACAATAAAGGAATTATTTATGGACTTGTGTGATTGTCTCCGTCTTAGGAATCATCACACCTTTTTCTCCTTGAAGCGCAGCTTTCTGTGCCATAGCCAATCGTTGCTTTTTGTATAATTCTTCACCCAATATAGTTAAACCATCACACTTGTCAAAGCCACACCCCCTGCAGCTTAAAAACCCAGATGCAAATATAAAAAACATACAGGCACAATAAGAAAGGACAGAATGGTGCAGTGAGTGAGCATTCATTCATTTTGTTAGGATATCAACGAGGTCAAGTGGAACGAACTGTTTATCCTGGGACTGTCTGCCACACTTGGATAACACCGGACAACGAGGAAGGGACTCATCTGTCTGATAGCGTCCCGGAGTTGACACCGTTTATCTACTGATGACGCAGTTTGGATATGTACGGCCTTTTATGGGTGTTAACCTAAACTCCTTTATAATGTATGTGTGTGTTATAAGAATTATTATTCTGAAGTCACTATGGCCTCACACCACTCGGACAGAGGAGGCCTGGAGACCTGATGTCTGTGTATAAGATCCACTGTTTGCTGATTGCAAGGCCAAATGCTGCAGCTGCTGAGGGATACTGATTGTTTACGATAGACTGTCTTTGTTTTGTCTCATGGGAAGGCCACGGTGCAGTATAAGGGGAAGCCCGAAAAGTGACACAGACAGAGACAGGGCAGACAGAGACTGCAGCGGAACCGTGGGGTGCGATTACTTTCCAACTATGTGAATCTCTGCTCTGTTTCTCAATAAAAGTGCTGGAACGTCATACCACCGTCTCGTCATTTAGTAAAGATGGGAACTCAGTTACTATTGTTTAATATTCCACCCAAAACTCCCATAACAATTTGGCGTAAACGAACAAGATCTCCGACCGACGAGCCGGGGAGTCCGGGGACAGGAGCTGCTTTGGCCGGCCCGGAGAGGTTATCCGGCCTCTGGTACCCCGAATGGATTTTCAAGGGATGTGGAGGAGCTCCTGGTCTCGGAGCGTCTCTGGGCGTCGGCGCGAAGATCCGAACCTTTCTTTCATGAGACGGTAAGGGGATTATTTTCCAGCTCTTTTAAAAACAAACGCAATTGGTCAAAAATGCTTGCAAGCTTTTAAATTTTAAACCCCATTTTAAAGTATACCTCAAGAAATTTTAAAATTTAAAACTGTAAACCTAAAAGGTAGTAAAAGTAAAAGCCGGTAGAAATAATGAATTATATTTAATCCTTAAGGCAAATAAAACAGGGTTCGCAATACCGAACGGTGACTAAGGTTTAAACATTAAACTAAAATTCAAAATTTAATTAGAATACGTTTTCAGCTGAAATACGGACTTTCCCACAAGGGGGGAGGAGGGGCAGAGTGATTTTCACCTGGAGAACAGGTGACCGGCTGAGCAGTTTGCAGCTGGTCCATTAAAGTCCTCTTGTCTTGGGTTTGTGCAAGAGGCTGTCCACTTCTGTTGTGGATGAAAGCGGCAGGGATGCTTAAGTCCTTGACTGTTGCGAAGACGTTTGCAGCTTTGATAAGTGGGGACCCCGACCATTATACCAAAAAGCCGACCATCGGATGTGAGGCCTTTCATTTAGTTGGTCGATCGTGCTAAGGACGTAAAAAATAATAATAAAAACACAAAAAAAGGATAAAATAAATAAAATAATAAAAAAAAAAATTCTGGAAGCAGAAGAGTCCGTGTAATGGGTAAAAGGCAGAGTTTTTCAGGGTCCAGCCTTGCCCCAGGGTGAGACGTTTGATTTCATGCTGAAAAAAGTAGGGGCCCAGACGCATGACATGCATAAATGATTTGAAATGATTTGATTAAACATGCAGATTTCTCACATAGGGATTATTATTATTACTATTATTTTATTTTATTGCAGTACTGCTACTAAATAATAAAAATAAAATTAAGAGAAAAAAGAAAAGCGATAAAAACAAGGAAACGGAAACGAAACTAAGAAGGCGTTGCACCGGGGAAGCGTTTACGTGGGGACCGATTAGGCACTTCCGTTGTGGATAAAATTGGTCTAAACTGCTAATAGCGACGTATAACTTTCAAAAATGGGTAAGCGTCCAAGTGTCTGCGAGACACAGAGTTGTATCCTTGCGGGACTGAAGCGTAAAACCGCGTGTGGACGAAGCATCGGGGGGTCGTAACCAGCGCACGCTCTCCACCTTTTAAACTAAGCGGGAACTTAACGCGTTGAAAACATCTTTCGGCGTTGACGTTTAAAAATTATGAAAAACTATTTAAGATGGTGAAAAAGCAGGCCTGCACGTGTTTGTCTGTCTGAATGTCATCGTTTGCATGTAACCGTACGTGTGTATGTATCTATGTAACTAAACGTTCGTCTGTGTGAATTAATCGGGGTAAAAGTAATGTTCATGGTTTCAGAATGTTCATTTGTTTTGGGAGAACTGCAGCTCCGTAATTCAAATGACATTTTAAGCATGGACTATGTTAACAATAGAGGTACAGTAAAAGAGAGATTTAAATAACAAAGTTTGTTTTTTAACATTAAATATCAGGACCAAATTAAATTGATACACGGAGAGATTAACATGGCTTGAACGGAAATATTTCAGCTTTGTTAGAAATTGGAAATAAGCGTTACATAAGCTTGTTAAGTTTACTGTTTTACAAATTTAGGCTGAGATCCTATCACTTGTTTTTTAGCCCTAAAGTAATTTAAAATTACTGAGATCTCATTGCTTATAATAATAATGATTCATCACAAACCAGTCCAGTTGAAAGAAGTTTAGATATACAAGATTTTTGATTTAAATAGATGAGAAAAACTGTGCTTTGAACAAACCTGTATGGAACTAAATATGAATTGCTTTTCTAAGGGTTTTCTATTCATTTATTTTATTTATTTTTTACTTGGAATTTGAATGCAACTAATGAGAAATTTTTGAAAAGCGTCAAAATATCAGAAGGCCACGTTACACGCGTCATCAGTTACAAAATCATCTGATGTTATTAGTTATGCTGAACTGGGGTGAACCTCAGACGGACAGCATAACCTGAGAAGGACAATAGATATGATAAACAAATCTGACCATGATGTAAACATCTGAATGTTTATGGCGAGGCTGGGTCTGTGTGTTCTGGCCTGGGGCACGGAAACTATGTCAGAGGGGAAAAAAATAAATAAAGCCAGCTTCTGTAGGGGTTAAATTTTAATTCTAATCTTGGTTTGTTTTGGGTAGCCTTCTCAATGTGCTGAATTATGGGGAAAACTCTTATCATTTATAGAGAAACACTAAAAGCTCAAAAACTAAAAGGGAAAAATCATTGTTTTAAAGTTTCACACTTGACCAATTAAGATTGAAAAGGTATATATGAATAAAAGTATTACTAACAGCAAATACACATGGTCAAAGGACCAGAAGGATATCAAAAAGGTTTGTAATAAGTCAAAAACCTATGTCATATTGGAAAAGACATAATTGTGCTCCTTGGAAAACAATTTTGTTTTAGTTTTTTTGGTTAATTTCTTTCATTTTTTTTTGTTTTCTTTCTTTTGGAGGTGTTTTGAACAGAGTTTCAAAGGAAAGGGGAAGAATAGAAACCTTCCCAGGATCAGAGAAAAAAAGGGAAAAACATCACGTTATAGGGACACTAAGGGGACCAGGGTTTTAACTGCATGCTATTAACACTTGTTTTTTCTCTGAGTTATTGCTTTTAGATTAAAGGAGACGCCACCTTTCTGCCAACAGGAGACTCTGAAAAGACAGTGCTAGCAGTGCGGTAAGGAGTTATAATCAGATTTGGACACTAAATTATACTTAGTTTTAACCAAGTTATGCCAGATCTTCCAGCAGGAAAGGTGGTGTCTTAAAAATGTTTGTTGCTTTCTGCTATTAACAGCTCTATCTTTCTGCTTCTTTTTCTTTGCAAAGAAACCTGGTCAATATGATAGGATTGTGCTAACATAGAGATTTAGTCTCATTTTAGACATTCTCAGATGCGAGAGAATGCAGAAACAGTGCCGCAGTGCCATGAGGGCTGATCCTTGGGACAAGGACTTAAGGTGATGTCATTGACTTCAGCCTGATCCAGTTTTGAGTTTTATTTTGTCAGAGACAAAGTTTGATTTTTTTTATCCTTTTGTTTCTTTTATGTTCGTCATGTTAGAGGGAACACTGTAGTTAAAATGTTTGTGACTGCTTTGCTGTAATTCCTTTTCAACCTATGGAGCGTTTTCTTTGGCAAAAAATGCTGGCAGAATTCATTCTGTTTGCAGGCGTGAAGACTGGAGGATGGACTCTTCAAGGGAAGGAGAATGTTGTGCTTAAGTCAGACATTGGACTGAAAATGGACATTGAAGGACTATGACTGAGGCATCGGACAACCTTCGACAACAAACACAGATGAGTTCTGCAGACACGACTTCATGCATTTCACTTCAGATTTTGTTGTACACAATTAAAACAAAACACACATTACGAAACACATTAAGATTATGTAAAGGTGAAAACTTTTAAAGAAGTAACTTGATGGAATCATAGAGCAACTTAATAAATTAAGTGGGTATTATATCAACAGTTAAATAAATAAATGAATTAATTAGTTTTCACTATATAAGTACAGTAATGTGAACTTTTAAATAGCATTTCATTTAATGAACATCTTAGTGTAAGCTGATTTCTGCTACTCTGGCAGACATCAATAAAACGCAAAGAAAGATTACTGGCTAAAATGGGTAATGTTGCAATAAAAATAGCATAATGACACATCCTACTAACTAACATGGGTAAATTTAGGATTAAAGCATCAGGGTACAATGGTTACAATATTTATGGAGATTTAATTTCTTTCAACTAGAACACAAATATCTCAATAGTCTTATTAACCAGTTAAACATCCTAAGGGAAAAAACACAACACTGAGTTTAGCAAACCTTTAACCTGACAGCTTTTAGATCAGGATAATTTAATGGTTATCGTCTTACATGCAGAAAATAAGTAAGATTATTTTAATTAGATTAGATTATGGGGACATTTTGGATCTGGTCAGGATGGTTGGGGGGCTGTGATGATAAAAGGGTAACAGCTTGAAGGTGATATCAATGAATGAAGGTTTTCTCTGAGGAACATTAAAGCAGCAAAGACACCCCACATTGGAACTCCTGTTTTAAACGGGACATAAGGTGAGATCCTTACAATGAGAGACGTTCCACACAGGGGGGTGTGGAGACCCCTGGGGCATGGCACCCAGGACGAGCTGCTGTGGACTTGACACAGCTGGTGGAACCAGAGGGACGACAAGGTGGTCCCACATGTCATCTGACACCTTACACTGACTGTAAAGGGTTCTGGGTTTTCAGGGTTGCTGAAAACAGAAAGCTTCAGAGAACCTTAACCTTTCCTGACCAGGCACTCAGAATACATAGATCATAGATCAGATTGCAGAGGCCTAGACAAATAGGAACGCAGAGACGCGTTCACCAAGAACTTCTTAATAAAAGTCCTTAATCCTCAGTTTAAGAAAATAAATAATCACATGTATGGTTTACTTTATTTTAGGATTAATTTGGGAACTAATTCTGATTTGCTTAAGTAGCTTTAGTTGGTCTACAATGTTAGAGCGTTTTCAAAAGCTCCTGTTCTCTCTCATTGCTTTGTTTGTAGAACCATGGCGTCCTTGAACAGTAACAGCATGGTATAAATATTTTGTCTTTTCGGTGCAGAACAGCACCTCGCTTTCTTTAAAAAAAAAAAAAAAAAAAAAGAGAGAGAAAGAGGGAAAAGGCTTTCACATGGAAAGGCTTTCTTTTTCTCAGTTGGGTTTTTTAAAATAATTGGGAAATGACATGAAACGAATATGTTGATGAAATTATGTTGCAGAGAACTTCAACTGTCAGACAACAACAGTTAAGACACACATTAACAGCATTCTGTTAAGAATTATTATGAATTTACTGCAGATACATTTGAACTTAAAGATTACTATTTTAATTAATAATTAAATTGCAGAATTCTGAAAGCTAAATAATTGTGCACAGAAATATCTTGAATATGAAAGTGCTTGAAGGATGTTTTAATAAATGACACATGAAAGGGGTTTTGATAAGAACACTAATTACACCTGTGCTCAGTGCCCATCCAGAACTGAACACTTATTACCATCCAGCTCAATCGTCCAGCCTGCGAGGAGGAACCAAGAAGAGGACTGGGGATGAAGAAGCCAGAGAACTCTGATTCCTTATTCTTCAACGGGAGGAGTTACCTGAAGAGACCCTAAGCGCGATTAGATTATTTTCTGCCTTGTGCCTGAATGGCCTGAAGGCTTCCTTAACTTTGCGTTCTTGACGTTTAGAACTCTTCTCATATTCTGTTGCTGTTTGTTTAACTGCTCTGTTCCACTGACTCACATGTTTGATTTTTTTGTGTTATGAGATCTACACTTTAATGTTACATCATGTTGATCAATATGGTTTTATGGGGTAAAAAATGGAAACTGTTTGCTTCAGACACACAAGGATCTATGGTTTATGCACCTTTTGATTTGATATAGGAAGAACCAGGATCGGATTGGCTCTAAAGATCCTTTAATATTAGCTGGTAATGTTAACACTTAGATTCAATACAGGGTTTTCAGGCTCAGATTGGCCGAGAGCAGATCTCCCTGGGAGAGGGCCTTGCAGTTTTTACTACCCCCTAGGGGTAGCTTTTTCTGGTGTTCCCCTGCCCGCACTGAACCTCTCCTGCCTTTGCTCCTGGTGTTGTAAGTTTGGAGTGGTGGATTATTGTCCATCGTAGGGGTGAGTGGAGAAAGGAGTAGGAGGGTATTCAGGGTGGGTCAGAGTAGACGGATTCGACCTTGGTTACTGAACAGGGTTTAGCTTACCATAGTCTAATGTAATTTTAAAATAATGTGCACATAGGTACCTAAAACAGGCCTTACCTAATTAGATGAATCCTAAATTGTGGACAAAAGCTAAATCTTTGATCTTGTGTGTTAAAGCTCTATGAAGCATTCATGTTGATCTGTACTAAAAGTTCCAGCACTGCCCTGTTCCAACACGGGAACCCTTTGGGTCCCACTTTACGAGTTTACAGAAATGGTTCCTCTGTGCTTTGTTCACATTTTCAAGTGATGGGTCATCTTGTTTTGTCTTGATGCTGACGACGCCATCATCAAAAAAAAAAAAAAAAGAGAGGAATGTTATAAGAATTATTATTCTGAAGTCACTATGGCCTCACACCACTCGGACAGAGGAGGCCTGGAGACCTGATGTCTGTGTATAAGATCCACTGTTTGCTGATTGCAAGGCCAAATGCTGCAGCTGCTGAGGGATACTGATTGTTTACGATAGACTGTCTTTGTTTTGTCTCATGGGAAGGCCACGGTGCAGTATTAGGGGAAGCCCGAAAAGCGAGGCAGACAGAGACAGGGCAGACGCAGACCGCAGCGGAACCGAGGGGTGCGATTACTTTCCAACTATGTGAATCTCTGCTCTGTTTCTCAATAAAAGTGCTGGAACGTTATACCACTGTCTCGTCATTTAGTAAAGATGGGAACTCAGTTACTATTGTTTAATATTCCACCCAAAACTCCCACAACAGTGTGATGAGAAATCGGGGCTGCCTGCCGATCAGGGGCCCATCAGCGCTGGTGTGACTGTAACTGTTTCTCTGTCTTTACGTAGATAAAATATAACTAAAAGTATACTTGTCTGTTTTATGCGTCCTACATTCAAGGTAATAAGTAAGTGGGGGTCGCCTGACTGGGTAAAAAGAGCTGGGTCCACCGAGGGTGTTTCACCGTAGACGGAGCACGATGAAAACAATAACAATTTTATTGACAAAATTATTTCACAAGACTTTTATTTATAAAGCACTTTAAAACAACAGCAGCTGCGACAAAGTCCCGTACAGACAATAATCAAACATTTAAATTGAAAAAACAAAAAAAAAAAAAAAAAGATTACAATACAAATATAAAAAAAATTAAAGTTTCAAGATGTTAGAAGCCAAGAAATAAAATGTGTCTTAAGGCGAGTTTTAAAACTTGACATTAAAGGGGATCTTCTAATATCTTCTAATATAAACAGGGGTGAGCCTTCATTCACCTAAGCAGCCTCTTTCTCCTACTTATCAGAATCTGTATAAAGTGATGCAGAGACCCAGACATGAATGCAGGAAACCAAAAGTATTCACTTCTGATACACTGGTGTCAGGTCCAAACACCTAAAACATTCGTTAAACAACAAAGAGAAGAAAAGACAACAGATGTTAGTTTCATTTTTTGCTAGAACAGCAGAGATGTGCAGTGGCGCCTCCAGAAACCTTTCATAGGGGCCAGATGGGCCAATTAAACTCTTGGGGTGGAACACTGAAATTAAAAGCCATGATTCCAGGATTTTGTTCTACTGTTGTAGTAAACTTGCCTAAGCAAACGTCTACTAACATCTTTTGGGTTATTGTTTGATTTTTAATGTTACTAATGATCTAATATGCATAGATCAACAACAGTACATTTTGAGTTGAACAACAGTTACCTTTTGTGTAATTAGATAAGGAAAAAGGTTTACATTTATTAATTTATTTAAAACCAAAATATTACTAGGGGAGAGTAGATGATGACAGATACAAATAATAAAAAATAAATAAAAATAAAAAAGTGATACAAGGTCAAGAAGAGCAGCTGCCTTGCTGGCTGTGCATCATGGGATGAAATGCTAAATGGATGCAACTACAATAGCGTACTGCGAGCGAGCTATTTTTAGAAACGTAACGTCACGATGACGTCACATCACGTGGTACGTGGTAGGACAAACTTGTCCGCCGCTGTTTCGCTGTAAAAGAGACGTGCGTTACCCTTGGTTTTACTCGTTAAAACGACTGCTTTTTCCAAAATCTAAGACCATGGTTATTAAATATTGTTGTTATGGAACGTGCAACAGCGACTCGAGGTACGCTGATCGGCCGCATATGAAGGATGTTTTCTTCATTACTTTCCCGAAATTCAAGAGTGCCAAGGAGAAATGTGTGCGCTGGGTACACCGGTGTGGTTGGCCTGCACAACATTTCAACCCGGAAAAAGTTACGGATAGGCACGATAGGAGGCCGACATGTTAATAATGAAGCGCCTGCTACCATGATAGCATATAGGCTATCATGGTAGCAGGCGCTAACATGATACCCTGCTACCAGGATAGCCTACTCAAAAACATTTCAAATAAGACAAACATTAAACAAACAATTCGCCATGAATCTCTTAAGGGAAAGATTCTGAGATGTAAACAGTTGTTCTGTAGCTACCAATTGGCAGCATATACCGATTCCTGGACGGTGATTACAAAAAAAAAAAAACGGCCGACGACACAATGAACGCCGCGCAGGAAAAAAAACAAAACAAAGCTTACCGTTCGATCAACTCGGCTCGTTTTCCGGTCTTTTTAAGCCCTCGACACTCAAGCCATCGTTTGAGCTGAAGGTTGGTGTGTTCTTCGACAGTACGACCAGTAAACCGTGCGCCTGGGACATCATCTTGGGAAAGTTTAATGACTGCAAAGTCGGTCATATCGCTGGTTCTGTTGCTGGTTGCTACATGCGTTCTCTATCTGTTTTTCCTTCCTAAGCGGCAAAAGGGGCGTTGCTCTTGAGATGGTGACGTCACGTGCGCGGTACGCTATTTACACTGGCTAGTGGGGGAGGAGGGGAGGGGCATGGCCACCCCTGACCACCCCCTGGTGGCGCCACTGGAGATGTGCTCAGTTACAACTCCTACTGCTCTGAAACACACCCTGCACTTCCTCTCTCTTTATTGTGTTTTGGGAGATCCCTAGTTACAAAAAGCCGTTATAATGTGACCTTCAAGATAATACAACGCCGTTCACACAGTTCAGTTCCTGGAAAAAGAGTCATATCTCTGCAGGCCTTCAGCAATAATAAGAGAGACAGTTGAAACACATAGTATAAAGTAAGATGAAGCATGGTATATGTTAACCTGACAACAGCCAGCTGCATGTCTCGCTCCGCCTAGCTCCACTCACATACATCTGGGACATGGCTCATTGAAAGTGATTTCCCCAACCAAATTTTTGGTCTGGCCAATCAGGACGCAGGGCGGGTGTTTCATGGATGTGACGTAGTGGAGAAGCCACCGTGACTTCTCCACTACGTCAACAACAATGGCGGCTCGCATCGAGGAAGCAAGCGTTAGCATTGATGCTGCTATTTCTTCCGTGTTGTCCAATCTATCTGATATTGTTTCATTAAAAGAACATCAGGGAACGCCTCTGAAGGCTTTTGTTGGTGGAAACCATGTTTTCGCCCTTCTCCCGACCGGATTTGGCAAGTTTTGTTTTCCGGGGCGCGTACGCGGATGCGCAACGCAGACGCGCAACGTGGACGCGCCCCGGAGCGGTTAGCGGTTAGCGCGAACCATATTGGGAGGCCTTTAGTCCTCGACGTGGTCAGCCCGGGATCGACTCCGACCCGCGGCGCTTTGCCGCCTGTCTTCCCCCCCCTCTTCCTGTCAGCTCACTGTCAATAAAATGCGTGCCACTACAGTGTTTTCTGCGGACCGGCTCGCGGAGCGGGGGGGGGGGGGGGGGGGGGGGGGTGGGGGGGGGTGGGGGATGGACGACACGTTTTCCGCGGCCGCCTCGCAAAGATAGCGCTGCGGGAAACCCTGCACTACAGCCGCAAACACAAAAAAAAAAAAAAAAGTGTTTTTTTTTTCCTGCGTCGGTCTCATCAGCATCACGGGTTAGCTTCGGTGTGAGTGGTTGAAATAGCACGTTAATAAAGATGACAGACAAGTGGCATATCCAATCATATGCAAGGAGTTTTGATAAGGCCCAGCCTTCCGTAAAGGCAATTGCTATGGAGAGGTCCCAGATGTATGTGAGTGGAGCTAGGCGGAGCGATACATGCAGCTGGCTGTTGTCAGGTTAGGTATATGTTCCAGTAAATGACGATACTGATGAACACAAACACAATAATACATAAGAGATATTAGTCATCTGAAAACTACGTTAATATCTGAATAAACTCAAACCTTAAAACCTTTTTATAGTAATGAGTAAATATATGATTAATGCAATGACCATGGTAAATAAAAAAATATGTAGAGAATAGTAAAAATAATTCTAACAACTGGGTACACCAGCTTGTAACAACATGCAGATTTAGCATTGTTACCCAGAAATGACCACGCCATATGTATATGGTGTTCCTCCTTATTTTTTCAAGGATGTTATGGACAAAGTTGCTACATTATTGATTTGTCTATTTGCAGTTCAGGGAATGCAGTTAACCTAGACTCGTGTGAAGAGACTGGATTTCATCCAAACTCTATCAAAGATTAAGTGGGAGGACTGTTACAATTTAATATGAATCACATTTGTATTTATAGCAATACACAGGATAACTCTGCTCTCAACAGGGAAATGGACACTTGAGACTAAATGAGTTCCCAATCAAAAAGAATGTATGAAAAGTTCCAGTCTGTAAACCTTTAGAAAAAGTTTGACTTTTGCACTTTAATAGTGGTATTTACCAGGGGTTCATGTGTGAAGGTCCTGATGTTGGGGACAACAACTTTTCTGAAGGGAATATGTGACAGGTTGAAAATACAAAATTATTAGAACATTTAAAAAGCATTTCATACACAGGGTAAAATAAATGGTTAAAAGGTATTCTTAATTAATATAGTGAAAGAGACGAAGTGATTTATATTTCACAGTTAATATTTTTGATATTGTGCCATTTAAAAAAAATTTTAACGTGTTACAAGAAGTGTTAACACCGAGAACACATTTTACAGCTCATTGAGACTTCGATGATTCTCAGATCGAACGTCTCTGTCAGAAATGTTTTGAACATGCACAGAGAAGGGTTTGGCATTCTTCTGAATGAAGTGAAATAGAGTGAAGACGTTGGCCTCATCTCTGTCCTTTAATCATCTCAAAAGTTACCACATACCTTTAAAAATAATGATGAGCAGAACTCTGAATATACAGGCTGCTGGCCTTTGTAAGTTATCATGTGATATTAGCTTTTGTCGCAAAACTCTTTGCACAGGTCACACATTAGAAGGCCTTCTCACCTGTGTGAGTTCTCATGTGAATTTTTAAATTGCTTTTACATCTAAAACCTTTTTCACAGGTCACACACAAGAAAGGTTTCTCACCTGTGTGAATTCTCATGTGAATATTTAAGTGGCCTTTCTGTCTAAAGCCTTTTCCACATGTAACACATGAGAAAGGCTTCTTGTCTGTATGAGTTAGTAAGTGACATGCCAACTCAGCTTTTGTTACAAAACCGTTTCCACAAGTTTCACATTTGAAAGGCTTCTCGCCTGTGTGCATTCTCATGTGAATATTTAAGTGGCCTTTCTGTCTAAAGCCTTTTCCACATGTAACACATGAGAAAGGCTTCTTGTCTGTATGAGTTAGTAAGTGACATGCCAACTCAGCTTTTGTTACAAAACCTTTTCCACAAGTTTCACATTTGAAAGGCTTCTCGCCTTTGTGTATTCTCATGTGACATGCCAAACCAGGTTTTGTTGCAAAACTCATTCCACAGGTCTCACATGAGAAAGGCTTCTCACCTGTGTGTATTCTTATGTGACACACCAAACAATATTTTCTTGCAAAACTCTTTCCACAGGTCTCACATGAGAAAGGCTTCTCGCTTGTGTGTATTCTCATGTGATATGCCAAACCAGATTTTGTTGCAAAACTCTTTCCACAGGTCTCACATGAGAAAGGCTTCTCGCTTGTGTGTATTCTCATGTGATATGCCAAACCAGATTTTGTTGCAAAACTCTTTCCACAGGTCTCACATGAGAAAGGCTTCTCGCTTGTGTGTATTCTCATGTGATATGCCAAACAATATTTTGTTGCAAAACTCTTTCCACAAGTCTCACATGAGAAAGGTTTCTCACCTGTGTGAAGACTCATGTGAATTTTTAAGTGGCCTTTACTTCTTAAACCTTTTCCACATGTAACACACGTGAAAGGCTTCTTGTCTGTATGAGTTACTAAGTGACATGCCAAATGAGCTTTTGCTACAAAACCTTTTCCACAAGTTTCACATTTGAAAGGCTTCTCACCTGTGTGAGTTCTCATGTGAATTTTTAAATTCCTTTTGTTTCTAAACCCTTTTCCACAGCTCACACACATGAAAGGCTTCTCACCTGTGTGAGTTATCATGTGACTTTTTAAACGGCTTGTGTATCTAAAACCCTTTCCACACGTCATGCAGAAGAAAGGCTTCTCGCCTGTGTGTATTCTCATGTGATGTACCAAAGCATTTTTACTTTTAAAACTTTTTCCACAGGTCATGCATGAGAAAGGCTTTTCGTCTGTGTGGACTTTGATGTGTCTTACAATATATTTTTTTTGTGTAAAACTCTTTCCACAAATCACACATGAGAAAGGTTTCTCATCTGTGTGAATTTTCATGTGAATATTTAAGTCGCCTTTTTTTCTAAAGCTTTTTCCACATGTAACACACATGAAAGGCTTCTTGTCTGTGTGAGTTTCTAAATGACGTACCAAATGATATTTTACAGCATAACTTTTTCCACAAGTTTCACATTTGAAAGGCTTCTCGCCTGTGTGTATTCTCATGTGATGTGCCAAAGCAATTTTACTTTTAAGACTTTTTCCACAGGTCATGCATGAGAAAGGCTTCTCGTCTGTGTGAATTCTCATGTGAATATTTAAGTTGCTTTTTTGTCTAAAACCTTTTCCACATGTAACACACGTGAAAGGCTTCTTGTCTGTGTGAGTTTTTAAGTGACGTGCCAAATGAGCTTTTGCTACAAAACCTTTTCCACAAGTTTCACATTTGAAAGGCTTCTCACCTGTGTGAGTTTTCATGTGACTTTTTAAATCGCTTTTCTCTCTAAAACCTTTTTCACATGTGTAAGGCTTTTCATCTATGTGTATTCTCATGTGACATGCCAAAGCAATTTTACTTTTAAAACCTTTTCCACAGGTCATGCATGAAAAATGCTTCTCGCCTGTGTGATGTGTCATGTGCCTGACAATAGTTTTTTTATGTGAAAAACTCTTTCCACAAATCCCACATGAGAAAGACTTCTCCCCTGTGTGAATTCTCATGTGAATATTTAAGTTGCCTCTATGTCTAAAACCTTTTCCACATACATCACATCTGAAAGGCTTCTTGTCGGTGTGAGTTACTAAGTGAAGAGACAAACAATCTTTTCTTGCAAAACTCTTTTCACAGGTCTCACATTTGAAAGGCTTCTCACCTATGTGAGTTCTAATGTGATGAATCAAAATATTTCTTGCTGTAAAACATTTTCCACAGGTCACACATTTGAAAGGCTTCTCACCTGTGTGTATTCTCATGTGATGTGCCAAAGCAATTTTACTTTTAAGACTTTTTCCACATGTAACACATGTGATAGTCTTCTCACCCGTGTGTATTCTCATGTGATATGCCAAATAATATTTTCTTTTAAAACTCTTTCCACAGGTTTCACAAGAGAACGGCTTCTCACCTCTGTGAGTTCTCCTGTGAATTTTGAAACTGCTGCTTTTGTGGAACCTTTTTCCACAGCTCAGACATGAGAAAGGCTTCTGAGAGAGGAGTTTGTTCCTGTTCTGTTCTTCTTCACTGGGGAGTCTTTGCACGTTAGAAGGAATCAATAAAATGTTATCAGTCTCCCATTTCAGCACAAGTTGTCTCTCTTCTTCTACAAACTGTTGATGTTCTTGTTCCCTTTTCTCCTCTTTTGGCTGGCAAGATTCTGGTTCCTCCTCATCTAAAGTGGAATTTCCCTTGTGGTTGCTGAGCTCAGTCTGAACTCCATCTTCTTTATAGAAATAATATTTTTTGGGATCTGGAAAAAAAGAGAAAAGCTCATAAATGTGAATTAAAGAATCCATTGTTCACTTTAGTTACTTGAAGAGAAGGTGTTGCAGGAGGAAGCTGGAATCAATAAATGTGGATCAATGTATATAACTTATTCTATCACAATCAAACATTTTTTGGTCTATGATCATATTACATGGCTATATACCTTGAAAACATGCATGGCCCTGCTGCTGTATTAATTCTAAGTCTTCACTGTTCCTGTCAGCTTTTCAGCAGCTCTTGGCTGCTCTCAGGAGAACGGGATGACAGAGGATCACAGATAAAACTTCACCCACATTACACTTACTCTGTAAATTCAGGAAAATGAACGCTCTCGTTTTTGGTATTAGCTGTGGAAGAGTTTCCTTCTCTTCAACGGGTTAATTTCTCTGAGTGATTCTCCGTGAGCACATTTCTATTATAGCAGTGGTTTCAACATTTACAAGAGGGATATTCCAATGTCAGAGTTCCCCTGAAAGTGTCCAGCATCCAGAAGCCAAATAAAACATTTAAATACAACTTTCTTTGTTGACCTGACTACAATACAGCCTTGCTAAATTATATGTACCTATAATAAAACGTAAAATATTCTAATACCAGACCCTATGGTCTGCCCAGGGGATGATATCCAGGGAGGTGTGCTCTATCAATTAATATTGTCAATCCATACATACAAATCTGTAAATACGTGCATCCTAAGTGTGTCTCTGTCTGAAAGGAAATTGTTTTGAAATAAGTTGAGTAAAGCCTGGTTCACCCAGCAAGATTTTAAAATTGTCAGCCGATATTCAAAACCTTAGACAGCCACAGGTAACAAACCTGTTATATCTATATAACAGGTTTGTTCGTACAGTGTGTGGTGTCCAGCCAGACGCCGAGGTCATCACGGGACACACAAATAGATTTCACTGAGGATCATTCAGAAATCAGACGGGATATCTCCAAAACCTCAAGATTAAACATGAGTTCAGAGTAAATCGACAGACGACCAATATGGCGTCACATTTATTTCAAAACTCCTGCGAGCAAACAAACATACTTGCATGTATGTTAAACTACTTTAGCGCATGGTTCATCTACCACCGCACAACAAAATCACACATGCGCGAGATATTGCTGTTTCGACAGGAGAAAATCGCGCGCACGATTTTTTATCCAGCGGCCACGCTCGAGGACGGCTGCGCCCTCGAAAGAGTCTCTGCCCTCGGACTGAATTTCTCATTGCGTGAAGGAAAATGTGTTTTGACAGGATGGGCGGAGACAAACCTCTTCTGTAAGCCTCCTCCTGATTGGGCCTTGCAGACACGAACATACAGGAAGTAGTGTCAGGAAGCCTTTGACTAACAGCTCGCCATCCATCATTGAAGACGACGGCTGGAGGCGGGATAATGCCGGAGGCTTCTCTAACGTTTGTGGTACGTGGGTTAAGTGGAATTCACAACCATTCTTGCCCCCAAAAAAGCACAATTATTCCTCATGGAGTAGTGCTATCTTCGAATAAACAGCCATAGGATGACATAATTCTATTTGGTCGAATTGTTCAGAGATATACAGTTACCAGTTACAATGTTTCGGCACGAGAGAAAAATGTTGACTGCTGTATGGTAGCGTTAGCTACTGAGGCGCTTCAGTGATGATGCTAACCGATGCTAATGTAACCGGTCAATAATATCAAAGACATCGTATACGTAGACACGTCGTTGGGCGCAGGTTCGCACGTCAACGTCACCGCCATATTGTATGTGGCAGAAAAAAGTAAAGTTCTGTTGTAGTGAACATGGATCAGAGAAGATGCCTCATTCCTGTGCTGCATGGAAATGTATTTGGGCTGATTTCACTAAAAATAAAATAAACTTGTAATAAACTTGTAATATTACAAAAATAAAAATATTACGAATGCAAAGTATATTCTGAGATTAAAATCCCTCTGATACCGTTTAAGTGACTGAGTAACTGCAGATTTGCCACATTTAAGATGGCGGACGCTCTGACGCATCGCAGCGTAGGCAGAACCCGCCCAATGAGGCGTCTACGTATATGATGTCTATGAATAATATGACTTAGGTTAAATTTCAAATTCCACTTAATGATCTGGCCAGGGGCCAGAACGGGCGACATAGAATCCTACCTGAAACTGCTGGCTAAGGATAAGCGTAAATACAGTAAGATTGTTATTCACGCTGGCGGTAATGACACCCGGTCACGCCGATCAGAGGTCACTAAAGTTGGTGTTGCTTCGGTGTGTGAGTTTGCTAAAACAATGTCGGACTCTGTAATTTTCTCTGGTCCCCTGCCTGATCTGACCAGTGATGACATGTTTAGCCGCATGTCATCATTCAACCGCTGGTTGTCTAGGTGGTGTCCTGAAAACGACGTGGGCTACATTGATAACTGGAGAACTTTCTGGGGAAAACCTGGTCTGATCCGGAGAGACGGCATCCATCCTACTTTGGATGGTGCAGCTCTTCTTTCTAGGAATCTGGCCGGATTTATTAGTTCTCCTAAATGCTGACAACCCAGGGTCCAGACCAGGAAGCAGAGCCGTAGTTTAACACACCTCTCTGCAGCTTCTGTACTGTTACCCATCCATTATCCTATTGAGACGGTGTCTTTCCCACGGCCAAAACTTAACAGATCAAAAACTGATCTAAAAGGAACAAATCATAAAAACCTAATAAAAATCAATACGGTTCACCTTGAACCTAAAAATAAAACAATTAAATGTGGTCTATTAAATATAACGTCTCTCCCTCCAACGACTTTGTTAGTTAATGAATTGATTTCTGATAATCAGATTGATTTATTTTGTCTCACAGAAACCTGGCTACAAGAGGACTACGTTAGTATAAGTGAGTCAACTCCCTCCAATTATTCAAATTTCCACATTCCCAGATCTGTGGGAAGAGGAGGAGGAGTAGCAACCATCTTTCAATCTGATTTATTAATTAGTCCCAGGCCAATTAATAACTACAGTTCTTTTGAACATTTAACCCTCAGTTTCCCTCATCCAAACTGCAAAGCAATAAAACCTCTTCTGTTTGTTGTTTTGTATCGTCCACCAGGCCCCAAGGATCCATCCTGGGTCCCCTCCTCTTCAATATCTACCTGCTCCCTCTAGCTCAGATAATAAAAAAACAACAACATCAGCTACCATCACTATGCAGACGACACACAGCTCTACATCACCATGTCACCAGGTGACTATGGACCAGTTCAGGCACTGAGTAAATGCTTAGAAAAAAAAAATCAATGCATGGATGTGCCAAAACTTTCTTCAATTGAATAAAAACAAAACTGAAGTAATAATCTTTGGACCAATAGAGGAGATATCAAAGGTTAGCTCACAGCTTCAGTCGCTTCAGCTAGAAACCACTAATCAGACCCGAAATCTGGGAGTAGTGATGGACTCAGACCTGAACCTCCAAAAGCATCTAAAGACAATTACAAGGTCGGCTTTCTATCACCTGAGGAACATTTCCAGGATTAAAGGACTAATGTCTCAGCAGGATCTGGAAAAACTAATCCATGCGTTTATTTTTAGTTGAATTGATCACTGCAATGGTGTTTTCACAGGTCTGCCTAAAAAGTGGATCAGACAGCTGCAGCTGATCCAGAACGCTGCTGCCCGCGTTCTCACTAAGACTAAGAACGTAGAGAACATGGACCCGGTTCTAAAGTCCTCACTAAGACTAAGAACGTAGAGAACATGGACCCGGTTCTAAAGTCCTCACTAAGACTAAGAACGTAGAGAACATGGACCCGGTTCTAAAGTCCTCACTAAGACTAAGAACGTAGAGAACATGGACCCGGTTCTGAAGTCCTTCCATTAAGACTAAGAACGTAGAGAACATGGAGCCGGTTCTGAAGTCCTCACTAAGACTAAGAACGTAGAGAACATGGAGCCGGTTCTGAAGTCCTCACTAAGACTAAGAACGTAGAGAACATGGACCTGGTTCTGAAGTCCTCACTAAGACTAAGAACGTAGAGAACATGGACCCGGTTCTGAAGTCCTTCCACTAAGACTAAGAGTGTAGAGTACATGGACCCGGTTCAGAAGTCCTCACTAAGACTAAGAACGTAGAGAACATGGACCCGGTTCTGAAGTCCTTCCATTAAGACTAAGAACGTAGAGAACATGGACCCGGTTCTGAAGTCCTTCCACTAAGACTAAGAACGTAGAGAACATGGACCCGGTTCTGAAGTCCTCATTAAGACTAAGAACGTAGAGAACATGGACCCGGTTCTGAAGTCCTTCCACTAAGACTAAGAACCTAGAGAACATGGACCCGGTTCTGAAGTCCTTCCACTAACACTAAGAACGTAGAGAACATGGACCCAGTTCTGAAGTCCTTCCACTAAGACTAAGAACGTAGAGAACATGGACCCGGTTCTGAAGTCCTCACTAAGACTAAGAACGTAGAGAACATGGACCCAGTTCTGAAGTCCTCACTAAGACTAAGAACGTAGAGAACATGGACCCGGTTCTGAAGTCCTCACTAAGACTAAGAACGTAGAAAACATGGACCCGGTTCTGAAGTCCTCACTAAGACTAAGAACGTAGAAAACATGGACCCGGTTCTGAAGTCCTTCCATGGCTCCCTGTATCTCAGAGAATAGACTTTAAAATCCTTCTGTTAGTCTATAAATCACTGAATTAGCACCTAAATACATCACAGACTTGTTATCAGGGCATCAACCCTCCAGACCACTCAGGTCTTGTGGCTCCAGCCTACTCTGCAGAACCAGAACCAGACATGGAGAAGCAGCATTTAGGTCCTATGCTCCGCTGATCTGGAACAAACATCCAGAAAACTGAAAAGTGCAGAAAGCATGAGTTCCTTTAAATCAAGGTTAAAAACACATTTATGTAGGAATGCCTTCCACTGTTCTATTTAAACTGTGTTAGTTCAACTTTTTTAGTCCAAATGTTTATTAATGTTCCATTTTGTTTCTACATTTTATTCCTACTTGCTTATATTCTGTCTTATTTTTCTGTATTTTAATCATGTAAAGCACTTTGCATTGTCTCTGTACTGAATTGTGCTATACAAATAAATTTGCCTTGCCTTACTCTCAGTTTCTGGATCAGCTGTCAGACTTCTTATCTGATTTGGTGTTAAACACTGAAGAGGTTTTTATAGTGGGTGATTTTAACATCCATGTTGACACTGAATGTGATAACCTTAGTGTAGCCTTCAAAACTATCCTAGATTCAATAGGTTTTGCTCAAAATGTGCATAAACCGACACACTGTTGGCTTCCTACCTTAGACCCTGTGCTGACATATGGCATTGATTGTGAAGAATTAACAGTATTTCCTCACAACCCTGTCCTATCTGACCATTTTTAATAACAATTGAGTTCAATTTAACTGAGTTCTCCACCTCCAAAAGAGGGTTTCATTATAGTAGATCTTTGTCAGATAATGCTGTATCACACTTCAAAGAGTCTGTTCTCTTTTAATATCCTCAGTATCAGAAATGCCAAGAAGACGGCAGCAATTTTTCTTCATCTCAGAAATAATGAAAGCAGCATATCCTCTTCTAAGTCACTGTAATGATAATTGAAGCGTTTAGGAGACCATTAAGGGACCTATCATCTCCCCTTAGTGTCTCTGGTGGAAAAAGCTTTCTGTGCACCGACCCTGAGGCGGTCACTCCACCCTGAGGCGGTCTCACGGCTCTGTTCTTGTTCTTGCGAAAAGATGAACAGCTTTACGGCAGCCCAGTGTAAGGCTAATGGCATCAGTAACAGTGTTATCAAGTCTGCTTATTATAAGAGACATTTGGTGTGTTTTTAGGCGTCTTGTAAATTTCCCGAGTTACAAGTTGGAGTTTATTCTGCTTGTTTTTGACCTTGTTTGGACCACAAAATATGCAACTATGAACAAGAGCTATAAAGAGACCTGATCCCACTAAGTTACGGGCAGGGAGCGTTAGGGCTGGACGATATAGAAAAAAAGCTTATCGATAAGAAAAATCCATATTGATCGATATCGATAATTATTGAAAATATTTAAAACCATATTTTATGTGCAGCTCTGCCTGGACATTTTATGATATTGTTAAATAATTTAATTTTAATAAAGAACACAAACACAGAATTTCAATTAAATCTTTATTTAACCATAACAGAATAAAAAAAAAAATAACTTAAGAAACCTCAGTTATGTTATTAAATAATGACAAAGAATAAACTATAGTAAGCAGTAAAATGACCAAAATAAATATACCAAATAAATAAATAAAATAGCCTATTTAGGTGGGAATAGTACACTAGTTCTCAGGTTTCATAATTGAGAGGCTGATGCAGGGCTGAGGTCAAAGGTTGTGGCGTGTAAAGACACAGATTGCAGCTCATTTTGCTCTGATTCTCTGCACTAGTTGCACAGTTTAGGGAGCGCTGTTGGAGAAAAACTTGCAGCCCAGAACTTCATATCGCGGATCAAGAGTGACGAGTAATTGTTTGAAGCCAGGTTTTTCAGCTGCAGACAGCAGCAGCATATCCGTCACTATGAAGCACGTTACTGCATGCGTTATGTCCTTATGCCGCCTGGACGCTTTTTCATTTTATCACAAAGAAGGAAGCCCAGTTTAGCTGCTATACCTGCTTTGTTTTGGAAGAAGTTCCAGAAGATTCCTCCGAAGACGCGGAGTCGCGTGGGGCTGAAACGGCTCGCGCTGCTGCGTGTGTGAGTGGCTGAGCGGCTTACGTGATGAAACAAGTTGGTTGCGTTACCAGACTTTGTTTTTACCGGTTCCTTGCATCTTTTACAAATCACTGGTTTATTTCTATCAGGCTGGTGAACTAGTAAAAACCCGTTTTGGAACCGTTTCCTCCGCCGCTCCTTGCTGCTACATATTCACGGGTTCTGTGATGTGGTTTGAGAGGGCGGAGCTTTGTGACGGCGTGCCTGGGTCCGCGATTACGATTGGTCGAGAGGAAGTAGTGACTGTAGCATCAACTATTATGATAGGCTGAAACGAAGGAAGGAAAACTGTTTCTATATCGAACTTTTATCGACCCTATTTTTTCCTATCGCGCCACACGTATATCGATCGATATATATTGTTATTGAATTATTGTCCAGCCCTAGGGAGAGTGTCACAATTGTCTGCATACACAACTCTCTCCCTGCCTCCATGTCTGTTCCCCCTTCCTTAAAGAAACAAGAGTTAGAAATAGATTCACGCGCTGCGTTATGCTGGGCTCACAGTGAACCCACGGTGATCAACCTTTGTATGCATACGAATAGAAGCTTCCAGCTGGTCCTGTGCCTCAACATTTTTCTCATTAGCAGTAAATGCTGTTAAATCACTACAGATGACTTCCATTGTAAGCAACAGCCACAATGACCAGCGCACCATTGCGTCCTGTCATACAGGTAGAAATGTACGTTAAAGAGCCCATAACATCATGACAGAATACACCAATGTAAGACAGCAAGAGGCTTTTAGCTCAACGTCACATATCATTCATGATAAAATTCCCTGAATTTTATTCACAATGCCTTCTTCACCTCGTTCACTCTCTGTGTCTCTGTAACTGTCCTTTTGGTAAAAAATAGTTTGTGTGCTGTGGATCCAGGCAATGTATAAATCACAAATTATTTCATAAGGTTTATATGTAGATCCAAACACGTTTAGATATAAATAAATATGTTACATTTAAACAATTTGAGATTTTATTAATACCCTAATATTTATTACTATGTAAACTAACAAAAGTATCAACAATAGGTTCCGTTAAGTACCAGGTATCGGTACCGTAGGGCTGGACGATATAGAAAAAAAGCATATTGATAAAACAAAACGCATATTGATCGATATCGATAATGATCAAAAAGATTTAAAACATGGCTCTTATGATATTGCTAAATGACTTACTTTTAATAAAGAACACACAAACACTAAATCCCAATTAAATCTTATTAACCAACATTTTTACCTGATTTTTAAAAGAAAAATAACTCAGCTTAAGAGACCAAGATGATGATGTTAAATACTGACAAAGAATAAACTAAAGTGACCAGTAATATGACCAAAATAGATATAACAAATAAATAAAAAGAACAGCCTATTTAGGTGGGAATAGTACACTAATTACTCCTCAGGGTCCATTCTCTGTCTATATAGTCAATTGAGAGGCTGTCAGAGATAATGTGCTAAAATTTATTGAATGTGTCACAGTTACACTGAAATAGAAATGTTTCTAGGTGCATTTTTAGGAAGACTTAAACTTATTTAACCTTTACTGTTTATTTTACATAGCCAACAGTACGTGTCATGCTGTAAATTATATATTTTGATAAAGTCAAAGGGGCCCAAACTGAACTTCATCTGGAAAACCCTGGAATGGGGACCCCTCTAATATTAACTGTTGATTATATACAAGTTTGACAGATTCACACATTTCAGAATAAATTAACCAATAAAATGAGTGCAAGAAGACTTTCTGTTGAAGTTTTTACGTTTCTGCCACATAATGATAACGATTTTGATCAAATTCTCTCATTAATTCTTATTAATTGTTAATTAAAAAGCAGCCTAACTTTTAACAACCTGCCCATCTTTTAAACTTATTGTCTTAGCAGCTAATTAAAACCACATATCCTGGGCTTTAAAAGCTAAAATGCTGAATTCATGTAAAGAAGGAACAAGTGGTGCTAAGAACACAGTTCCTAGGCTTTAGCTACTAAAGAGAAAGAAGAAGTGGTGAAAACTGTAAATTGTCCTTTAAAGGAGCTCAGCAGGCCTAGATTAATGGATGCAAAGAACTATTGTTGGTGTAATAAAGCAGAAAGAAGAGAGCAGATGTTTTCTTGTTGTGAGGCCCTGGAGAACTGATGGCAATCTCTCCATGATCTCCTGGCCACATCCATCAACACAGAGCTGAATAATGTGGGGGGAATAAATGTGCTAGAGCTATTTCTGGCAGCTCTGATTGGTTGATGGATCATTGTGTGTGAATTTTAGCAGCTCTTCTTTGTTCTGATGAGCTTCTTTGATCAAGAAGCAGAAAGAAGGAAAGCCGTTGGTGAAGCAGCTCTTTCTGTCGGATAGCGAGTTCAGCATGGAGCCAAACAACTTTCCTCTGATCAGTAAAACCTTAGTAGCTTAGCTGCTGTTTCCTACCTATTCGCTGTAAGATTATCAGGGGGATCCGGCTGAAATCCAGCAGTCTGCGCTCATCCTCCATCTCTTCCTCCGGCTCCACCAAGACTTCTTTCAACTCCGTCAATCTTTCTTCAGCAGCACTTTCTGCTCGTTGCTAATCTCTCTCTGGGGCTCAACCCAACACCTTTTCACCACAGACATTCACACGTTGCCCTAAAGCACCACAACCCGCCATCAAACCAGCAACTTTAGCTACACAACAACACCATCCCACCTCCTGCTTTGCTACGAGAACCACAGAACTGTGGAACGACGTCAAGATGGACGTCAGCACGTGCGCAGCAGGATTCTTCTTCGTGGGTTTACTGCGGTAGACAAACAGCTCTGGTGAGCATTACTTCCACCTGCTGGTGAGGAGTCTGCATCACAATGGCAACATGATTCAAATGTTAAAGAATTGAACTTGTCGGAAAACATGATAGGTCTTTCTCTTCTATCAGAATAAATGAATAAAGAACTGACTGGTTTTAACCAAAAATGCACTTTCTATCTGCCAAGGTCATTGAGCCATTTGGAGGTCAAATCAACGTACAATAAACTGTACACATTGTCATTGGAAGTACTTTGCACTGTTCTAACATACTTCTTCAGACAGAAGAAAATTGTTTCTTCTGTCTGAATTTGTTGTTTTGTAACTGTTATTCTTTGTATATATTTTTTGTCTTTAAAATATCAGAATTTGCACATAACCTTATATTTTTGTCTGTCCGATTATGTATTTTTTTTTTATATATAAAATACTACATCATCAGCTGTAATGATTCTCAGTACTTGAGTAGCCTTCTTACTGAATACTTTTTACTCTTACTTAATTCTTGGCTGAGAATTTTTTTCTTTTGAGTAAAAAAAAAAAATAGTAGTGCTACTCTTCCTTGAGTACACTTTTCTGAGTCTGGAGCTGTTTGTGAAAAACTGGTATCCTTGACTAAGACTGTCTCTGTTTTTCTTTAAATAAAAGTTCCCTCTATCAGGAAAAATCTTTGGAAATTATTGGTTTGTTTTTACTAAATTTTTACTCAATGTCCTAGCTGTCGGGGGAAGGACCTGAGAGATGTGAAGTACCAGAAGTTGCCATAAGTTATGTCAAATGGCCTTGCAGACCAGTACAACTACTGTGGGGGGCAACAGTCACTCTTCTTAGAATAACCTAAAGGCTGTGATATTTGGTAAATCTCCTGCATCATTCAACCTTTAATTTTGTTTTCGTTCAAGGATGAAGTTTTTTGTAGTGCAGTTTTTTTTTCTATAGCTTCTTACTAATTCCATTGTGGGCAACAGCAACCATAGGAAAGGAAATAATTACTACATGTTCACACTAGACAATAAGCGGCTCAACAACTTCACCCTGGGAGTTTCATCTAGGGAATATAAAACTTCTTAAGTTACACAGGTTCGTACACTTCAGACACAAGTTTTAGAAAAAGTAAATAAAGTTGTGTTTAAATACTTAGCTACTGAGTAAAACAAGGATTGAGCTAATCAGAAACTGAGGTTACTTACAATCTGAAGAAGGGCCGTGGGAAGCATACGCCAAAAACAACAAAATAAAACTGTCATATTTTGGTTGTGTGACTCTGAATGAGCGCAATAACTGAAGCCAGTGGTAAAATACTAAAATGTTCATTGTAAAGAGTGGAGGGGAACAAGAGTATCTGCTGGTCGGAGGTCTTGTGGGTCTGCTGGGAAGGAAGGAGAGGATGGTGAATACTTGAGCTTGGGATTGTGAAAAGGATGCTTGTAGTAGTGGAACTCACAGAGGTGGTGGCTTGGGCATGATCTAAGGAAGAGGTGCTGTTCAATAGCCCAGGTTGTTGGTGCAGGTCCACTTCCTTTCTTTGTGTTGGTTGTTGGAGGGTGGACAGGCAGGCAAGTGCAGGCAGGAGGGCTGAACAGAAGGGTCTGTGGTTCTTCTCTGGTTTGAGATAGTTTCCAGGTGTTCTTCTGATTCTGGTCCAAGGCTGAGGTTACCAAGGCAAGGCAAGGCAAGGCAAGGCAAATTTATTTATATAGCACAATTCAGTACAAAGACAATGCAAAGTGCTTTACATGATTAAAATATAGCAAAATAAAACAGAATAAAAGCAAGTAAGAATAAAATATAGATAGAAAATAGAACAAAAAAGTGGTGATTCAGTTAACTAGGACAGTTGAAGGCAATTTTAAACAAATACCAGGTCTTTCACTATTTGGCTTCGAGGTTCTAGGAGGGAAAGGACAAGAACGAGGGTAGGTTCAGGTAGGAAAGGTTCTAGGGTAGACAAGGAGTAAGGTCTGTACCACACTGAAGCGTAAACGAACTGACGCCCTCCTCCTGGTTCCAGCTCCTTATGAAGCATGCTAATTAGCTCTGATGGAACGGACCTGTCTGTCCAGCCCTGCCGAGGAGGGATAGAAGGAAAACCAGACCTGCACCTAGACCACAGAGTATGACAAAAACCTGTAAGACACTTTGTGAGAAAAAACAAACTCTGGAGCTTATCAATGTGTGGTGATCACCAACCTCTTCCCCCCTTTTTCCCTCATTAAACACATCTCACTCAAAAATAAATGTATTGGAAACTTATTAAAACAATATAATTTAAGCCTAATTTATTTCCCACAAAACATCCAGGAAAATGGCTCTCTCATCTGTGAGATTTCTCATATGAACAGTTCAACTTATTCCTTTAAAATATGTTCAATGGTTGTACATGAGAAATCCTGCTCATCTGTGAGTTCTTGTGTGATACATTAAACCAGTTCTATCTTTGTAACTCTTTCCATAGGCTACACATGAGAAAGCCTTCTCATCTGGGGGAGTTCTCATGACTTACCAAATTCTATTTTTTGTAAAAAGCTTACTACAGGTCACACATGAGGAAGGAATGTGAACCCCCTCATCTTTAAAGGTTTTATGCTGTTTGGAATCTAGGGGAAAAAAAGATGAAAGAAAAACTTACCAAAACTAACCAATCATCAATTCACATAAAATATGTTGGTCCTGTTATCATGAGCCGAACACAATTCTAAAAAAGAGGGTTTTAAGTCTTGATTTAAAGGAACTCAGTGATTCTGCTGATTTGCCATTTTCTGGGAGTTTGTTCCAGATCAGCGGAGCATAGGAACTAAATGCTGCTTCTCCATGTCTGGTTCTGGTTCTGCAGAGCAGGCTGGAGCCAGAAGACCTGAGTGGTCTGGAGGGTTGATGCCCTGATAACAAGTCTGTGATGTATTTAGGTGCTAATTCAGGGATTTATAGACTAACAGAAGGATTTTAAAGTCTATTCTCTGAGATCCAGGGAGCCATGGAAGGACTTCAGAACCGGGTCCATGTTCTCTACGTTCTTAGTCTTAGTGGAAGGACTTCAGAACCGGGTCCATGTTCTCTACGTTCTTAGTCTTAGTGGAAGGACTTCAGAACCGGGTCCATGTTATCTACGTTCTTAGTCTTAGTGGAAGGACTTCAGAACCGGGTCCATGTTCTCTACATTCTTAGTCTTAGTGGAAGGACTTCAGAACAGGGTCCATGTTCTCTACGTTCTTAGTGAGGACTTCAGAACCGGGTCCATGTTCTCTACGTTCTTAGTCTTAGTGGAAGGACTTTAGAACCGGGTCCATGTTCTCTACGTTTTTAGTCTTTGTAGGAGCCATACTTTGTTTTGCTGTACGTCTTGTGCTCTTCTGACAATAATATCCTCTCTATGGGTGTATGGGGACCCGCATGTGACGTCACTGGTATCTGTGGGTGGCACCGTGGGTGTGGTGTCATCTGTATTAGTTTGTTTGCTCACCTGAGTTCAACAGCGACCTGGATTACGGCGGCTGGGTGAGCTTGGGGAGAAACTTTCTGTTAACCGTCATCAACGCACGGTTTGATGTATCCATGCACGGCTCATAAATGTAAGTAAAAGCTTTGTGTTAAGATCGTGAGATGGAAAAATAAAACGACATCAACGTGTGTAATGGTTCAGCGTGACGCGTCGTCAGTAGCATATACCCCTTGTCTCAGCCGGCCGCAGCGTTTGGATAAGATTTTAAATTGATACGCCGCAATAGTCTTGGTGAGGCCTTCAGAACCGGGTCCATGTTCTCTACGTTCTTAGTCTTAGTGAGGACTTCAGAACCGGGTCCATGTTCTCTACGTTCTTAGTCTTAGTGAGGACTTCAGAACCGGGTCCATGTTGTCTACGTTCTTAGTCTTAGTGAGGACTTCAGAACCGGGTCCATGTTCTATACGTTCTTAGTCTTAGTGAGGACTTCAGAACCGGGTCCATGTTCTCTACGTTCTTAGTCTTAGTGAGGACTTCAGAACCGGGTCCATGTTCTCTACGTTCTTAGTCTTAGTGAGGACTTCAGAACCGGGTCCATGTTCTCTACGTTCTTAGTCTTAGTGGAAGGACTTCAGAACCGGGTCCATGTTCTCTACATTCTAAGTCTTAGTGAGGACTTCAGAACCGGGTCCATGTTCTCTACGTTCTTAGTCTTAGTGAGGACTTCAGAACCGGGTCCATGTTCTCTACGTTCTTAGTCTTAGTGAGGACTTCAGAACCGGGTCCATGTTCTCTACGTTCTTAGTCTTAGTGGAAGAACTTCAGAACCGGGTCCATGTTCTCTACGTTCTTAGTCTTAGTGAGGACTTCAGAACCGGGTCCATGTTCTCTACGTTCTTAGTATTAGTGAGGACGCGGGCAGCAGTGTTCTGGATCAGCTGCAGCTGTCTGATCCACTTTTTAGGCAGACCTGTGAAAACACCGTTGCAGTAATCAGTTCTACTAAAGATAAATGCAGGGATTAGTTTTTCCAGATTCTGCTGAGCCATCAGTCCTTTAATTGAACAATGATTTAGTATTTTATAACTGCTGTACATGGAATGTGTTTATTGTAGGTTGTGATCCAGTGGCTGCAAACTAACAATCTTTGCCGCTACCAAGCCGAGATGATGCTCATGAATACTGTTAAGGAAAATGAATGCACACCTATATATACCACAGTCATTATAGAATACAATACTGGCTCACCCCCCCCCCTTTTTTTCTTTTATTTCCAGACTTCAGAAAGTCCAAGAAGAACAAGCCACAGAAAATGTTAACAGAAAAGGTTTATTTAATTACATAGGTATTTGAATGTAGGCTGTTTTTGTCAAATGTAAAAGGAAATATGATCCCTTTATGTAGGCTAAATTAGCATAAATCTGTAATAACAGGTAATAGTGTACACTCACTAATCTCCTATCATTTGCTGCAGGGAAGCTCTATCATTGTTGATAGTCAGGCTGCGGCTGACTGGTACATGTCATGATTTGTCTTAGGATGAACCCGGACACAGCACCCACACACAGAGCTAGTTCTTAAAGTGAGTTTATTGAACAGTGTGGATGATGGATGACGAGAGGAACCAGAGTCTTTTAACTGACGGAGATGTAGAAGCTGGCCGACAGGAGTAGTGCTGAGAGTCTGACCAGGAGGGAACACTGGAGCCGATGACTTGAGACCAGGGCGGAACACAGGAGTCGAGAACTTGAGACCAGGACAGAACACCAGAGCCGAGGACAGAACCCAGGAGTCGAGAACTTGAGACCAGGACAGAACACCAGAGCCGAGGACTTGAGACCAGGACGGAACCCAGGAGTCGTGAACAGGAGTTGAGAACTTGAGACCAGGACGGAACCCAGGAGTCGAGAACTTGAGACCAGGACAGAACACCAGAGCCGAGGACTTGAGACCAAGACGGAACCCAGGAGTCGTGAACAGGAGTTGAGAACTTGAGACCAGGACGGAACCCAGGAGTCGTGAACAGGAGTTGAGAACTTGAGGCCAGGACGGAACACAGGAGTCGAGAACTTGAGACCAGGACGGGTCACCAGGAGTTGAGAACTTGAGACCAGGACGAACACAGGGGTCGAGAACTTGAAGCCAGGGCGGAGCACAGGAGCCGAGACAGGGACCACAGCGGAACACCGGAACCGGGGAACCCTAGACTGCGGGCTGAGTTGGAACGCAGTCTCTGGCTGTTACTTAGCTGGAATAGTGTCTTGAGTTGAGGCTAGGCTGGAACAGAGCTGAAGCAGAGTCTCTTGCAGTGATTGAACAAAAATAAAGCTGAAGTAAAAGTCTCCTGGCTGACTGAACAAAAAACAAAACTGAAGTCTTCAGGCTGACTGAACAAAAACTGAGCTGACACAGGATTACTGGCTGAAACTGAGCAGGAGTAGAACACTACGGACCGGCAATGAGAACAGAATGAGGTGGGTATATATAGAGGTGACAACAGGTGGCAACAGATCAGTGATAAATGCGGCCTGACAGGTGGAACCAATCAGGCTGTGCAGGGAAGAGAGTGAGGAAGGAAGTCTCAGCATGCAGCCTACAAGCTGCATCCTGACAGTGCAGAGAACAAAAATTTAGTGGGAGAATAACACTTCCTGTTGTTCTGGATATGGACAAGCCAGAACAAGCAGAAGCTCTCCAGGCACTCAACACATGAGGGGGAAGAGTACAATGAACATTCTCCAGCGGAGCAATTCACTTTTGTTTTTGAAGAGAGGGAGGACTATGAAAAGATCTGTGTGTACATTGTGGATGAAATAAACTAAAAGTTTTTACAAGGTTTGAATAACTTCTGTAAATAAAGACATTAAAAGTAACCATATGTCTTCATTAGCTATAGCTAACTCCTAGTGTAAGAGCCATATGATTGAAATTAGCAATTACTGATGTGGCAGGAGCTCACGGTTTGACATTTGGGTGGTGGGTGTGTCAAGGGGGGCGTGACTGTCACCAAGGTATGAATGTGAGCCAAACTGGCGCGCTGGGTTTAGCCTGGTCAGTATGTGTCAGTATCTGTAAAGTCGAAGCATAGCTGTCAAGTGGAATAAACGGATGATTGCAACCACCAGAAGGGATTTGGAGTTTATTGAAGCACGCGTCGGACAGTGAGGAAGTCACCGCGTCAGCTCAAGTGCGGCCCTCTAAAAACTCATTAGTTTGCCGCACAACTACCTAGGGAGTTGCATAAGTTGCATGGACACTTCTAAAGTGTCTTCATTGGTCCACTCTAGATTGAGTTAAAATAACACTTTTGAAAGTGTTGAACAGTTAACACAGTTATTGGGGATGGGAATCGAAAACCGGTTCCTGTTCAGAACCGGTTCCGTGTGTTCCAATTCCATGGCACCGTTTGGCAGCTCGCTCAACGATTCTCTTACCGATTCCAGGCAGCACCAGAGGGCTCTGGGCAACACGACTGACGTCACGTTTTTTACTCAATTTACGCACACGGCATTCAATAAGCAAGTATGACTTGACTGGGCGTAAGTCTAGAAAACCAAAACAAAAAAAAATGGCGCCCCATAGACCAATTCACGCGTCACATCACAAGCTACATTCGGGTCACGCTGGTAGGCAAAAACAGTACTGTTCTCGCCTACCACCGTGACAAAACGGGTGAACGTGCTTTTAGTTCATTTATTTTTGGAATCTAAACAATGCCTACGACTTGTTGTGCTCCCGGTTGCACACAGAGGCATTCCAAGTTGTCGGATGTACGTTTCTTTCGTTTACCGAAGGACGAAGAAAGGAGAAAGAAATGGATATTTTCAATTAAAAGGACGCAGGCAGACAATCCCAGTCGACTGTGGGAGTCATCATACCACGACAGAATTTGCAGTCTACACTTCATCTCTGGTAAATACAATTTAATTTTGCACTACTCATTGTTCTACTTAAATAATTATATAAATAAAAAAATTAGGATATATACTTAAATCAAGACGTAAACGTTCGTTCGTTTTGTCTGAACATGTTCCGATATGAAATAATTGTAGCCGTCCAGGGATTTCATGGCTTTCATGCTCTCTCGTGTGTACTGGCCTGCCGTGTTGATAAGGCAGCTGTATATGTCGCCATGCAGAACACTTTCACAGACTCGCAAAAACAGGATTTTGCTGTATGAATCTGGCAATCTGATACCATCAACCATCAACTTACTCCTATAACGATCTTGTGATAAGTTATCTAAAGAACAAAAATATATCAAGAAATCCTCTTTTTCTTTGTTTTCATCTGCCATTGTGTTTGCCTTTTGCCTACCAGTCCGGCGCGCATGGGCGAAAAAACGGGATCAAAACAAAATAATGAATTGGTCTATTAACCATGTTTTTGGACTGAGGGAGTAATCCAGAGGACCTGAAGAGAACCCATGCTTGTACTGGGAGAACAAGCTAACTCCATGCAGAAAGACCCCAGGCTGGGGTTTTGAACCAAAGACCTTCCTGCTGCACCACTCTGCAGTTCCAGTGTTACTGACATTTGGGAATTTTAATGCAATGGATGTAACAAAACATGCTACGAAGGTGCTCCGCAGTTCAGGGAGCGAGAGAAAGGTGACGGTCGTTTATTTAAATCAGGGGAAGATGAGTTTATGTCCCGAAATTGTACAGTAATGCTTTTTCATTAAACGGATGTGTTCTCCATTAGATTTAGAAATAGACTGTCCCAGGCGAAGGTAGACGAATGTCACCGCACACTTACCAAGTTCATTGTTAAGGGTTTGAACTCATTTTCTACAGTAGAGGCCCCTGAATTTCGGTAGGTGAATGTGAGGCTGTTGTCAGATTGTCTAAATAAAATAGTTTTCGATAAGAGAATCGATAAGGAATCGAATCATTTCACAGAATCGATAAGGGAATCGGAATGTAAAAATCTTATCAATTCCCAACCCCTAACTATGATAGATATAAAACAACACTCTCAATAGCTGATATTTATCACATCAGTGTTTAATTTACCTAACACCAGCGCGTAGTGTCAACAATTAACACTATTGTTGGTTTAATTTAACACTAAATAAGGTTCAAAATATATTAACTCAGAGCTAAAGTGTTAAATATAGCTAAACATAGAAATCAGATTTTTTTTTAAATACGACTGGTAGTCAATCCCCAAATTCATATCTTAAAACAAAGACGCCACTTGAATTTACAAACTAAACCACACAAGTTGTATTTTAAATCCACTTGTATTTTAAACTAGCATAGCACATAAAACTGCACTGGCTTTGCTACAATAAATCCATCCATTGTCTTCCGCTTATCTGGGGTCGGGTCGCGGGGGTAGCAGCTTCAGTAGGGAGGCCCAGACGTCCCTCTCCCCGGCCACTTGGGCCAGCTCCTCAGGAGGAATCCCAAGGCGTTCCCAGCAGAGAGACATAGTCCCTCCAGCGTGTTCTGGGTCTTCCCCTGGGCCTCCTCCCGGTGGGATGTGCCCGGAACACCTCACCAGGGAGGCGTCCAGGAGGCATCCTGACCAGATGCCCAAGCCACCTCAACTGGCTCCTCTCGACGTGGAGGAGCAGCGGCTCTAGTCTGAGTCCTCCCCGTATGACTGAGCTCCTCACCCTATCTCTAAGGGAGAGCCCAGACACACTACGGAGAAAACTCATTTAAGCCGCTTGAATCCGGGATCTCGTTCTTTCGGTCACGACCCAAAGCTCGTGACCATAGATGAGGGTAGGAACGTAGATCGACCGGTAAATCGAGAGCTTCGCCTTTTGGCTCAGCTCTCTCTTCACCACAACGGATCGGTACAGCGCCCACTTCACAGCAGACGCTGCACCAATCCGCCTGTCGATCTCCCGCTCCCTCTTTCTCTCATTCGTGAACAGGACCCCAAGATACTCGAACTCCTGCACTAGGGGCATCACATCCTCCCCAACCCGGAGAAGGCACTCTACCTTTTTCTGGCTCATGACCATGGTCTCGGATTTGGAGGCACTGATTTTCATCCCGGCCGCTTCGCACTCGGCTGTGAACCGCTCCAGTGAGAGCTGTAGATCACGCCCTGATGAAGCCAATAGGACCACGTCATCCGCGAATAGAGACGCAATCCTAAGGCCACCAAAACGGATCCCCTCAACACCTTGGCTGCGCCTAGAAATTCTGTCCATAAAAGTTATGAACAGAATCGGTGACAAAGGGCAGCCTTGGCGGAGTCCAACTCTCACCGGAAACGAGTGCGACTTACTGCCGGCAATGCGGACCAGACTCTGACACCGGTCGTACAGAGACCTGACAGCCCTTATTAAAGGGCCCGGTACTCCATACTCTCGGAGTCGAATGCCTTCTCCAGATCCACAAAGCACATGTAGACTGGTTGGGCAAACTCCGATGCCCCCTCCAGAATCCTGCTGAGGGTGTAGAGCTGATCCAGTGTTCAACGGCCAGGACGGATACCATACTCCTGGATCTGAGATTCAACTATTTGACAGACCATTATTTCCAGAACCCCTGAATAGACCTTACGAGGGAGGCTTAAGAGTGTAGAGAGAGAACACACCCTCCGGTGCTCCTTTTTGTGTTTGGAGAAAATAGAGTTTTTCAGAGACTCAGCAACATATGGGAAAACAATGTTTTTGCATATGTTGCTGACATTTGAATTGAGAAAGCTTTCTGGATGGGAAGCGAAACATCTTCAAACTTCAGGGAAAAGTCCAGTTGTTTTGTTTTTAAACTTTTTTGGAATGATCATGACCTGGATGACTGTTTTTCAAAAACATCAAAGTAGTGCTTCTCTTGAGTGCAATGTCATGTATTCATCCATCTAGTTACCATTTTACTATCTCTTTAGCCATAGATGTCAACATGCCCTCAGTTATTGAGAGGCCAATCCAGAAATTGGTTCTTCTTTTGGAAAATTGACTTTTGTACAGTTAATTTGCTCCATGATAGTTTTATGCAAACATATTCATTTAGTAGAGTCAAGAAATCCTGTTCAATTAATTTACCCTTTACATATTACCTTGTTCGTTCATCGTGACAGGATTTGGTGGCAGTGTAAATAACCACTAAATGGTAAAATTATCCTTCTTGTTCATGGGTTTAACAGTGACACCTAGTGGTTAATTTATGCATTTATTTTGAAGAACATTAGATTTCTTCTTTGTGTGTTTTGTTATATGCTGCACTTTCTGTCCTTACAAAGCACAATGACACAGCGTTTGATCCTGAAGGAACCTGAGCAAAATTGTTAAAGGGAAAGCAGAATGATGTATGAATATGCAAATGTGATCTGTGATAAGAAATGTCATTCAATTTATTTAAGAAGCAGTAGAACGTCAGGTTTATTTGTTTATAAACAAAACTGTGTATGCTGATGAGTTAAGGACACAATGTATTCTTGTTTGTATGTGTGAACATTAATATTTTCATTTTCTACAAGAGTTCAGCATGTCCAACATTTGTGTATCTTTGTCTTTCATACTACAGTTTTCATGGTGTCTATGACAAGAAAAGTAAAGATTAAACTACACCTGTTTGGAACTCCCTATGTCTGGCTGTTAATTCCAAGAGGCCACTACAGGTGATGTTATGGATGTGGAAAGTGAAGGAGAGGATGGAGAGGCTGTCAAGGATGATACCAAGGCTAGCAAGTGAGGTAATTAATGTGGCATGACGTCCACAGCCCGGTAATATATGGGCTGACTAGAAGAAATTTTCAGTCAAACTGGTTATTTTTGCTTTAACCCCTGAGGTAAAACAAAAAGCTCTGTGAAAAAACCTTAAGCACTAATTACCTGGAGGACACAGAATAGAGATCAGAAGTCTTCAACCCTGATGTATAAGACGAATAGTCATCATGTTTTAGATGGGTTGTCTGCTCCAGCAGGAACACCTAAAATATTAAGGACAGAGCACCAGGGTTGAGGATTCTAGACGTAGACCAGAAATTCCAAATCAACTTTACCTGTCGGTTTGTGATTGTGATTAGATCTTTAAAACCACTGGATGGGATGTAACGGCCACAGGTACACAGGGGAAGGTGGAGCTGGCGCCGTCATCACGACAGAAACAGATGGTGAAGGTGCAAGACGCATAACCAGCAAAAGCCGTGGCTGTGGTTCACGCCTAACACCAGGTAGTGTTGGTGGTTTAGGGGAAGCTGGCAGTCTAGGAAGTTTCTGTCTTACTCAGAAAAGTGTACTCAAGGAAGAGTAGCACTACTTCAATTTTTTTTACTCATGTAAAAAATTCTCAGCCAAGAATTAAGTAAGAGTTAAAAAGTATTCAGTAAGAAGGCTAGTCAAGTACTGAGAATCAGCTGATGTGGTATTTAAAATAAATACATAATCGGACAGACAAAAATGTGAGGTTTTATGTAATATGGTTTTTAACATTATACTTTAAACCAATACTTACAGCAGTTAATGTTTGTATAGTATAACAGTGCAAAGTACTTCCAACGACAATGTGTACTGTTTATTGTACGTTGATTTGACCTCCAAATGGCTCAATGACTTCAGCAGATAGAAAGTGCATTTTTGGTTAAAACCAGTCAGTTCTTTATCCATGAAGTTCCTCACAACAGGTAGAGTAGCCAGAAGTTTTACACAACAGTAACAATACTTGAGTCATAATAACTTGCGTAAAAGTGAAAAGTACAGTGCAGTAAAATTACTCCTAGAAGTACATTTAATTCAAAAAGATATTTAAGTAAATGTAACTAAGTAAATGTAACTAGTTACTACCCACTGCTGTATTTACACAGTACTGCGTCTGATGTAAGGGATGATTATTATGAAGAGTAAAGCCAATCATGTTTTCCAACAAGTTAAATTTTCTTCCTCACCAGCAGGTGGCGGTAATGCTCACCAGAGCTGTTTGTCCACCGCAGTAAACCCACGAAGAAGAATCCTGCTGCCACGTGCTGACGTCCATCTTGACGTCGTTCCACAGTTCCTGTGGTTCTCGTAGCAAAGCGGGAGGTGGGATGGTGTTGTTGTGTAGCTAAAGTTGCTGGTTTGATGGCGGGTTGTGGTGCTTTAGGGCAACGTGTGAATGTTTGTGGTGAAAAGGTGTTGGGTTGAGCCCCAGAGAGAGATTAGCAACGAGCAGAAAGTGCTGCTGAAGAAAGATTGACGGAGTTGAAAGAAGTCTTGGTGGAGCCGGAGGAAGAGATGGAGGATGAGCGCAGACTGCTGGATTTCAGCCGGATCCCCCTGATAATCTTACAGCGAATAGGTAGGAAACAGCAGCTAAGCTACTAAGGTTTTACTGATCAGAGGAAAGTTGTTTGGCTCCATGCTGAACTCGCTATCCGACAGAAAGAGCTGCTTCACCAACGGCTTTCCTTCTTTCTGCTTCTTGATCAAAGAAGCTGATCAGAACAAAGAAGAGCTGCTAAAATTCACACACAATGATCCATCAACCAATCAGAGCTGCCAGAAATAGCTCTAGCACATTTATTCCCCCCACATTATTCAGCTCTGTGTTGATGGAGATCAGGAGTAGTTCAAGTTGTGTTCAGTTGAATCGAGTCCTTTGTAAAAGTCCAGGAAAAGGATAAAGCTTTGATTGTTTATCACATCTGGGCAGTCTAATATGTCGACTAATGTTATCTCAGATGTCTATTTATTAAAAAGCCTGACAGCGTTTCTTCAATCTTGTCATGCAGAACTAACTTTAATCGCTTAGCAAAAGTTGTGGCCAGGATTTTGTAATCGTTATTCAGTAGACTAATTAGACAATTGTCAAAAACTAACAGATCCGTTTTTGGTTTGGGAATAAGAGTAATCAGTCCTTGAGTTAAGGTGGGAGACAGAGTTCTCTTAATAATACTTTAATTATAAACCTGCAATAAGAATGGAGCAAGATCCAGTGACTTCTAAGACAGCAAACCTTTTGTTCCAGGTTATTTATTGTTCTAAAGGCACTTAGAGTCTTATTTTACTGTAAAAGGACTCTCGCTAAATTCTTGGTCATCAGGACTAATTTGCTTTGCTTTAGAATTTAGAATTGGAACAACTTCCAGCTGGCCATCTATCCCTTTAATTATCAAAAGTTATATTAAAACCGCCTCCAAAGATCAGGTAAGCAGTAGGAATTTTGGCTTTTACTTCTAGTCTTTATGTTCATGTACTGTGTTGTAGTTATAAAATTAAGGTCTTAAACATTAAGAATTTGACAAATATAATGGTCTTCCTTGTCACTCTTTGAGTGTAAAACGGTACCGGTAAATCATTTTTGAACTCTTATGGGAATCTTATCCTGCCGCCTCTCGGGCACAGGGGCCTGGAGACACGATGTCTGTGTATGAGATCCACTGTTTGCTGATTTCAAGGTCAATTCAATTTTTAATTTTATTTATATAGCGCCAATTCATGAAAAATGTCATCTCAAGGCACTTTACAAAGTCAGATTCAATCAGATTATACAGATTGGTCAAAAATGACCTATATAAGGAAACCAGTTGATTGCTTCAAAGTCCCGACAAGCAGCATTCACTCCTGAAGAAGCGTAGAGCTACAGGGAGAGTCGTCTGCATTGTACATGGCTTTGCTGCAATCCCTCATACTGAGCAAGCATGAAGCAACAGTGGGAAGAAAAACTCCCCATTAACGGGAAGGAAAACCTCCAGCAGAACTAGGCTCAGTATGAACGGTCATCTGCCTCGACCGACTGGGGTTACAGAAGACAGAGCAGAGACACAACAAGAGAAACAAAAAAGCACAGAAGCAAACATTAGCTGCGTCTCAATTCGCAGGCTGCGTCCTTCGAAGGACCCAGCCTACACAGCCTTAGGAGGACCCAGCCATCGGAGGATGCTCCGGAGGATCCTCAGCCGTTGGTAAATGGGACGGTCTAGCCTTTGGAGCACTTTCTGGTTGCGTCACGACGTCATCACGTCTACCCCAAGACCGGGAAAAACAGCGCCAGACAAAAACTGACAGGATAAACCACACAAAAAAAATGGATATGGAAATTTTTATTTTATTTTTTTATTTACTTGTTATTGGAGGAGGCGAGTCGGCTTAGACGGCTTCGGCGGCAGCAAAACCGGCAACGAATTTTCTCAGGCTGGGAGAGCGCAGAGGAGAGGTAACATTTACCTGCTATTATTTTCACGTACATGGGCCTGCTAATGATCATAATATACCAGTTATTAAACAAACGCTTGTCATCAACTACTAAAAAAAGCACGCAAAGCACCTCGGGAAATCTTATGGCAGGCGAGGCCACTAAGGATGGTAGCGGTGCATCCTCAGAATTCTGGGAAAAGGAGGACGCATTCAAAGGCTGCAATTTAAGCATCCTCAGAATTTTTGCAAAATGGGACAGACTCCGCGCATCGTTGTGACGTCACCGGTCTTAAAATGCGTCCTTTGAAGGACGCAGCCTGCGAATTGAGACACAGCTATTGATCCAGTAATCTGTTCTACATTAGATGGTAGTAGCGGGTGAGTCGTCTTCTCTGGATGATGTCACAGTTAACAGAACGCCAGACCAGATGTACCTACTATGAAGAGAAAAGAGAGAGGACAATAAGTTAGAAGCTGAAATGACAACAGTCATGCAAAACTGGAGAACAGTAGACTAGAGAACAGTAGAACGGGGGTGATCAGAGCTCTGATATATGATGGAGCTTGATTATTAAGGGCTTTATACGTTAGAAAAAGAATTTTAAATTCTATTCTTGATTTAACAGGAAGCCAATGAAGGGAAGCTAAAATTGGAGAAATATGATCCCTCTTGTTGATTTTCATCAGAACTCTTGCTGCAGCATATTGGATCAGCTGAAGACTTTGAACTGCATTTCGTGGACTTCCTGATAGTAAAGAATTACAATAGTCCAGCCTTGAAGTAACAAATGCATGGACTAGTTTTTCAGCATCACTCCTGGACAGAATGTTTCTAATTTTGGCGATATTCCGGAGGTGAAAAAAGGAAACTCTGGAAACCTGTTTAATATGGGATTTAAATGACATGTCTTGGTCGAAAACAACACCAAGATTTTTAACTTTATTACCAGAGGCCAAGTTAATGCCATCCAGATTAAGTGATTGATTAAGAACTTTATTTTTTGAAGACTCTGGCCCAAAGATTACAACTTCTGTCTTGTCAGAATTTAAATGCAGAAAATTTAAAGTCATCTAGCTTTTGATGTCATCAAGACATGCCTGTAGTTTAAGTAATTGATTGGATTCATCAGGATTTATGGATAAATATAGCCGAGTTCCATTAGCATAACAATGGAAATGAATCCCATTCATTTCCATTCAAATCCAGGAAGTTCAAACAGTTCAGATCCAGGAAGTTCTAAAAAGCATGCCCAATCTTTTTCAAAGATGTCTGATAATTTTGCCAATTGGAAGTATATATATATATATATATATATATATATATATATATATATATATATATATATATATATATATATATATATATATATATATATATATATATATATATATATATATATATATATATATAGTAAAGAGAATTGATCCAAGGATTGAACCCTGTGGTACCCCACAAGTAACCCTAGAGTTTGAGGAAGATTTATTATTAACATGAACAAATTGGAATCTGTCTGACAGATAAGATTTAAACCAGCCTAATGCTTTCCCCTTAATCCCTACAGTATGCTCAATTCTTTTTTGGAGAATATTGTGATCAACTGTATCAAATGCAGCACTGAGATCTAACAGGACAAGTATAAACACAAGTCCATTATCTGAGGCCATGAGAATATCATTAGTGACCTTCACCAGAACTGTTTGAGTGCTTTGATGAGCTCTGATGCCTGACTAAAACTCTTCAAATAGCTAATTTATTTGTAAATGTTCACATAGTTGATTACCAACTACTTACTGTGGTACATATCCTTTTACTAAGAATAGGTTAATCATGTCGTTAGTTTTACAATATTAGAGAAAATTATAGTTCCTGAAGGTAGATTCATAATTAAAATAGCTATTCATAACCAGAAGTTATGTATTGTCAGTGTATATATGGTCCAAATATTGATGAACCATAATTCTTCCACATACTTTTCCACGCATTTTCAAAACACGGTAATTGTTCTCTAATTATTGGGGGTGACTTCAACATTGGTCTAAATGACGATATAGACAGGTTGAAAACAACAGGGACTCAGCGCAGTTGGCAGTCATTAAATGTAGTCAAACAATACATGGGTGATTTTGGTCTTTGCAATGCATGGCGTTCTCGTCATCCTAATACTAAGGAAAATAAATTTTTTCAAATGTTCACCATTCTTACTCTCGCTTGGACTATTTCTTGATAAGCAGCTCGCCGCTGTCCGACGTTTCAGAGGCTGTAATTCATCCTATTGCTGTCAGTGATCATGCTCCTGTTACTTTAACCCTAATTAATAAAAAAATAAATAACCCCACAAAACATAAGCTGGATATTTAATACGTCACTGCTTAAAGATGAAGCATTTTTAAAGTTTTTTAAAGAACAGTGGGCTTCATACTTGGAATACAATGATCTACCAGGCTCTTCAGCATCAATACTATGGGAAGCAGGGAAAGCAGTGATGAGACGTAAAATAATTTAATTCTCATCTCATAAAAAGAAGATAGAAAACAAAAAGATTCAGGAATTAGAAGAAAAACTTAAGTTAATAGAAACTTCTCAAAAAGAGGAAAAGTTGGGTAAAATCCGTAAAGTAAAATTAGAATTAAACCAATATATTGAAAAGCAAATTAAATTTCTAATACAAAGACATAAAATAGAAAAATTTGAACATGGCAATAAGTCAGAAAGCTTCTTAGCTAATCAGCTTAAAATAAATAAGGAGAAAACTACTATATTTGCAGTTACAGATTCAAGTAGTAATACAGTAAGTGATCCGGATTGTATAAACAACACCTTCCGAGATTTCTACAAATCCTTATACACATCACAGATAAATCAATCAGATAATGACATCAAGCAATTTCTGGATAAAATTACACTTCCTAAATTATCAGATAGTCAAAGAATGACGCTGGACTCCCCGCTAACAACAGTTGAAGTTCAGGAAGCTCTTAATTGCATGCCCAATAAAAAGGCTACAGGTCCAGATGGATTCCCTACTGAGTTTTATAAAGAGTTCTGGAATATTCTAGCTCCAACGTTCCACAGAATGTTGCAGGAAATTCAGGAAAAGGCAGATTTCCAGCTAAAATGAATTCTGCTACCATCAGTCTTCTGCTTAAGCCTGGCAAAGATCCTGTTTCCCACCAGTTATTGTCCCATATCCTTAATTAATGTAGATATTAAGATAATCTGTAAAGCTTTTGCAAACCGAGACAAAGTAGCTCCTCTCATAATCCATCCAGATCAAACTGGTTTCATCAGAGAAAGGCACTCATCCACAAACACACTCAGATTACTTAATTTAATTGATTATTCCTACAGTAAAAATATTAAAACCAATATATTGTCTTCAGATGCAGAAAAACCATTTGATAGAGTAAATTGGAATTTTTTATTCGCTACTCTACATAAATTTGGTTTAGGCAATTTTTTTTATAAACTGGTTAAGATTTTTATACAGCTTTCCAACAGCCTGTGTCAGGACAAATAATCAAACATCTTCAAGCTTTTGTCTCCAGAGGGGCACTAGGCAAGGATGCCCGCTTTCCCCATCACTTTCTGCCATTTTTATTGAACCTCTAGCAGCAACAATTAGACAGACTAATGCTGTCAAAGGTATAAAATGCATGAAAATAGAGCATAAGATTATTCTTTACGCCGATGATGTATTAATCTATCGCCAGCACTCAAACTATTCCCTCTCCCAAGTAATTAGATTACTACAATCTTTCTCAAAAGTATCAGATTACTCTATAGACTAAACAAAAATCCCCCCCCCCAAAAAAATATCCCCCCCTCCCAAAAAAAATACTGTCTAAATAGGCAATCATGTTGATAATCATATTGATGCGTTATGGTTATGCACACTTGTCCAGAGGTTCTGGGCGCATATATGCAAGGACTTATCAAAGTGCCTAAGTTGTAAAATTTCACCTTCCTCATCAGTTTGCTTGCTGGGTAACTTTGAGGAAAGCCCTCTGGAAAAAAAAGGTTGCATGGTTTTCACTGCATTATGTATCGCAAAGAAAACTATCCTCAGGAATTGGAAAAGTAAGGAAAATCTCAGTATTAATCAGTATAGAGATCTTTTGTAGGATCATATTAATCTTGAGATATCTGCATCCACATCTGATCGATCTCTCTGGGCTCCTTTGATCGGCACCATCACTTAGTGGAATGGGGGGTGGTGGGGGGGGGGGGGGGGGGCACTTGGAGTGGTGCGCTTGGTGGGTCTGACCCCGGGGTCTATTGCCCCCATCTGGGTGGGGCTTGGGAGGCCTATGGGCGGCCTACAGCGGCCGCTTGCGGCGCTCTTGGGGGGGTTCTGCGGTGACGGACGTGTCGCCTAGGGTGTGTCCTCGGCGGGGCCTCGGGGGTTCAGGTTCCATGGGGATAGCCGCTTGGGATCTCGGCCGGTGCACGCCCGGATGTCTGCCCCTGCACTTGGCCTCTGGTGTGCTGGGAGGCCTCGGGGCCTGTTGAGCTGGTAGGGGAGCATGGACATTAACATTTCATGGCAGATGCTCTTTTCGGTTGGCACTCTGCTACTGGGGGAAGGGGAGGGAGGAGTGGGGACTAGCCCAGCCTGGATGTCTATTGTTGTATGTATGGTGAGTTGTTTGAATGTTAGGTTTTGAGGAGGGATTACATCTACGGATGGGGGGGTTGGGGTGTGTGGATATAGACGTTTGGAGGACTCTTTGTCCAGCCCCCTGTCTCGGTCTTGGTCCATGCCGTCTCCCGGTGCGGGTTTCGTCTGGGGGGAGGGGTTCTGGATGGCTCGTGCGGGCTGACTAGCCAGGGTCTTATTTTATTTTACTTTATTTTATTTATTTATTTATTTATATTTTTTTTTCTGGGAAAGCCAGAAGGCTTGGTGGGTGGGTGGGCTGGTTGGGGGGGTGGAGGTGTTGGTTCTAGTGGACGGTTGGCTTACGGGCCCTACCGCCTAACCCTGGCCCCCGGCCTATGGTGGTGCCGCTGGCGGGGCCCCTTTTCCTGATGGGCTTTCCGGGGAGCGGGGTTGCTTATTGGAATCAGTAGGGGAGCTGGCTCCCTGGGCCGCTCTCTCCCCCAAGAACATCTCAAGTCTCCGCTAGGTGCGGAGCCCCCCCCGGGGCTCGGTCGCAACTCCTGGGGGCTTTGACATTGCGGTGGCTGGGGGATTTCCTCGGGGTCGTCCCTCCTCTTCCCTTGGTGGGGGAACACATTTCCTGTGTTGGCCCCTCTTGGGCATCCTGCTTTGGGGGCCCCCTTTTGGGGTCTGGGGTTATGGGTCCCCCAGCGCATGCCTCGGGGGAGGTGGGCCTTTGGTTCTTCACAACCACTATTAAGCATTTTTCTTCTGGATAAATTTTACATACACAAGTGCACTCTCACAAATACCCACGGGTGCTGGGTTCCAGGTACTCAGTGTTCACTTCTATATAAAAAGCCCATAATTTGTTTATTTACTTTCTTTTCTCAGCTATCACATTATACTTGTCAGTTTAAATAATAATATAGTATAACAGATAAAATAAAGTAACACCTTGATGCCGTTGCTAAATTATATGTATCTGTTGGTTGTGCTGTTCTTTTTACATCTCTTCCCAGGTGATGAAGCAGACTGAAGACGTTTTATCATTCTCTCCCTCCTATCACATCTTTCTTTCACCTCTTCTTTCTTTTTTCTCTTCTTTTACTTCCTTTACTCTCCTACTTTCCCATTATAATGTCCACATAATTTGAAACACTCCCCTCAGGAATCACAATAAAACTATTTACATGCATGAATCAAGCAGAGCACTATGGCGAAAGCTGACTGCTTCACTTGTGAAAGTAAAATCTGTTGAGCTCTATTTGGCATTAGGACATCAATTATTATTGTCACATTGCTAGACAGGACACTGAGGGGGAAAAAAGGAATAGATTAATCATGTCCAAAATAGGGCCACTGATTAAAGGGAATATCTCCCTAAACAACTTGGTTGGGCTTGGGTAGAAGGTTTAGATGAAGCTAAAATTATAGATAGCGCATTTTTTTTTGTGGAATCAAGTTTATTTATGAAGAATCCCATAAAGTCATTACTGCTAAGTGTCACAAATTTTTCGTGGATGAACCCAGACACAGCACGCAAGCACACACAGAGCTGGTAAAAACCAAAACCAAACCAAATCAGAAAAAAGAGGGACAGGCGTAAGGAAACGCCAGGGACAAGACAGGCGTGTTGAAACGCCAGAGAGACAAAATATCTGTGCTGAAACGCCAGAGGGACAAGATAGGTGTACAACACCAGGGCTGGAGCACAACTACTGTGCGGGACCCCAGGGGAAGGAACAGCCGTACGACAGCGCCAGAGGGAAGAACAGGCGTAGACAACATGAGAGGGAAGCACAGACGTACGAATACGCTGGAGCGCAATTAGCGTGCGGAACGCCAGGGGGAAGGAACAGGCGTAAGGAAACGCCAGAGGGACAAAACAGGCGTAAGGAAACGCCAGAGGGACAAAACCGGCGTACGACAACGGCAGAGGGAAAAACAGACGTACGGCAAGCCAGAGGGTTAGACAGACGTATGACCACGCTAGGGCTCAACAAACGTACGAAGACGCTGGAGCACACATAGCGTGAAGAACACCAGGGGGAGGAACAGGCGTACGGAAACGCCAGAGGGACAAAACAGGCATACAACGCCAGAGAGAAAGACAGAAGTTCGACAACGCTAGGGCTCAACAGACGTACGAATATGCTGGAGCACAACTTGCGTACGGAACGCCGGGGCGTGAGGGAAACTATACGGCAGGAACCAAAGAAATCTAAAACACCAGGGAACGAGGGCGTCCAAACACGCCGTAAACGAGTAATCCAAACACCAGGAAACGGAGGGTGTCCTAACATGCCAGGGGACAGAGGGCGTCCTAACACGCCGGGAAACCAAGGAAACTAAAACGCCAGGGAAACAGAGCGCGTCTAACATGCCATGAACAGAGAAATCCAAACACTGAGGAATGAAGGGCATCCTAACACGCCAGGAGACAGGGGAACGAGGAGGCCAAAACAAAAACTGAGAGCTCAAACCAGACGAACTAAGGGGTGTGAAAAGAGCTTAAAACTAGGGAGTCAGAAACCTAAACGAGTGCTGGAACCTAGTGAGCGCTGGAATCTTGTGAGCGCAGGAAACTATGGAGCACAGGAAACTATAGAGCGCAAGACTAAAATAAAGAACCAAACAAAGAACTAGAAAATAAAGGCAGAAAACTAGAAAACTAAGGCATGAACTAAACATGAAGAAAAACAAGAAAACTAGGGCAACAACAAAAGAACTAAAGAAAAAATTAGAAAAAGGGAAAACTAAGGTAAAGAACTAGAATACTAAAGCAAAACTGGAAAACAAAAGGCAAAACCTAGAATACTAAAACACTAGGGAAACAGAGGTACTAGGAGGACTCAGGGGAACTAGAACAGGGGAACCAGGGGAAGCCAGAACCAAAACAAAACTACAGAGGGCAAAACCAGATAAAACCAAGGAACACGAGAACCAGAAAGAATAATGAACAACAGAACCAAGACAAAATAAAGGAGCATGACACAGCTCATATCTAGGGAGCTCAGGAACCTTACAAGCGCCGGGACCTAATTGAGCGCCAGGAAAGCGCAGGAACCCGTACTGCGCAGGAACCTAAAAAACAAGACAGATCTAAGGCAGCACTAGAAGGCGCTGGGCAGCAAAGTCTTAAACATGCTGGGCAGCGGCGACAGTTAACGCTGGGCAGCGACGACTAGAAGCGCCATCTTAATGCTGGGCGGGCTTCGCAGAGGGCGATCCAGGGGAACAGAGGCGGGGCGTCGCAGTTGCGACCCCGGTTGCGATTCCGGCGAGACGAACCAGAAGCGGACACTGCACGCACACAAAGAGCTGGTTTTAAGAGAGTTTATCGCAGGTAGTGGAAGGTGATGACATGGAGAACCAGAGTTTGTTACCCAACCCCAAGAGGATGGGTTAAAATACAGAAAGCAAATTTCATTGTAATGTATTTTTCAATGACAATAAAGGCAATATTACTATTACTAAGTTTGGTAACTGTACTAAAGAGAAATCTAGGATTATTTTTATTCTCAATTATTGATGAAAAATATGCTGCTCTAGCTTGGCACAGGGTCTTTTTATACAACTGTAGATTGTTTTTCCAGATTAGGTAGGATTCTTCTTGGTGTGTAGAGCACCATTTTCTCTTAGATTTCCTAACATTGTGCTTCAAAGAATTCAGCTCTGAATTAAACCAGGAAGCCAGCTTCCTGTGAATAATCTTCTTCTTTTTTTAAGGGAACCACATTATCTAATGCAGAACACAATGAGGAAGTCACACTGTTAACAAAGATATCTATTTGTGAATGGGAAGAAACAACATTACTGCTATCTGCAGTACTGATGATATTAATACTGATGATATTAAAAGGGGGACAGACTCTTTAACGTTTGATACAGCAATATCCAATCTACTTTAATGAAACGTTCTTTTGGGAGTGAAGAACTCAGTTAAATTAAACTCAAAGCCTACAAAAAATGGTCAGATAGGACAGAGTTGTTATATACATTGATCCACATTTATTGATTCCAGCTTTCTCCTGCAACACTTTCTCTTCAAGTGACTAAAATGAACAGTAGATTCTTTAACTCACATCTATAAGCTTTTCTCCTTTTTTTTCCCCAGATCCCAAAAAATTTCTCTGTAAAGATGATGGAGTTCAAACTGAGCTCAGCAACCAGGAGGGAAACTCCACTTTAGATGAGGAGGAACCAGAACCTGGGCAGACAAAAGATGAGAAAAAGGAACAAGAACATCAACAGTTTGTAGAAGAAGAGAGGCAACTCTACATCAGTCTGGCTGAAAAGCAACTTGTGCTGAAACGGGAGACTGATAACATTTTAACGATTTCTTCTAACGTGCAAAGAGTCCGCAATGAAGAAGAACAAAGAAGGAACAAACTCATCTCTCAGGGCCCCTCAGAAGTTGAGAACCAGGATCAGGAAGGAAACAATGAGCAAACAGGAAAAAGGAGAGAAGAGCAGAAGCAAAATGAGAGATGTCAGGAAACCAAACAACCAAAAGACACTGCTGACATTTCAAAACCACAGACTGACCAAAATTTTAATTCTTGTAAAATTGATAGTAAAAACCCTTCTCAAAAATGTCACGTTAAAAAGATGAGAACAGACGAGCCTAAGAAGCGTTTCTCATGTGTGAGCTGTGGAAAAAAGTTCCCCATAAAAAGCCGTTTGAAAATTCACATAAGAACTCATACAGGTGAGAAGCCTTTCTCATGTGAGAACTGTGGAAAGAGTTTTGGTGATAGAAGGTATTTAGGATCTCACATGAGAATTCATACAGGTGAGAAGCCTTTCACATGTGAGACATGTGGAAAAAGTTTTCCATGGAAACATTGTTTGGAAAGGCACATGAAAACTCACACAGGTGAGAAGCCTTTCACGTGTGTTACATGTGGAAAAGGGTTTATAGAAAAAAGCAATTTAAAAATGCACATGATAACTCACACATGTGAGAAGCCTTTCACGTGTGTAACATGTGGAAAAGGCTTTAGAGATAAAGGCTACTTAAAAATTCACATGCAAGTTCACACAGGTGAGAAGCCTTTCTCATGTGAGAAATGTGGAAAAAGTTTTCCACGGAAACAGTGTTTGGCAAGTCACATGCATACGCACACAGGTGCGAAGCCTTATATCTGTGTGAATTGTGGAAAAGGGTTTAGAGATAAAGGCCATTTAAAAATTCACAGGATGACTCACACAGGTGAGAAGCTTTACACATGTGTGAGTTGTGGAAAAGGGTTTAGAGATAAAAGCCATTTAAAAATTCACACGATGACTCACACAGGTGACAAGCCTTTCACATGTGTGCGTTGTGGAAAAGGGTTTAGGGATGAAAGCCATTTAAAAATTCACACAATTACCCACACAGGTGAGAAGCCTTTCATATGTGTCACATGTGGTAAAGGTTTTGGACAAAAAGACAACTTAAAAGTTCACATGAGAAATCACACAGGTGAGAAGCCTTTTTCATGTGTGATTTGTGGAAAGAGTTTTACACAGAAAATGCATATTGTTCAACACATGAAACATCACACAGACGAGAAGCCTTTCTCATGCATGACCTGCGGAAAAGGTTTTAAAAGAAAATGTGATTTGACATATCACATGAGAACACACACAGGTGAGAAGCCTTTCATTTGTGTTACATGTGGAAAAGGCTTTAGTCGTAAAGGCTACTTAAAAATTCACATGAGAATTCACACAGGTGAGAAGCCTTTCTCATGTGAGACATGTGGAAAAAGTTTTCCACGGAAACAGTGTTTGTCAAGTCACGTGACAACTCACACAGATGAGAAGCCTTTGAACTGTGTTAGTTGTGGAAGAGGATGTGTAAACAAAAGTTATTTAAAAATTCACATGAGAATACACACAGGTGAGAAGCCTTTCATGTGTGTTACATGTGGAAAAGGCTTTATACGTAAAAGCCTCTTAAAAGATCACATGCAAATTCACACAAGTGAGAAGCCTTTTTCATGCGAGACATGTGGGAAAAGTTTTCAACGGAAACACTGTTTGGCAAGTCACATGACAATTCACACAGGTGAGAAGCCTTTCACCTGTGTGAGTTGTGGAAAAGGGTTTAGAAACAAAAGCTATTTAAAAACTCACATGAGAACTCACACAAGTGAGAAGCCTTTCTCATGTGTTACATGCGGAAAAGGTTTTAGATGTGAGAGAGATTTAAAAAAACACATAATAACTCACTCAGGTGAGAAGCCTGTGAAAAAGGTTTTATAAAAACAATTACTTGGTACGTCACATGAGAACTCACAAATGTGAGAAGCCCTTCTGATGTGTGACCTGTGGAAAGAGTTTTGCGAATGAAAAGCTGGTTAAAAATTCACATGAGACCTCATACATGTCTTAAAAGGTATTCTTTTAGATGTTTTTTTGAAACAAATTAGGGGAAAAAATCATAATTTGTTCCTAGAAATCTATTTTAAAATATTTTTTTATTATTATTATTATTAATATTTTTATTTTCAAGGGAGAAATGTGTGTCTGAACAGAGATTAAACGGATATAATGCCCTCAGACTTTAGTGTAGTGATTTGTGATCACCTCACATTGATAAAGTGCATTTCAAGTCTGTTCATGTCACTTCTCTTATCCTGGAATTTTTTAGTCTGTTTTGTTTGGACCCAGTTCCTTGGTCCACTTTTTTCTCTTAGCAAAAATCTGCAACACTCTGTCCTGTTATTGTAGTCTGACTTTGATTTGCTTCTGTTTGTTAAATATATTTGCTTCTGTGTTTCTAAGCTGCAGGGGGCTTTAACAAGTATGACAATCACAATGGGTGAAAGCGGGCTTTGACTTTGGCACAGAGAGCTCTCCTCCAAGCAGGAAAGGTGTGATGATTCCTAAAATGGAGACATCATGTTGCATGTAATTGTGGAATGATGGCAGCATTAGTGCTGCTGGAGGACATTGCTGATGGAAGAATGTGAAGGAATTGTTGTCTTAATGCCAAAGAGAGCTCAACAGATTTTACTTTCACAAGTGGAGCAGTCAGCTTTCGCCATAGTGCTCCGCTTGATTTATGCATGTAAATAGTTTTATTATGATTCATGCACGGAGTATTTAAAATTATGTGGACACTACAATGGGAAAGTAGGAGAGTAAAGGAAGAACAAGAAGAGAAAAAAGAAAGAAAAGGTGAAAGAAAGAGGAGAGAATGAAACGCTTTTAATAATTTTGTAATTCCCCTTCAGAAAAGTTGTTGTCCCCAAAATCAGGACCTTCACACATGAACCACTGGTAAATACCACTATTGAAGTGCAAAAGTCAAACTTTTTCAAAAGGTTTACAGACTGGAACTCTTCATACATTCTTTTTGAGTGGGAACCTATTTAGTCTCAAGTGTCAATTCTTTTGTTGAAAGCAGAGTTATCCCGTGTATTGCTATAAACACAAATGTGATTCATATTAAATTGTAACAGTCCTCCCACTTAGTCCTTGATGGAAACAGTCTGGATGAAATCCAGTCTCCTCACACGAGTCTAGGTTAACTGCATTCCCTGAACTGTAAATAAATCAATAACGTAACAACATTGTCTATAAAATCCCTGAAAAAAAATAAGGAGTAACACCATATACATATGGCCTGGTCATTTCTGGGTAACAATGCAAAGTCTGCATGTTGTTATAAGCTGGTGTACCCGAAACAGGTTCGGGCTCCTGCTCAGAGGAGACAGAGCTTTTAGTGTTGCCGTTACTAAGTTATGGAAGGCTTTGTCATTCCATATTAGAAGATCCCTTTATTGTCAAGTTTTGAAACTTGCCTCAAGTCCTTGGATTTTAACACATTCAGACTTTTAATCTTATTCCATTTTATAATGGTATTGTAATCTTTTGATTTTTCAATTTTAAATGTTTGATTATTTTCTGTACAGCACTTTGTTGCAGCTGCTGTTGTTTTAAAGTGCTTTATAAATAAAGTAGTAGTAGTAGTAGCATGTTCATGGTAATTTTTTGGATTTGGATTTTAAAGTCTGGTCAGTTTGGCCTTATTTCCTCTAACAAAAGCCTTGTGAAATAATTTTGTTAATAAAATGAATGAATGCTCACTGCACCATTCTGTCCTTTCCTATTGTGCCTTTATGTTTATTATATTTGCATCTGTGTTTTTAAGCTGCAGTGGGTGTGGTTTTCCCTCCCTTGGCTGCCACCTTACCGCGGTGGAGGGGTTTGAGTGTCCCAATGATCCTAGGAGCTATGCTGTCAGGGGCTTTAAGCCCCTAGTAGGGTCACCCAAAATGCCCCTTATGATGAGTACAATTATTGGATCTCGTGTTCCCTCGCCTGGACGCGGGTCACCGGGGCCCCACTCTGGAGCCAGGCCTGGAGGTGGGGCACGTTGGCGAGCGTCTGGTGGCCGGGCTTTTGCCCATGGAGCCCGGCCGGGCTCAGCCCGAAGAGGCGACATGGGTCCCCTTTCTGATGGGCTCACCACCTGTCGGAGGGGCCAAAGGGGTCGGGTGCATTGTGCAACGGGTAGCAGTAGAGCGCGGGGACCTTGGCGTTCCGATCCTCGGCTGCAGAAGCTGGCTCTTGGGATGTGGAATGTCACCTCTGTGGCGGGGAAGGAGCTTGAGCTCGTGCACGAGGTTGAGAGGTTCCGACTAGAGATAGTCGGACTCACCTCGACGCACCGCTCTGGCTCTGGAACCAGTCTCCTTGAGAGGGGCTGGACATTCTTCCACTCTGGAGTTGCCCCTGGTGAGAGCCGCTGAGCTGGGGTGGGCATACTTGTTGCCCCTCATCTCGGTGTCTGCATGTTGGGGTTCACCCCGGTGAACGAGAGGGAGGCCTCCCTCCGCATTTGTGTGGGGAGGACGGGTTCTGACTGTTGTTTGCGCTTATGCGCCAAACAGCAGTTCAGATTACCCACCCTTTTTGGAGTCCTTGGAAGGGGTACTGGAGAGTGCCCCTCCTGGGGACTCCCTCGTTTTGCTGGGGGACTTCAACGCTCACGTGGGCAATGACAGTGGGACCTGGAGGGGCGTGGTTGGGAGGAATGGCCCACCTGATCTGAACTTGAGTGGTGTTTTGTTGTTGGACTTCTGTGCTCGTCATGGATTGTCCATCACAAACACCATGTTCAAGCATAAGGGTGTCCATATGTGCTCTTGGCACCAGGACACCCTAGGTCGCGGTTCAATGATCGACTTTGTTGTCGTTTCATCTGATCTTCGGTCGTATGTCTTGGACACTCGGGTGAAGAGAGGGGCGGAGCTCTCCACCTACCACTACCTGGTGGTGAGTTGGCTCCGATGGCGGGGGAGGAAGCCGGTCCGACCGAGCAGGCCCAAACATACTGTGAGGGTTTGCTGGGAACGGCTGGCAGAGTCCCCTGTGAGGCGGAGCTTTAACTCCGACCTCCGGGAGAACTTTAAACACGTCCCGAGGGAGGCGGGGGACATTGAGTCTGAATGGACCATGTTCCGCGCCTCTATTGTTGAGGCGGCTAGTCGGAGCTGTGGCCGCAAAGTTGTCGGTGCATGTCGCGGCGGCAACCCTCGAACCCGCTGGTGGAAGCCAGCGGTGAAGGAAGCCGTCAAGCTGAAGAGAGAGTCCTACCGGGCTTTATTGGCCTGTTGGACTTCGGAAGCAGCTGATGTGTACCGGCAGTCGAAGCGGCAGGCGGCTCGGCTGGTCGCCGAGGCAAAAACTTGTGGGAAGAGTTCAGAGAGGCCATGGAGAAAGACTTCTGTACGGCTTCGAAGCGATTCTGGTTCACTATCCGGCGTCTCAGGAGGGGGAAGCAGTGCAGTACCAACACTGTTTACAGTGCGGGTAGTGTGCTGCTGACCTCGACTCAGGACGTCGTGTTTCGGTGGGCGGAATACTTCGAAGACCTCCTTAATCTCACCAACACGTCTTCCATTGCGAAAGCAGAGCCTGAGGACTCTGGGTCGGGTTCTCCCATCTCTGGTGCTGAGGTTGCCAAGGTTGTTAAAAAGCTCCTCGGTGGCAAGGCCCCGGGGGTGGATGAGATTCACCCTAAGTACCTTAAGGCTCTGGATGTTGTGGGGCTGTGTTGGTTAACGACAGACTAGGGTGATGGTTCCCCTAAAAGGGGGACCGGAGGGTGTGTTCCAACTACAGAGGAATCACGCTCTTAAGCCTCCCTGGTAAGGTCTATTCAGGGGTTCTGGAAAGGAGGGTCCGTCGGATAGTCGAATCTCGGATTCAGGAAGAGCAGTTTCCAAGTCCCACAGGCCAGGTTTTCGTCCTGGCTGTGGAACACTGGACCAGCTCTATACCCTCAGCAGGATTCTGGAGGGGGCATGGGAGTTTGCCCAACCAGTCTACATGTGCTTTGTGGATCTGGAAAAGGCATTCGACCGTGTCCCCCGAGGGATCCTGTGTGGGGTACTCCGGGAGTATGAAGTACCGGACCCTTTAATAAGGGCTGTCAGGTCTCTGTACGACCGGTGTCAGAGTCTGGTCCGCATTGCCGGCAGTAAGTCGGACTCGTTTCCAGGTAGAGTTGGACTCCGCCAAGGTTGCCCTTTGTCACCGATTCTGTTCATAACTTTTATGGACAGAATTTCAAGGCGCAGCCAAGGTGTTGAGGGGTTCCGTTTTGGTGGCCTTAGGATTGTGTCTCTGCTATTTGCGGATGACGTGGTCCTATTGGCTTCATCAGGGCGTGATCTACAGCTCTCGCTGGAGCGGTTCACAGCCGAGTGTGAAGCGGCTGGGATGAAAATCAGTGCCTCCAAATCCGAGACCATGGTGTTGAACTGGAAAAGGGTAGAGTGCCTCCTCCAGGTTGGGGAGGATGTGCTGCCCCTAGTGGAGGAGTTCAAGTATCTTCGGGTCTTGTTCACGAATGAGGGGAAGATGGAGCGGGAGATCAACAGGCGGATTGGTGCAGCGTCTGCTGTGAAGCGGGCGCTGTACCGATCCGTTGTGTGAAGAGAGCTTCACTAATATTAATATTAATATCTCATTAATATTAATGAGAGTTCTTTAACTGGTTCTGTTGGACTGTTAGAACCTACATCCTGGTGGCTTTAGCTCACATCTTTTATTATTTATTCAGCTTGAGTCACTGCAGGTTGTCAGAGATCAGCTGTGATTATCTGGAATCGGCGCTGAAGTCCAACCCGTCCCATCTGACAGAACTGAGCCTCTTATGGACCAACCTGAACGAGTCAGATGTTCAGCAGCTGCAGGATCTTGTAAAGAGTCCACACTACAAACTGAAACTTCTGTAAGTAGATGGTTGGAGTGAGTTCAGCTGCTGTCAGCAGTTGGTACCAAAGCAAAGATCCAGTGTTTCCAGTAAAGCTGCAGCTTCTCAGTGGGAGGAGAATGGTGACAGGCTTCCTGATTGGACACAAAGACAACAATGAGCCAATCAGAGGAGCCAGCAGCTTGTTGTGTTCCTGTCTTTGTGTCCATGTGAAGATGACTGTTGTTGTTGTGTTCATGTCTCCAGGAAATGCAGCTGGATTCCAGCTGACAGCCTTCCACCATGTCTAGAGACAGTGGTCCTCATTCATCAAGCTGTGGAGCATCAGATCTGATCTCACACTCTTTGTTCTCTCATTTCAATAGCAAACAGCTGATCAGTTTCATCTTAGTCACAGCTCTGAGATCAGTCTGACTGCAGCCTGCAAATCACTGATTTCACAGCCCATCATTACATTTAGTCACCATGTGGTCTTTCTACAGAGCTGAAGCTCTGCTGAAGTCCACTCAGCACATCTGGACATGTGTCCTTCTCTCACTAGTTTCATCCAGATGTGTTCAGGGACAGCCTCCATGTTTCTTAGTCAGCTGATGTTTCAGGAACAGATAAAATGTTCATGTTCAGCTTCCAGAGGCTGAAACACTCACTGATCTCCTCTGCTGCTCCTTCTTCTATCTGCAGGAGGTGGAGGTGATGATCTTAGTAGAGGAGAGAAGCTGAGCTGTCCTGATGATCCAGAGGTTGAAGGTGCAGCAGTTTGAGTTTAAAGAGACTCTGACTGGATCCTGATGATGAACTCTGACCTTAGAGATGTTGATCCTGTCTATCTGATCATGTCTGTCATTTAGTGTCTCATATTGTTTGTCTCTGTGGACCAATGAGGATCAAATGAAAACTAAGCTGCATTTAGTGGCTCCATGGAGTTTTGATCTGAATCTGATGAAACTGCAAAGTTGATCTTTTTTCTCTCTGTTTCATTTTCAGCCTGTAACCCAGAAATCAGAAATAAAGCTCAACTGTAAAGTTTTCAGGCTGCATGTTTGCTTCATTGTGATGCAGTTTCTGGAGGTTTTTCAGCATATTTTAGATGTTTTCTGCAAATGTTTGGGCAGCTCTGGTCCTTTTATCTGTTGCTGCAAACAGCTCAGTGAGTAAATGATAGTTTCTTCAATCAGAGGATGAAGCTTTTCTTCAGGATTTTAAACTCAGAAAATTTAAAATAAAATGAAGGTTTTTCTTCTGCTTTGTTGAAATATTGTTGAACAGTTTGTGTTAAACTTCTGTGGACAAAACAGATGTTTTATTTTGTTTTTATAATACCAAATAACGTCTTTAATAAAGGAAAAGGTCAAACAGCAGAAGTTCTCCAATAAAACAGTTTCCTGGGTCTCTGCAGAGATTATGTGGCGCCGTTTCTGACTGAGACCGTGTTCAGAAAATGAATCCATAACCTGTCCAGGCTGCCATAGGTCCTGCTTCCATTTTTCTTCTATTATTTTAAAGATGTTCACATGAACAGAGAAGCTCATTGCTATTCTTTCCATCTGCCTGCATCTCTCCACATAGCGTCCTGCCATCGGTGCTCAGCGCTGCGGCACATTGCAGCTGCCTTTGGGACCATGATGACAGACTAAGAATGAGCGCAGTTATTTTAGTTTTTTTCTCAATTACACTGCATGTGTTTGTTAAGCATAACCCGACGCTGCATGGGGAATATTTCAGCTTCTGACATCATGTAAATAAATCCAGCTGGGTGTTTTTCTCTGGATGCTGTCTGGTTTCAAACATTTGGTTTGTGTCTTTTTCTGTTTCTAGACAGCAGGGACAACCTAAAAAGAGACAAAGACAGAGAAAATGAGATTTAACAATACATTTATTAAAAGATTTAAAAAGTTACAAAACTACCACAAACAACCATCCTAGCATATTTCCAAAAAAAAAAGCTCTCTATTAACAAGCCGACACAGAACATTTTTGTAACACCACAATCTGTAAAAACTTTCCAGGTCCTTCATCATCTGATAATAATTAAAATTTATTTTCAAACAAGCTTCCAACATCTTTACAAACATGAGCACAGCACCATCATCCACAGCTTTGTCTATTCTGTTTCTTCTGCTCTGATAAATAGCCATCTTAGCTCTTCCCAGAATAAAATGAAAAATCTGGCATTTAATTTTAGTCTTCTGAGAGTACCTGAGAATGAACACGTGTTTAGAAAAAAACTCTCCAAATAGTCCAAACAAATGTTCTAACATTGCAAACAGTGGCAGCAAACGAGAACACTCCATGAAACAACAGTCTCCGGATTAGTGCAGAATGGACAATTCTGGCTAACATCAGAGTTAATAATGGAAAACAAAGCATTGACAGCCACAATGCCATGTAAAATCCTCCACTGTAAGTCAGCTGCTGCTTTAATCAATGGTGGTTTGTACAGCGCTCTCTACTCAGGTCCAACACTGTCACTAAGACCTAAGTGTATGGAAGAAAAACAGTCTCATTGGAATCTGCCTTTTTTAACACTGAATTTTAAACACTGAATTTTTTAACACCGAATTTCAAACTGAATTTTAAACACTGAAGTTTTTTAAAACCGAATTTCAAACAATGAATTTTTTTAGACATTAAATTCCTTACACTGAATTTTAATCTGGTAAAAATTCGCCAGCAAAAAATTCTAACCAATGAAATCGGCTCACGTGACAGAACAGCCGGGAAACTTCTGTTTCAGCACTTTCCTAAGTAAAATAACATTAGCTTGACTGTAATGGTTAACTGTCGCAAAATTTCCAAAAATTGCAGAGCAATCGAAGTGACAGGTCAGTGCCACAGCCTCAAACTATTCATGACTGAGAGGAAGACATGAAGAAGTGGATTTATATAACGAACAAGGACATTTTCTAACCGTTTTGTGTCGGCACTTGGTGCGGACGGCTCTACAATGCCAATGTACCGAGCCGAACCTCCGCAGTGGAAAAGTTGACACAGACTTTATAAATAGCAACATGGATAAACTGGTATTCATGGATGCTGATGCCCATTCAAGCCAAAGCACATCCGACGTTCACTCTGCTGGATCCTGACTAAATCACCCGGAGCTACCGGAGTGCTCTGGTGCTCCAGAGGAAGTCCTTCAGTCATGCAGCGGGGACTTATGGACGGTAGGTTAATGAATGGTCCGAGTCAAATCAGCTGTTGCCTCGTTGTGATTAGATTGCTGGTCAGTTAAATTTACAAAGATAGCAGTGCTACATGTTCGGGGTTGAACTGATGTTATAATTGGATATCAAAACATTCAGACTGACTTGAAGTTTGAAATTGTACCAATCTAATGTTTGGCATTAAAGCTCTTGATGCAAGCTTGTCACGTTAAAATGAAAGTTAGCTTTAGAATGAAGCTGTAACTTTATTTCCAGTTTATATGTTAGGGTATCAGCATTAAAGAGCTAATGAAAACATTGTATTTAAAGCTTTTGTGAAATTAATTTTGTTGTATGTAAACGGTTTTTATTTTCCTAATCAACAGATTGTGCATCTTTTCAAGATAAGTGAAAGTCTGATCTCTGGTTCATTGATGCTGCTTAAGGTCATTCAGGTTATTCTGTCAGCACACCACCTCTTCCTGTCTGTAAAGGTAAGCACACCTTTCTAATCCTTAACAGTCTAATCTTTAATGGCAATTTGGATGTGTATTAGGAAGGTAAGTAGAAAAATATGGATACTTTATAGTTAACACTATATATACTATCCATAATTTCTACTTACCTTCCTGATATTTGTTAATGTTATATTTTTATATAAATGACACCAAGGACTGTACTATAAATAAAGAATGACTTTAATTTTGTTAAAAGGTGCAGTTTGCCGTGGTCTGACTGGATTGTCCTGAACAGATGAGCAGCGCCATCCCCAAAAGGCAGAATGATGGATGTTTCCTGCACCACAAAGAACTAGATGGCCTACAAATGTGCTATAAGTGAAATGTTTTACTTAATGTTTTACCATTTTAAAAAGTAAAACGTATTTATATTTAATGTAAAGAAATTGCCTAAATTAAGAAATTTAATAAATGAAATATTGTATCTTCTTGACAGTTTATGTACATAAGATACACTTTAGGTTGTTACATGTGCTTAGGACAACATACACTTGATCAAAGTATTAATAAATGCAAATTAAATTCCATCCATCCATTTTCCGAACCGCTTTATCCCTCATGGGGTCGCGGGGGTTGCTGGTGCCTATCTCCGGCGTTCACTGGGCGAGAGGCGGGGTACACCCTGGACAGGTTGCCAGTCTGTCGCAGGGCAACACAGAGACAAACAGGACAAACAACCATTCACGCACACACTCACACCTAAGGACAATTTGAAGAAGCCAATTAACCTAACAGTCATGTTTTTGGTCTGTGGGAGGAAGACGGAGTACCCGGAGAGAACCCACGCATGCACAGGGAGACCATGCAAACTCCATGCAGAAAGATCCAGGGGTGTACTCGAACCCAGGACCTTCTTGCTGCAAGGCAACAGTGCTACCCACTGCGCCACTGTGCAGCCCGCAAATTAAATTACCAAGTCAAATTGATTGTGAAATTTAATAGTACACATTTTAGTTGGACACAACTTTTGCATATGTAAACAGCTATTAAAAATGAAAAATTAATTACAAAACCTCAAGGTGCTAAACAAAGAAATATTAGAAGCACAGATCCAAAACACATTCTAATGTATTATAATTCCACTGATTTACAGTAGAATATAACTAATCGGGATCTTTTTTGGCTTCTCCGCTCAGACAGCATCTTCGTGGATGATTCCCCCTGCATGCTCACAGGGGCTGCACAGATTCGAAAGATTTTGTCCATTTTTATATACCAAGTTGATGGTTACAGTCTGGGAGATTATTGTGAAAACGTTAAGCCTCCTGATAACTCTTTTCACATGTATGTGAACATCTGCAATCCTTGTGGCAGTTAAACCCTCATTAGAAAACCATCCTCCTTTTATGGGTGAATGCTGGTAGAACAAGGTTAAATCGCCTCTCATGCAGATCTCTGATGGTAAAGCCTCTGTATGCCGTCACTTCATCGCCAGGACAAAGATACTCCAGGAGCCAGCCCCTTCCCTGCCACATACATTATTAGGCCCGAGCAGCGAAGCGCTGCGAAGGCCTATTGTTTCTGTGTTGTTTCTTATTATTATTAGGCCCGAGCAGCTAAGCGCTGCGAAGGCCTATTGTATCTGTGTTGTTTCTTATTATTATTATTCTGCCCCCCTAAAGAGGGGCCTTTTTGGGGGCCTTACCATTTTCAAAAACTCACCAAACTTGGCGGATGCAAGAAGACTGTTTAAAAATTTTGGATTTTAAGGTCGTCACAAAAATCAAAAGAAAAATGCCTCAACGGCGCCACCTAGAAATTTTCAAAGGACCCTTTGCTATTCACTTACTTCATCGTAGAGTAATGAAATTTTGTACAGTTGTAGATCTAAGCAAGACGCTCAGAATTTACAATTAACGTCATAGTGCAAATATCACAGGAAGTCGGCCATTTTAGATTGAAAGTCGTAATTTGACCTCATTTTTGACGTTTACAGCATTGGTATTTGATCGAACTCGTCCTAGGGATTTCGAGCGAGCGGCTTAAAACTCTGTCAGTCTGATCATAAGGCATGGCCAATTAAAAGTTATCAAAACGGTGAGTTTTTGAGCATTTTGAAGGGGCGTTAGCAGGGGTCAAAGTTCACCTACTCGCCACAAAACATAAAACTGTTATATCTCCCACACAGAAACACACAGAGGCACCAAACTTTCTGTGATTGTTCATCATCGGGTCTTCTACAATATCCAATAGTCAAATGATGACATCACTTAGGCCACGCCCCCTGACAATAGGAAAAACTGTTATATCTCCTACACAGAAACACACAGAGGCACCAAACTTTCTGTGATTGATCATCATCGGGTCTTCTACAATATCCAATGGTCAAATGATGACATCACTTAGGCCACGCCGCCTGACAACAGGAAAAACTGTTATATCTCCTACACAGAAACACACAGAGGCACCAAACTTTCTGTGATTGATCATCATCGGGTCTTCTACAATATCCAATGGTCAAATGATGACGTCACTTAGGCCACGCCCCCTGACAACAGGAAAAACTGCTATATCTCCTACACAGAAACACACAGAGGCACCAAACTTTCTGTGATTGATCATCATCAGGTCTTCTACAATATCCAATGGTCAAATGATGACATCACTTAGGCCACACCCCCTGAAAACAGGAAAAACTGTTATATCTCCTACACAGAAACACACAGAGGCACCAAACTTTCTTTGATTGATCATCATCAGGTCTTCTACAATATCCAATGATCAAATGATGACATCACTTAGGCCACGCCCCCTGACAACAGGAAAAACTGCTATATCTCCTACACAGAAACACACAGAGGCACCAACCTTTCTGATTGATCATCATCGGGTCTTCTACAATATCCAATGGTCAAATGATGACATCACTTAGACCACGCCCCCTGACAACAGGAAGTGTCATGTTTTATTGTTAGCAGTCGCTATGTTACCCCTCTGAGCTAATCAACATGAACGAGATCCTGGCGGGCGGCCAGCGGTGCGCAAATCCCAGCGGTGGCCAAGGCCGGAGCGGCGCTTGGCTGCGAGGGCCGCTCGATGCCGCTTGCGGCTTTAATTAGGCCCGAGCAGCGAAGCGCTGCGAAGGCCTATTGTTTCTGTGTTGTTTCTTCTTCTTCTTCTTCTTATTATTATTATTATTATTTTTATTCTGCCCCCCTAAAGAGGGGCCTTTTTGGGGGCTTTATCATATTCAAAAACTCACCAAACTTTGCAGATGCATGGTGACTGTTTAAAAATTTTGTATTTTAAGGTCGTCACAAAAATCAAAAGAAAAATGCCTCAACGGCGCCACCTAGCAATTTTCAAAGGACCCTTTGCTATTCACTTACTTCGTCGTAGAGACATGAGATTTGGTACAGTGGTAGAGCTCACCAAGACGCTCAGAATTTACAATTAATGTCATAGTGCAAATATCACAGGAAGTCGGCCATTTTAGATTGAAGGTCTGATTTTGACCCGATTTTTGACGTTTACAGCATTGGTATTTGATCGAACTCCTCCTAGGGATTTTGAGCGAGCGGCTTGAAACTCGGTCAGTCTGATCATAAGGCATGGCCAATTAAAAGTTATCAAAACGGTGAGTTTTTGAGCATGCTGAAGGGGCATTGGCAGGGGTCAAAGTTCACCTACTCGCCATGAAACACAAAACTGTTATATTTCATACACAAAAACTCACAGAGCCACCAAACTTTCAGTAGTTGATCACCACTAGGTCTTCTTTAATATCCAATGGTCAAATGATGACATTGCTTAGGCCACGCCCCCTGACAACAGGAAGTGTCATGTTTTGTTGTAAGCGGTCGCTATGTTACCCCTCTGAGCTAATCAACATGAAACTGTGTCAAGAGACAGAAGACATATTGGTGTGTTGTGGATTCCAGCCCCAAGTGGATTCCATGGAGCAGGGCGGCATGGTGGCGTGGGGAAGTCACATCAAACCATATATTTTTAATCTTTTGACAGCATTATTTGCTCAAACCTGTCCACCAGGTGGCAGCAAGAGACCACAAATAAACCACAAACCAAGTTGTCTTGTTCAGTAAGGCAAGGCAAGGCAAATTTATTTATATAGCACAATTCAGTACAAAGACAATGCAAAGTGCTTTACATGATTAAAATATAGCAAAATAAAACAGAATAAAAGCAAGTAGGGATAAAATGTAGATAGAAAAAAGAACAAAAAAGTGGTGATTCAGTTAACTAGAACAGTTGAAGGCAATCCTAAACAAATGTGATTTTAATCTTGATTTAAAGGAAATCAGGCTTTCCACACCTTTACAATTTTCTGGAAGTTTGTTCCAGATCAGTGGAGCATAGGAACTAAATGCTGCTTCTCCTTGTTTAGTTCTGGTTCTAGGTATGCAGAGTAGGCTAGAGCCAGAAGACCTTAATGGTCTGGATGGTTGATACACGGATAACAAGTCTGATGTATTTAGGTGCTAAGCCATTCAGGGATTTATAGACGAACAGAAGTTTTTAAAGTCTATTCTCTGATATACAGGGAGCCATGGAAGGACTGGGGTGATGTGCTCTACTTTCTTAGTCTTAGTGAGGACGTGGGCAACAGCGTTCTGGATCAGCTGCAGCTGTCTGATCCACTTTTTAGGCAGACCTGTAAAAACACCGTTGCAGTAATCAATTCTACTAATTATAAATGCATGGACTTTTTAGGCAGACCTGTAAAAACACCGTTGCAGTAATCAATTCTACTAATTATAAATGCATGGATTAGTTTTTCCAGATCCTGCTGAGACATTAGTCCTTTAATCCTGGAAATGTTCTTCAGGTGATAGAAAGCTGACCTTGTAACTGTCTTTAGATGCTTTTGGAGGTTCAGGTCTGAGAACATTACTACTCCCAGATTTCGGGCCTCATCAGTGGTTCCTAGCTGAAGCGACTGAAGCTGTGTGCTAACCTTTGATCTCTCCTCTATTGGTCCAAAAATTATTACTTCTGTTTTGTTTTTATTCAACTGAAGAAAATTTTGGCACATCCACGTATTGATTTCTTCTAGGCATTTACTCAGTGCGTGAACTGGTTCATAGTCACCTGGTGACATGGTGATGTAGAGCTGTGTGTCGTCTGCATAGTTATGGTGGTTGATGTTGTTATTTCTTATGATCTAAGCTAGAGGAGCATGTAGATATTGAATAGGAGGGGACCCAGGATCGCCCCTTGGGGAACCCCACATGTGGTTTTTGTAATCTTCGATGTAAAGTTACCTACTGATGCAAAAAAGTCCCTGCCCTTTAAGTAGGATTTAAACCAGTGGAGAGCTGTAGCAGAGAGACCGACCCAGTTCTCCAGGCGCTCTGACAGAATGCAGTGATCAACAGTATCAAATGCTGCACTAATGTCCAACAGAACCAGCACGGTGGTTCTTCCACAGTCTGTATTTATATGGATGTCATTAAACACCTTGATAAGGGCGGTCTCTGTACTGTGGTGAGCACGGAAGCCAGACTGGAAAACGTCAAAGCGGCTGGTCGTTGTTAAGAAGGTGTTTAATTGTTGAAACACAGCTTTTTCAATAATCTTACTGATAAAGGGGAGCTTTGAGATGGGCCTGTAGATCTGGAGTAGTAGTTTGTCTAAATTGTTCTTTTTTATCAGTGGTTTGATAATTGCTGTTTTAGGGACTGGGGGGAAACACCTGACAGAAGGGACGTGTTTATTATCTGAGTCAAATCAGACGCTATGACAGGTAAAACTTTCTTAAGGAAAACTGTAGGTAGAGCATCAAGACAGCATGAGGAGGAACTTAGCTGCTGAATGGTCTCCTCTAAGCTTTTGGAGTTTATTTGACTGAATTGGGACATTTTGTCAGGATAAGTTCCAGCTGAATACGGCTTTGGTTCTAGAGTTGGTGTGGATGTACAAACTGATCTTCTAATTATCAGTTTATTTATTTTTTAGACTAGTTCCATATGAGAGGTTGCAAGAAAACTTGTAACTTTACTGAATTTGCAGCTTAAGAAGATTGGGTTTGACAGACAACACCAACTGTCCCCTCAATCCAGTGCAACCAATACCACAACAGACCTCATCATGCTCTACAGTACATCAAGAAAACTAAATCAACTAAAACAAGTTCACGAGTGCACATGAAATGAAGTTAATCCATATTTGTGTGTCAGGGTGTCTAAGCACTCTCCAGAATTTGACATCTCAGCAGAACCTGTAATAATTATAGAAAGTAACATTATAGTTGTTCTGCCTTTTGTTAAGACAGCAAGGAATTCATGTCGTGAATACATTACATAAATAAGATAATAATTCTTAGTCAGAGGAAATCCAAGGCAAAAACAGTTAGAAAAGTTTTGGGTTCATATTTAATCAGAGTGAGACATCACAACTTTGTTAGATCTCTATGTGAATTACGTGAGATAGTGAGTGCTCTCACCTTAAAAAAAGATCTTTGACGTATTTTGCTCCGGTTAAAAGCTGCTTTTCAGCGATGAAGCTAGGGAAACTGCTAATGTTGAAGTTGAATTTGTTCTACACGCTTCTGCCTTGGAAAAATATTTGTCTTTTTACAAAAAGAATGTTTAAAGCCAGATTTGGGAACAAAGGTTATTCAGAGAATGCAAGAAAAGGAAGCTTTTGTGGGGAACTTTTGTCCTAGCTGTCTAGCTGCATATGGCCCCAGGACAGCACAATAGTTTTCTTGAAGTTTAATTTTGGAGAAGTAGAAACAAGTATTAATTTCAAAAGGTAGGTAAAAAAGGAAAAAAGTTTTTACAAAATCTTAAAATGTTGGATAGTCGTTATTTCCATCTTGCTGTGAAAATTGGTGAAATATTATCATTTTTAATGCTTAGATATAAAATCGCAAGGCCATTACTAAAATTGCCTTTTGTTGAAAATGTTTTTTGGCATGCCATACTTTATATTTATAGGTAGCCTAGATGTGCATAATAAAAGAGTGGAACTAAAACCTGGTCTAAAATTATTATGGAGCTTTAACTTGCTAAGAGTAATACTGTTAGATGATTATATCTTTAAAATGAGATAACTGTCTCAAAAAATGTGATAGTTTATTTGGTCTGAAGAGATGATGCAATTCAATGTTATTTATATAGCGACAATTCATGAAATATGTCATCTCAAGGCACTTTACAACGTCAAAATCAATCAGATTATACAGATTGGGTCAGATTATACACATTGGTCAAAAAATTCCTATATAAGGGAACCAGTTCATTGCATCAAAGTCTTGACAATTAGCATTCTCTCTTGAAGAAGCGTAGAGCCACAGGGAGAGTCGTCTGCATTGTCCATGGCTTTGCAGCAATCCTACCTACTGAGCAAGCATGAAGCGACAGCAGGAAAAAAAAACTCCCCATTAACGGGAAGGAAAAACCTCCAGCAGAACCGGGCTCAGTATGAACGGTCATCTGCCTCGACAGACTGGGGGTTACAGAAGACAGAGCAGAGACACAACAAGACAGACAAAAAAGCACAGAAGCACACATTGATCTAGTAATCTGTTCTACATTAGATGGTAGTAGCGGGTGATCTGTCTTCCCTGGATGAAGCCACAGCTAACAGAACGCCAGACCAGGTGTGCCTACTATGAAGAAAAAAGAAAAATCAAAAAGTTAAAAGCTGAAATTACAACAGTCATTCAAAATTGAAGCACAATAGACCCTGATGTCCTGCAGTAGCCTAAACCTATAGCAGCATAACTATAGAGGTAGCTCAGGGTAACATGAGCCACTCTAACTATAAGCTTTTTAAAAAAGGAAAGTCCCAAGGGCCAGCTTCTAGTGGAGAAGTTCAAGTATCTTGGGGTCTTGTTCACGAATGAGGGGAAGATGGAGCGGGAGATCGACAGGCGGATTGGTGCGGCGTCTGCTGTGAAGCGGGCGCTATACCGGTCCGTTGTGGTGAATCTGCACCAGATTTTTTGTGAGTCGTGGGGGAGCGCTGCCGAACACGTTCGTGTAAATCGCCCAGTGGACGGGCGGGCAAAATGCGTGACAGCATCTGCGGTGGCGGGCGGCCGGCGGTGCGCAAATCCCAGCGGTGGCCAAGGCCGGAGCGGCGCTTTGCTGCGAGGGCCGCTCATCACCGCTTGTTATTAGGCCCGAGCAGCGAAGCGCTGCGAAGGCCTATTGTATCTGTAGTGTTAATTATTAGGCCCGAGCAGCGAAGCGCTGCGAAGGCCTATTGTTTCTGTGTTGTTTCTTATTATTAGGCCCGAGCAGCAAAGCGCTGCGAAGGCCTATTGTTTCTGTGTTGTTTCTTATTATTTTTATTCTGCCCCCCTAAAGAGGGGCCTTTTTGGGGGCTTTATCATATTCAAAAACTCACCAAACTTGGCAGATGCATGAAGACTGTTTAAAAATTTTATATTTTAAGGTCGTCACAAAAATCTAATGGAAAATGCCTCAACGGCGCCACCTAGCAATTTTCAAAGGACCCTTTGCTATTCACTTACTTCATCGTAGAGACATGAAATTTGGTACAGTTGTAGAGCTCACCAAGTCGCTCAGAATTTATAATTAATGTCATAGTGCAAATATCACAGGAAGTCGGCCATTTTAGATTGAAGGTCTGATTTTGACCCCATTTTTGACGTTTACAGCATTGGTATTTGATCGAACTCCTCCTAGGGATTTCGAGCGAGCGGCTTGAAACTCGGTCAGTCTGATCATAAGGCATGGCCAATTAAAAGTTATCAAAACGGTGAGTTTTTGAGCATGTCGAAGGGGCGTTAGCAGGGGTCAAAGTTCACCTACTCGCCATGAAAAACAAAACTGTTATAGTTCATACACAAAAACTCACAGAGGAACCAAACTTTCAGTAGTTAATTTATAATTAATGTCATAGTGCAAATATCACAGGAAGTCGGCCATTTTAGATTGAAGGTCTGATTTTGACCCCATTTTTGACGTTTACAGCATTGGTATTTGATCGAACTCCTCCTAGGGATTTCGAGCGAGCGGCTTGAAACTCGGTCAGTCTGATCATAAGGCATGGCCAATTAAAAGTTATCAAAACGGTGAGTTTTTGAGCATGTCGAAGGGGCGTTAGCAGGGGTCAAAGTTCACCTACTCGCCATGAAAAACAAAACTGTTATAGTTCATACACAAAAACTCACAGAGGAACCAAACTTTCAGTAGTTAATCATCATCAGCTCTTCTACAATATCCAATGGTCAAATGATAACAACACTTAGGCCACTCCTCCTGACAACAGGAAGTGTCATGTTTTGCTGTAAACGGTCGCTATGATACCCCTTTGAGCTAATCAACATGAAACTGTGTCCAGAGACAGAAGACATGTTGGTGTGTTGTGGATTCCAGCCCCAAGTGGATTCGATGGAGCAGGGGAGCGTGGCGGCGTGGCGAAGTCACCTCAAATGCCGCTGCCATACGTTTGGCTCTGAATTCCACATTTTTGGGCCGAGCTGCTTAAAACTCACTTGGATGCATCCTTATCTAGCCCCCAACAGGAATCCATAACAAACTTTGGTGGGCGTGACCTAATGCCTCAACGGCGCCACCTAGAAATTTTCAAAGGACCCTTTGCTATTCACTTACTTCGTCGTAGAGACATGAAATTTGATACAGTTGTAGAGCTCAACAAGACGCTCAGAATTTACAATTAACGCCATAGTGCAAGTATCACAGGAAGTTGGCCATTTTAGACTGAAAGTCTGATTTTGACCTCAATTTAGACATTTACAGCATTGGTATTTGATCGAACTTCTCCCAGAGATTTCGAGCGATCGGCTTGAAACTCGGGCAGTCTGATCATAAGGCATGGCCAATTAAAAGTTATCAAAACGGTGAGTTTTTGAGCATGTTGAAGGGGCGTTAGCAGGGGTCAAATTTCACCTACTCGCCATGAAAAACAAAACTGTTATAGTTCATACACAAAAACTCACAGAGAAACCAAACTTTCAGTAGTTAATCATCATCAGCTCTCCTACAATATCCAATGGTCAAATGATGACATCACATAGGCCACGCCTCCTGACAACAGGAAGTGTCATGTTTTGTTGTAAGCGGTCGCTATGTTACCCCTCTGAGCTAATCAACATGAAACTGTGTCCACAGACAGAACACATGTTGATGTGTTGTGGATTTCAGGCCAAACTGGATTCGATGGAGCAGGGGGGCGTGGCGGCGTGGCATATTCGCCTCAAACGCTGCTGTCATACGTTTGGCTCTGAATTCCACAGTTTTGGGCCGAGCTGCTTAAAACTCTTTTGGATGCATCCTTATCCACCCCCCAACAGGAATCCATAACAAACTTTAGTGAGCAGGACTTAGTTTCTCTATAGCCCCACCAAGCAATTTTCAAAGGACCCTTTGCTATTCACTTAGTTCATCGTAGAGTAATGAAATTTTGTACAGTTGTAGATCTCAGCAAGACGCTCAGAATTTACAATTAATGTCATAGTGCAAGTATCACAAGAAGTAAGCCATTTTAGATTGAAGGTCGTATTTTGACCCCATTTTTGACGTTTACAGCATTGGTATTTGATCGAACTCCTCCTAGGGATTTTTGCGAGCGGCTTGAAACTCGGTCAGTCTGATCATAAGGCATGCCCAATTAAAAGTTATCAAAACGGTGAGTTTTTGAGCATTTTGAAGGGGCGTTAGCAGGGGTCAAAGTTCACCTACTCGCCACAAAAAATAAAACTGTTATATCTCCTACACAGACACACACAGAGGCACCAAACTTTCTGTGATTGATCATCATCGGGTCTCCTACAATATCCAATGGTCAAATGATGACATTGCTTAGGCCACGCCCCCTGACAACAGGAAGTGTCATGTTTTATTGTTAACAGTTGCTATGTTACCCCTCTGAGCTAATCAACATGAGACTGTGTTTAGAAACAGAAGACATGTTAGTGTGTTGTGGATTCCAGGCCCAACTGGATTCCATGTAGCAGTGCGGCGTGGTGGCGTGGCGAAGTCATCTGAAACGCCGATGCCATATGTCCAGACTTCCATAGGATATTGACAAATTTAATGAAAAGTAACTTAAAATTACCTTAAAAGGACAACATTTTTAAAAGTCAAAAGGCTTATTTAATGCTTTGAGAACATCTCTTCTATTCGGCTACAAAATCAACTGGATTTGATGGAGCGGGGCAGCGTGGTGGCGTGACGAAGTAACCTGAAACGCCGCTGCCATATGTCCAGACGTCCATAAGATATTGACAAATTTAATAAAAAGTAACTTAAAATTACCTTAAAAGGACAATATTTTTAAAAGTCAAAGGGCTTATTTAATGCTTTGAGAACATCTCTTCTATTCGGCTACACAATCAACCAAAACAGGATGATCTTTTAAGCTATAAGACCATTTTTAAGATGTCAATACATAGATTTTAAGGTGGTGGGTCGCCACTGCCTCCGGTGGCCAAATGCATCGCTGCATCAACTGATCTGCACCAGATTTTTTGCGAGTTGTGGGGGAGCGCTGCTCAATGCCTTCTTGTGTATTGCCAGGTGGACAGGCGGGGAAAATGCGTGACAGCTTCTGCCGTGGCTGGCGGCTGGCGGTGCGCAAATCCCAGCGATGGCCAATAGGCCAGAGCGGCGCTTTGCTGCGAGGGCCGCTCATCACCGCTTGCGGTTTTATTAGGCCCGAGCAGCAAAGCGCTGCGAAGGCCTATTGTTTCTGTGTTGTTTCTTATTATTTTTATTCTGCCCCCCTAAAGAGGGGCCTTTTTGGGGGCTTTATCATATTCAAAAACTCACCAAACTTGGCAGATGCATGAAGACTGTTTAAAAATTTTATATTTTAAGGTCGTCACAAAAATCTAATGGAAAATGCCTCAACGGCGCCACCTAGCAATTTTCAAAGGACCCTTTGCTATTCACTTACTTCATCGTAGAGACATGAAATTTGGTACAGTTGTAGAGCTCACCAAGTCGCTCAGAATTTATAATTAATGTCATAGTGCAAATATCACAGGAAGTCGGCCATTTTAGATTGAAGGTCTGATTTTGACCCCATTTTTGACGTTTACAGCATTGGTATTTGATCGAACTCCTCCTAGGGATTTCGAGCGAGCGGCTTGAAACTCGGTCAGTCTGATCATAAGGCATGGCCAATTAAAAGTTATCAAAACGGTGAGTTTTTGAGCATGTCGAAGGGGCGTTAGCAGGGGTCAAAGTTCACCTACTCGCCATGAAAAACAAAACTGTTATAGTTCATACACAAAAACTCACAGAGGAACCAAACTTTCAGTAGTTAATCATCATCAGCTCTTCTACAATATCCAATGGTCAAATGATAACAACACTTAGGCCACGCCTCCTGACAACAGGAAGTGTCATGTTTTGCTGTAAACGGTCGCTATGATACCCCTTTGAGCTAATCAACATGAAACTGTGTCCAGAGACAGAAGACATGTTGGTGTGTTGTGGATTCCAGCCCCAAGTGGATTCGATGGAGCAGGGGAGCGTGGCGGCGTGGCGAAGTCACCTCAAATGCCGCTGCCATACGTTTGGCTCTGAATTCCACATTTTTGGGCCGAGCTGCTTAAAACTCACTTGGATGCATCCTTATCTAGCCCCCAACAGGAATCCATAACAAACTTTGGTGGGCGTGACCTAATGCCTCAACGGCGCCACCTAGAAATTTTCAAAGGACCCTTTGCTATTCACTTACTTCGTCGTAGAGACATGAAATTTGATACAGTTGTAGAGCTCAACAAGACGCTCAGAATTTACAATTAACGCCATAGTGCAAGTATCACAGGAAGTTGGCCATTTTAGACTGAAAGTCTGATTTTGACCTCAATTTAGACATTTACAGCATTGGTATTTGATCGAACTTCTCCCAGAGATTTCGAGCGATCGGCTTGAAACTCGGGCAGTCTGATCATAAGGCATGGCCAATTAAAAGTTATCAAAACGGTGAGTTTTTGAGCATGTTGAAGGGGCGTTAGCAGGGGTCAAATTTCACCTACTCGCCATGAAAAACAAAACTGTTATAGTTCATACACAAAAACTCACAGAGAAACCAAACTTTCAGTAGTTAATCATCATCAGCTCTCCTACAATATCCAATGGTCAAATGATGACATCACATAGGCCACGCCTCCTGACAACAGGAAGTGTCATGTTTTGTTGTAAGCGGTCGCTATGTTACCCCTCTGAGCTAATCAACATGAAACTGTGTCCACAGACAGAACACATGTTGATGTGTTGTGGATTTCAGGCCAAACTGGATTCGATGGAGCAGGGGGGCGTGGCGGCGTGGCATATTCGCCTCAAACGCTGCTGTCATACGTTTGGCTCTGAATTCCACAGTTTTGGGCCGAGCTGCTTAAAACTCTTTTGGATGCATCCTTATCCACCCCCCAACAGGAATCCATAACAAACTTTAGTGAGCAGGACTTAGTTTCTCTATAGCCCCACCAAGCAATTTTCAAAGGACCCTTTGCTATTCACTTAGTTCATCGTAGAGTAATGAAATTTTGTACAGTTGTAGATCTCAGCAAGACGCTCAGAATTTACAATTAATGTCATAGTGCAAGTATCACAAGAAGTAAGCCATTTTAGATTGAAGGTCGTATTTTGACCCCATTTTTGACGTTTACAGCATTGGTATTTGATCGAACTCCTCCTAGGGATTTTTGCGAGCGGCTTGAAACTCGGTCAGTCTGATCATAAGGCATGCCCAATTAAAAGTTATCAAAACGGTGAGTTTTTGAGCATTTTGAAGGGGCGTTAGCAGGGGTCAAAGTTCACCTACTCGCCACAAAAAATAAAACTGTTATATCTCCTACACAGACACACACAGAGGCACCAAACTTTCTGTGATTGATCATCATCGGGTCTCCTACAATATCCAATGGTCAAATGATGACATTGCTTAGGCCACGCCCCCTGACAACAGGAAGTGTCATGTTTTATTGTTAACAGTTGCTATGTTACCCCTCTGAGCTAATCAACATGAGACTGTGTTTAGAAACAGAAGACATGTTAGTGTGTTGTGGATTCCAGGCCCAACTGGATTCCATGTAGCAGTGCGGCGTGGTGGCGTGGCGAAGTCATCTGAAACGCCGATGCCATATGTCCAGACTTCCATAGGATATTGACAAATTTAATGAAAAGTAACTTAAAATTACCTTAAAAGGACAACATTTTTAAAAGTCAAAAGGCTTATTTAATGCTTTGAGAACATCTCTTCTATTCGGCTACAAAATCAACTGGATTTGATGGAGCGGGGCAGCGTGGTGGCGTGACGAAGTAACCTGAAACGCCGCTGCCATATGTCCAGACGTCCATAAGATATTGACAAATTTAATAAAAAGTAACTTAAAATTACCTTAAAAGGACAATATTTTTAAAAGTCAAAGGGCTTATTTAATGCTTTGAGAACATCTCTTCTATTCGGCTACACAATCAACCAAAACAGGATGATCTTTTAAGCTATAAGACCATTTTTAAGATGTCAATACATAGATTTTAAGGTGGTGGGTCGCCACTGCCTCCGGTGGCCAAATGCATCGCTGCATCAACTGATCTGCACCAGATTTTTTGCGAGTTGTGGGGGAGCGCTGCTCAATGCCTTCTTGTGTATTGCCAGGTGGACAGGCGGGGAAAATGCGTGACAGCTTCTGCCGTGGCTGGCGGCTGGCGGTGCGCAAATCCCAGCGATGGCCAATAGGCCAGAGCGGCGCTTTGCTGCGAGGGCCGCTCATCACCGCTTGCGGTTTTAATATTATTATTATTTTTATTCTGCCCCCCTAAAGAGGGGCCTTTTTGGGGGCTTTATCATATTCAAAAACTCACCAAACTTTGCAGATGCATGGTGACTGTTTAAAAATTTTGTATTTTAAGGTCGTCACAAAAATCTAAAGAAAAATGCCTCAACGGCGCCACCTAGAAATTTTCAAAGGACCCTTTGCTATTCACTTACTTCATTGTAGATTAATGAAATTTTGTACAGTTGTAGATCTAAGCAAGACGCTCAGAATTTACAATTAACGTCATAGTGCAAATATCACAGGAAGTCGGCCATTTTAGATTGAAGGTCGTAATTTTACCTCATTTTTGACGTTTACAGCATTGGTATTTGATCGAACTCGTCCTAGGGATTTCGAGCGAGCGGCTTGAAACTCGGTCAGTCTGATCATAAGGCATGGCCAATTAAAAGTTATCAAAACAGTGAGTTTTTGAGCATGTTGAAGGGGCGTTAGCAGGGGTCAAAGTTCACCTACTCGCCACAAAACATAAAACTGTTATATCTCCTACACAGAAACACACAGAGGCACCAAACTTTCTGTAATTGATCATCATCGGGTCTTCTACAATATCCAATGGTCAAATGATGACATCACTTAGGCCACGCCCCCTGACAACAGGAAAAACTGTTATATCTCCTACACAGAAACACACAGAGGCACCAAACTTTCTGTGATTGATCATCATCGGGTCTTCTACAATATCCAATGGTCAAATGATGACATCACTTAGGCCACGCCCCCTGACAATGGGAAAAACTGCTATATCTCCTACACAGAAACACACAGAGGCACCAAACTTTCTGTGATTGATCATCATCGGGTCTTCTACAATATCCAATGGTCAAATGATGACATCACTTAGGCCACGCCCCCTGACAATAGGAAAAACTGTTATATCTCCTACACAGAAACACACAGAGGCACCAAACTTTCTGTGATTGATCATCATCGGGTCTTCTACAATATCCAATAGTCAAATGATGACATCACTTAGGCCACGCCCCCTGACAACAGGAAAAACTGTTATATGTCCTACACAGAAACACACAGAGGCACCAAACTTTCTGTGATTGATCATCATCGGGTCTTCTACAATATCCAATGGTCAAATGATGACATCACTTAGGCCACGCCCCCTGACAACAGGAAAAACTGCTACATCTCCTACACAGAAACACACAGAGGCACCAAACTTTCTGTGATTGATCATCATCGGGTCTTCTACAATATCCAATGGTCAAATGATGACATCACTTAGGCCACGCCCCCTGACAACAGGAAGTGTCATGTTTTATTGTTAGCAGTCGCTATGTTACCCCTCTGAGCTAATCAACATGAAACTGTGTCCACAGACATGTTGCTGTGTTGTGGATTCCAGGCCCAACTGGATTCCATGTAGCAGTGCGGCATGGTGGCGTGGCGAAGTCACCTGAAACGCCGCTGCCATATGTCCAGACTTCCATAGGGTATTGACAAATTTATTAAAAAGTAACTTAAAATTACCTTAAAAGGACAACATTTTTAAAAGTCAAAAGGCTTATTTGATGCTTTGAGAACATCTCTTCTATTCGGCTACAAAATCAACTGGATTCGATGGAGCAGGGCGGCGTAGTGGCGTGGCAAAGTCACCTGAAACGCCGCTGCCATATGTCCAGACTTCCATAGGATATTGATAAATTTAATAATGCACATGAAATGAAGTTAATCCATATTTGTGTGTCAGGGTGTCTAAGCATTCTCCAGAATTTGACATCTCAGCAGAGCCTGTAATAATTATAGAAAGTAACATTATAGTTGTTCTGCCTTTTGTTAAGACAGCAAGGAATTCATGTCGTGAATACATTACATAAATAAGATAATAATTCTTAGTCAGAGGAAATCCAAGGCAAAAACAGTTAGAAAAGTTTTGGGTTCATATTTAATCAGAGTGAGACATCACAACTTTGTTAGATCTCTATGTGAATTACGTGAGATAGTGAGTGCTCTCACCTTAAAAAAAGATCTTTGACGTATTTTGCTCCGGTTAAAAGCTGCTTTTCAGCGATGAAGCTAGGGAAATGTTGAAGTTGAATTTGTTCTACACGCTTCTGCCTTGGAAAAATATTCGTCTTTTTACAAAAAGAATGTTTAAAGCCAGATTTGGGAACAAAGGTTATTCAGAGAATGCAAGAAAAGGAAGCTTTTGTGGGGAACTTTTGTCCTAGCTGTCTAGCTGCATATGGCCCCAGGACAGCACAATAGTTTTCTTGAAGTTTAATTTTGGAGAAGTAGAAACAAGTATTAATTTCAAAAGGTAGGTAAAAAAGGAAAAAAGTTTTTACAAAATCTTAAAATGTTGGATAGTCGTTATTTCCATCTTGCTGTGAAAATTGGTGAAATATTATCATTTTTAATGCTTAGATATAAAATCGCAAGGCCATTACTAAAATTGCCTTTTGTTGAAAATGTTTTTTGGCATGCTGTACTTTATATTTATAGGTAGCCTAGATGTGCATAATAAAAGAGTGGAACTAAAACCTGGTCTAAAATTATTATGGAGCTTTAACTTGCTAAGAGTAATACTGTTAGATGATTATATCTTTAAAATGAGATAACTGTCTCAAAAAATGTGATAGTTTATTTGGTCTGAAGAGATGATGCAATTCAATGTTATTTATATAGCGCCAATTCATGAAATATATCATCTCAAGGCACTTTACAAAGTCAAAATCAATCAGATTATACAGATTGGGTCAGATTATACACATTGGTCAAAAAAATTCCTATATAAGGGAACCAGTTCATTGCATCAAAGTCTTGACAAGTAGCATTCTCTCTTGAAGAAGCGTAGAGCCACAGGGAGAGTCGTCTGCATTGTCCATGGCTTTGCAGCAATCCTACCTACTGAGCAAGCATGAAGCAACAGCGGGGAAAAAACTCCCCATTAACGGGAAGGAAAAACCTCCAGCAGAACCGGGCTCAGTATGAACGGTCATCTGCCTCGACAGACTGGGGGTTACAGAAGACAGAGCAGAGACACAACAAGAGAGACAAAAAAGCACAGAAGTTCTACATTAGATGGTAGTAGCGGGTCTTCCCTGGATGATGCCAGAGCTAACAGAACGCCAGACCAGGTGTACCTACTATGAAGAAAAAAAAAAATCAAAAAGTTAAAAGCTGAAATGACAACAGTCATTCAAAATTGAAGAACAATAGATCCTGATGTCCTGCAGTAGCCTAAACCTATAGCAGCATAACTATAGAGGTAGCTCAGGGTAACATGAGCCACTCTAACTATAAGCTTTTTAAAAAAGGAAAGTCCCAAGGGCCAGCTTCTAGTGGAGAAGTTCAAGTATCTTGGGGTCTTGTTCACGAATGAGGGGAAGATGGAGCGGGAGATCGACAGGCGGATTGGTGCGGCGTCTGCTGTGAAGCGGGCGCTATACCGGTCCGTTGTGGTGAATCTGCACCAGATTTTTTGTGAGTCGTGGGGGAGCGCTGCCGAACACGTTCATGTAAATCGCCCAGTGGACGGGCGGGCAAAATGCGTGACAGCATCTGCGGTGGCGGGCGGCCGGCGGTGCACAAATCCCAGCGGTGGCCAAGGCCGGAGCGGCGCTTTGCTGCGAGGGCCGCTCATCACCGCTTGCGGTTTTAATTAGGCCCGAGCAGCGAAGCGCTGCGAAGGCCTATTGTATCTGTGTTGTTTAATTATTATTATTATTATTATTATTAATCTGCCACCCCAAAGAGGGGCCTTTTTGGGGGCTTTATCATACTCAAAAACTCACCAAACTTGGCGGATGCAAGAAGACTGTTTAAAAATTTTGTATTTTAAGGTCGTCACAAAAATCAAAACAAAAATGCCTCAACGGCGCCACCTAGCAATTTTCAAAAGACCCTTTGCTATTCAATTACTTCATCGTAGAGACATGAAATTTGGTACAGTGGTAGAGCTCACCAAGACGCTCAGAATTTACAATTAATGTCATAGTGAAAATATCACAGGAAGTCGGCCATTTTAGATTGAAGGTCTGATTTTGACCTCAATTTTGACGTTTACAGCATTGGTACTTGATCGAACTCCTCCTAGGGATTTCGAGCGAGCGGCTTGAAACTCTGTCAGTCTGATCATAAGGCATGGCCAATTAAAAGTTATCAAAACGGTGAGTTTTTGAGCATGTTGAAGGGGCGTTAGCAGGGGTCAAAGTTCACCTACTCGCCACAAAACATAAAACTGTTATATCTCCTACACAGAAACACACAGAGGCACCAAACTTTCTGTGATTGATCATCATCGGGTCTTCTACAATATCCAATGGTCAAATGACGACATTGCTTAGGCCACGCCCCCTGACAACAGGAAGTGTCATGTTTTGTTGTAAGCGGTCACTATGTTACCCCTTTAAGCTAATCAACATGAAACTGTGTCCACAGACAGAACACATGTTGATGTGTTGTGGATTTCAGGCCCAACTGGATTCGATGGAGCAGGGGGGCGTGGCGGCGTGGCATATTCACCTCAAACGCTGCTGTCATACGTTTGGCTCTGAATTCCACAGTTTTGGGCCAAGCTGCTTAAAACTCATTTGGATGCATCCTTATCCACCCCCCAACAGGAATCCATAACAAACTTTAGTGAGCAGAACTTAGTTTCTCCATAGCGCCACCAAGCAATTTTCAAAGGACCCTTTGCTATTCACTTAGTTCATCGTAGAGTAATGAAATTTTGTACAGTTGTAGATCTCAGCAAGACGCTCAGAATTTACAATTAATGTCATAGTGCAAGTATCACAGGAAGTAAGCCATTTTAGATTGAAATCTGAATTTTGACACCATGTTGACATGGTATCAAATACCATCATCATCAAGTTTGATCATATTTGATCAAACTTGTCCAGCAGGGGGCAGCAAGAGACCACAAATAAACCCCAAAGGAATTTCTCTTGGTAAGTAACTGATCTTAACTCTTTGGTTTCCTTATATATTTAAGTTGAACAGATATACAAATCCTGCTTGAAAACTGACAAACTTACTCTTGTTCAATACATTTCAGTTTTTATTTATATAGCGCCAAATCATGAAACATGTCATCAGGGGTGTACTGGGACAAAAAAAATCGGCCCTGGCATTTTGGATTAGACTGGCCCACCACATTTTGTTGTGTACTGAATGTGTATACCAACTGTACAATACCTTGAGGTCAGGTTAATGGAAATTAGTGAGAGTGGACACTTAAAATACTTCTAAAATCTTAATTTATTAACACGGTAAAATGTAAACTCCATCACAGCACAGCAACTATTCTTAGATCAGAGAGAGAGAGAGAGAAAGAGAGGTGTCAGGGTCAATCACACATATTATCACGTTACATCATTATAAGAAGTTATTGTAAGTTGCTCATCAGATCTATTTAGTTTTCCAGATACTGTAGGGTAACATTGGACTAATGTGCACTCACTGTGTAAAAAAGGATGCCAATGACAAAATGAATCAGAGAAAGGCCTCACTTATCATGGAAAGAAAGAAAATATATAATAACATAATATAAATTTTGATTTACTCAGTCATTTGTAATAAGTATTTTATTTATCTAATTTCCTAATTTTTGATCATATTTTCTTTAAAATCGCAGACTTTTTGCTATTTTTCATGTAAATCCTTGGTGGTACTTCATAGCGAAGCCGGTGAGGCCGCAGCAAGCTTGGCCTCCCCTGGGATTGTGCAATCCCATGTTAACTGCGCTGACTTCCATTCTGTGAATGCATCTTCCTGTCTCTAGATCATAAATTCAATTGTTCAAACAGTTATGAACAGATTTTCCACAATTTAATATATGTGGATTACGAATTGTGTTTTGGTCATCAAACTGTGTGCAGATAACATGTTTTCGTGGTGCTGGCTGATCATAAACAGCAAAGAACTGGTTGTAGGTGAGGTCGGCAGTTCCTTGGCCGCTAGGCAGGGGGCGCTCAAGGTGCACCGCTCGTGATCCCCAAATAGTAGAGTCAAAACAAGTTATGGATGTATTATTAGCGAGTTTTGCTAAACAAGTAAAGCACTAAAAAGACTCTAAACATACATCTGGAACAGGACTGATCAAGGAAGGCTTTCCTCCCTGGCAGTGAGCTCCACTGAGACTGAGAGACTTTTAAAACTGAAGAAGATAAAGAGAACTTTTACCGGAAAATGATGATATTTTTGTTCAGAAAGAGCGCCGCAGGGACTTAAATTATAAGTAGAGGTAAGACAGCGATACTTATTCATGTTTTGTTTTTGTGATAAATGTGCGGAATGTGGGTTATAGTTTTAGAATGTGTTACAAATGCAGAAATCCATCATAACTCATAAACTGTTACAGTCAAATGACAAATAATTTGTTTTTATTTTTTCATCAAATAATCAATATTTTTCCATGTCTCTTGGTGAATTAATTTGGCTCAATCAGTCTCCTTCAGCACTTTGCAACGAGTCTACTCTGTAGAGTGTATATATTTGTAAATCTGACTCTGATGACGTCTGTACCTCACCAGCTATGAACCCTACCGCACGTCACTGATTACAACCACCACCACCACCATAATCTGCCTTGACCGACTGGGGGTTACAAAAGGGAGAGAAGAGACACAACAAGACAGACAAAAAAGCACAGAAGCACACATTGATCCAGTAATCTGTTTTACATTAGATGGTAATAACAGGTGATCTGTCTTCCCTGAATGATGTCACAGCTAACAGAACGCCAGACCAGGTGTACCTACTATGAAGAAAAAATAGAAAAAAACAAAAAGTTAAAAGTTGAAATGACAACAGTCATGCAAAATTGAAGAACAATAGACCCTGATGTCCTCCAGCAGCCTAAGCCTATAGCAGCATAACTATAGAGGTAGCTCAAGGTAACATGAACCACTCTAACTATAAGCTTTGTCAAAAAGGAAAGTCCCAAGAGCCAGCTTCTAGTGGAGGAGTTCAAGTATCTTGGGGTCTTGTTCACGATTGAGGGGACGATGGAGCGGGAGATCGACAGGCGGATTGGTGTGACGTCTGCTGTGAAGCGGGCGCTGTACCGATCCGTTGTGGTGAAGAGAGAGCTGAGCCAAAAGGCCAAGCTCTCGATTTACCAGTCGATCTATGTTCGTACCCTCATCGATGGTCACGAGCTTTGGGTCGTGACCGAAAGAACGAGATCCCGGATACAAGCGGCCAAAATGAGTATTCTCCATAGTGTGTCTGGGCTCTCCCTTAGAGATAGGGTGAGGAGCTCAGTCATCCGGGGAGGACTCAGAGTACAGCCGCTGCTCCTTTACATTGAGAGGAGCCAGTTGAGGTGGCTCGGGCATCTGGTTAGGATGCCTCCTGGACGCATCCCTGGTGAGGTGTTCTGGGCACGTCCCTCCGGGAGGAGGCCCAGGGGAAGACCCAGGACACGCTGGAGAGACTCTGCTGGCCTGGGAACGCTTTGGGATTCCCCCGGAGGAAGTGGCCCAAGTGGCTGGGGAGAGGAAGGTCTGGGCCTCCCTCTTGAAGCTGCTACACCCGCGACCTGACCCCGGATAAGCGGAAGACGATGGATGGATGGAAAAAGGAAAGTTTTAGGATTAGTCTTAAAAGTAGACAGGGTGTCTGCGTCACGGACCAAAACTGGGAGTTGGTTCCACTGGAGAGGAGCATGATAGCTAAAGGATCTGCCTACCATTCTGGTTTTACAGACTTTAGGAACCACCAGCAGACCTGCTTTCTGAGAGTGAAGTGGTCTGTTAGAAATTACTGAAGTTTGTACACAACATACACATGTGGAATATTGCTAACGTGTTACTTTAGCAATATTCCAATTGCTAAAGTGTTACTTTTACATTATTACTTTTGGGTGTGTATCCACCAATTTAACTGTCAAACTTTCATAAAAGCTGTCTTAATGCAAGAAATGAAACCCTTAAACACATGAAATAATTAACTTTAAATAACTAAAAAGGTTTTGTTAACTTTTCACATGAAGCTGGATTAACAGCTAGTAAGATACCTTTGATTCAATTTGTATACTAGTGTTTAAACCAGGGGTGTCAAATGTACGGCCTGCGGGCCGGATCTGGCCCACCAAACGATTTAGTCCGGCCCGGTGGCCAAATGCATTTTCATTATTCAACGGCTGTGTCTCCTCGGTGCATCGACCGATCTGCACCATATTTTTTGTGAGTCGTGGGGGAGCGCTGCCCAACGCATACGTGTGTTTTGCATGGTAGATGGGTGAGGAAAATGCATGACAGCTTCTGCGGTGGCTGGCGGCGGGAGGTGCGCGTACCCTAGCGGTGGCCCATAGGCCAGAGCGGCGCTTGGCTGCGAGGGCCGATCATCACCGCTTGCGGTTTTAATTAGGCCCGAGCAGCTAAGCGCTGCGAAGGCCTATTGTAACTGCAGATTTTATTATTATTATTATTATTATTATTTATTCTTGGGACTTTTGAAACGGCTTTTTGGAGGCCTAAACATGCATGAAAACTCACCAAACTTTGCCCAAAATTGTCCCCCGTGAGAAATCGCATGATTTTAGTGTAATTGAAAGCGGGCGTGGCAAACCCGCTCAACAGCGCCAACTAGAGTGAGTTGGGCCAAACCGTAACACGTAGAAAGCTGAAATTTTTTACCTAGGTAGCTTTCTTAAAGTTATGAAAAAAAGTCTATTGTGGGTATGCTCTAAAACCCACAGGAAGCCTGCCATTTTGGGTCAAAGGGTAAAATATTGACGGTTTTTGCCTCAAACTTTAACGAACTAGTCCTAGGCATTTTAAGCTATCACTTTCAAATTTTTTCAGCGTGGAGATGAGACCTTGAGGGTTAAAAGTTATCAAAGGTTTTATGAAATATGCATATTTGCCTGAGCTGTCACATTGCAAAAATCAGGTTTGTGGAAAACCATTAAAAACGCATTAAATCAGTAAGCCCCAAGCCATGCTTTGTCTGAGAATTATGAAACTTGGTAAGCAGATGTAACTTCTCAGTCCCTACAAAAAAGTCTCTTGGACCAATTGTGTAAACCCTAAAGAAAGTCAATTAATTTTCATCAAAGATGTCATTTTGTCATAAAAACGGGTATTATTTTTGACCACAAGATGGCAGCATAATACTTTGAACCTCTGATTTACCCATGTCTATTCTTAATCACTCTTACTTTTATTTATCGACTCTTTAGCTTTCTTATCAGCCATTTAATTACCTTTCATTCCTATATGTGCAGGAACCCAAAGAAACACAGCTGATAACCCCATCATCTGAATATGATATAATATTTGTTGAATTACTAATAAGATATCTGGACGGCTTTCTGAATGATTTCTTTTAAACTGATCAATGATGAACTTGAATCTGAACATATGACAGCTCTTAATGGTCTCACTTCCTCAATCCATTCTACAGCACCTAATAATGCAATCATTTCTGCCGTATAAACAGATATTCCTTCATTTAATTTCTTCCCTATATGCAGTTTAAACTCTGGAATTATTACACCTACTCCAGTTTGTCCTAATTGATTTTTTTGATTCATCCGTATACATTTTTACATAATTATAAAACTGTTCTATATATTCCTCCACTATTAAAGAATTACATATATACATTTTATCTCTATTTTTCTTTTCCAATATTGTTAAATCTACTATTGTTTCAGGTAAGATCCATGGTGGTGTTATTGATAATGGTACTGTTGGACTAATATTTCAATGATTTAATCCTAATTCTCTTGCTTTCTGAATAATTGTCCAACCAAATGACTTATTATGAACCTTCTTTTTCACTGCAGGAATGTAAAAGTCAATTAATTTTCATCAAAGATGTCATTTTGTCATAAAAACGGGTATTATTTTTGACCACAAGATGGCAGCATAATACTTTGAACCTCTGATTTACCCATGTCTATTCTTAATCACTCTTACTTTTATTTATCGACTCTTTAGCTTTCTTGTCAGCCATTTAATTACCTTTCATTCCTATATGTGCAGGAACCCAAAGAAACACAGCTGATAACCCCATCATCTGAATATGATATAATATTTGTTGAATTACTAATAAGATATCTGGACGGCTTTCTGAATGATTTCTTTTTAAACTGATCAATGATGAACTTGAATCTGAACATATGACAGCTCTTAATGGTCTCACTTCCTCAATCCATTCTACAGCACCTAATAATGCAATCATTTCTGCCGTATAAACAGATATTCCTTCATTTAATTTCTTCCCTATATGTAGTTTAAACTCTGGAATTATTACACCTACTCCAGTTTGTCCTAATTGATTTTTTTGATTCATCCGTATACATTTTTACATAATTATAAAACTGTTCTATATATTCCTCCACTATTAAAGAATTACATATATACATTTTATCTCTATTTTTCTTTTCCAATATTGTTAAATCTACTATTGATTCAGGTAAGATCCATGGTGGTGTTATTGATAATGGTACTGTTGGACTAATATTTCAATGATTTAATCCTAATTCTCTTGCTTTCTGAATAATTGTCCAACCAAATGACTTATTATGAACCTTCTTTTTCACTGCAGGAATGTAAAAGTCAATTAATTTTCATCAAAGATGTCATTTTGTCATAAAAACGGGTATTATTTTTGACCACAAGATGGCAGCATAATACTTTGAACCTCTGATTTACCCATGTCTATTCTTAATCACTCTTACTTTTATTTATCGACTCTTTAGCTTTCTTATCAGCCATTTAATTACCTTTCACTCCTATATGTGCAGGAACCCAAAGAAACACAGCTGATAACCCCATCATCTGAATATGATATAATATTTGTTGAATTACTAATAAGATATCTGGACGGCTTTCTGAATGATTTCTTTTTAAACTGATCAATGATGAACTTGAATCTGAACATATGACAGCTCTTAATGGTCTCACCTCCTCAATCCATTCTATAGCACCTAATAATGCAATCATTTAGTAAATTAGCCCAATAGTTTAGAGATAACTGAATTCTTCTCAATGTCGGGAAGTCTGAACAACAACTCTTAATGCATCACGTGACTTTTGGCACAAATTTACCGCAGCGTGGGTGGGATTGTTTCTTAGTCGAGCAGAGGCTGTTTTGTGTGTGCAGAGACCATTTTGTACTGGAGGAAAACTTATAAATGATATTTTGAGTGCAAGGTTGGCGGACAGTTTGCAAAACAATTTCTTTTGTGTGAAACACATCTTTTGTGTGCAAAACAAGTTTTATTTGTGTGCAACACCTTTTCTGTTTACAACCTTTTGGCAGGAAACTATCTCCATAACTCTTGCTGCAGCATTTTGGATCAGCTGAAGACTTTGAACTGCATTTCAACCAGTAAAGTAATGTTTAAACCAGGGGTGTCAAACGTACGGCCCGCCAAACGATTTGGTCCGGCCCGGTGGCCAAATGCAATATCATTATTCAACGGCTGTATCTCCTTGCTGCATCAACCGATCTGCACCTGATTTCACTGCCGAACGGGTTCGTGTGAATTGCCCGGTGGACGTGCGCGTAAAATGCGTGACATTTTCTGCGGTGGCTGGCGGCAGGCGGTGCGCGTACCCCAGCGGTGCTTGGCTGCGAGGGCCGCTCATCGCCGCTTGCGGCTTTAATTATTATTATTATTATTCTGCCCCCCTAAAGAGGGGCCTTTTTGGGGGCATTCTCATTTTCAAAAACTCACCAAACTTTGCAGATGCATGGTGACTGTTTAAAAATTTTGTATTTTAAGGTCGTCACAAAAATCAAAAGAAAAATGCCTCAACGGCGCCACCTAGCAATTTTCAAAGGACCCTTTGCTATTCACTTACTTCATCGTAGAGACATGAAATTTGGTACAGTGGTAGAGCTCACCAAGACGCTCAGAATTTACAATTAATGTCATAGTGCAAAAATCACAGGAAGTCGGCCATTTTAGATTGAAGGTCTGATTTTGACCTCAATTTTGACAGTTACAGCATTGGTATTTGATCGAACTCCTCCTAGAGATTTTGAGTGAGCGGCTTGAAACTCGGTCAGTCTGATCATAAGTCATGGCCAATTAAAAGTTATCAAAACGGTGAGTTTTTGAGCATGCTGAAGGGGCGTTGGCAGGGGTCAAAGTTCACCTACTCGCCATGAAACACAAAACTGTTATATTTCATACACAAAAACTCACAGAGCCACCAAACTTTCAGTAGTTGATCACCACTAGGTCTTCTTTAATATCCAATGGTCAAATGATGACATTTCTTAGGCCACGCCCCCTGACAACAGGAAGTGTCATGTTTTGTTGTAAGCAGTCGCTATGTTACCCCTCTGAGCTAATCAACATGAAACTGTGTCAAGAGACAGAAGACATATTGGTGTGTTGTGGATTCCAGCCCCAAGTGGATTCCATGGAGCAGGGCGGCGTGGTGGCGTGGGGAAGTCACATCAAACCATATATTTTTAATCTTTTGACAGCATTATTTGCTCAAACCTGTCCACCAGGTGGCAGCAAGAGACCACAAATAAACCACAAACCAAGTTGTCTTGTTCAGTAAGGCAAGGCAAGGCAAATTTATTTATATAGCACAATTCAGTACAAAGACAATGCAAAGTGCTTTATGTATCTGTAGTGTTAATTAGGCCCGAGCAGCGAAGCGCTGCGAAGGCCTATTGTATCTGTAGTGTTAATTAGGCCCGAGCAGCGAAGCGCTGCGAAGGCCTATTGTTTCTGTGTTGTTTCTTATTAGGCCCGAGCAGCGAAGCGCTGCGAAGGCCTATTGTTTCTGTGTTGTTTCTTATTATTATTTTTTTTATTCTGCCCCCCTAAAGAGGGGGCTTTTTGGGGGCTTTATCATACTCAAAAACTCACCAAACTTTGCAGATGCATGGTGACGAATTAAAAATTTTGTATTTTAAGGTCGTCACAAAAATCAAAACAAAAATGCCTCAACGGCGCCACCTAGCAATTTTCAAAGGACCCTCTTCTATTCACTTACTTCATCGTAGAGACATGAGATTTGGTACAGTGGTAGAGCTCACCAAGACGCTCAGAATTTACAATTAATGTCATAGTGCAAATATCACAGGAAGTCGGCCATTTTAGATTGAAGGTCTGATTTTGACCCGATTTTTGACGTTTACAGCATTGGTATTTGATCGAACTCCTCCTAGGGATTTTGAGCGAGCGGCTTGAAACTCGGTCAGTCTGATCATAAGGCATGGCCAATTAAAAGTTATCAAAACGGTGAGTTTTTGAGCATGCTGAAGGGGCGTTGGCAGGGGTCAAAGTTCACCTACTCGCCATGAAACACAAAACTGTTATATTTCATACACAAAAACTCACAGAGCCACCAAACTTTCAGTAGTTGATCACCACTAGGTCTTCTTTAATATCCAATGGTCAAATGATGACATTGCTTAGGCCACGCCCCCTGACAACAGGAAGTGTCATGTTTTGTTGTAAGCGGTCGCTATGTTACCCCTCTGAGCTAATCAACATGAAACTGTGTCAAGAGACAGAAGACATATTGGTGTGTTGTGGATTCCAGCCCCAAGTGGATTCCATGGAGCAGGGCGGCGTAGTGGCGTGGGGAAGTCACATCAAACCATATATTTTTAATCTTTTGACAGCATTATTTGCTCAAACCTGTCCACCAGGTGGCAGCAAGAGACCACAAATAAACCACAAACCAAGTTGTCTTGTTCAGTAAGGCAAGGCAAGGCAAATTTATTTATATAGCACGAAACACAAAACTGTTATATTTCATACACAAAAACTCACAGAGCCACCAAACTTTCAGTAGTTGATCACCACTAGGTCTTCTTTAATATCCAATGGTCAAATGATGACATTGCTTAGGCCACGCCCCCTGACAACAGGAAGTGTCATGTTTTGTTGTAAGCGGTCGCTATGTTACCCCTCTGAGCTAATCAACATGAAACTGTGTCAAGAGACAGAAGACATATTGGTGTGTTGTGGATTCCAGCCCCAAGTGGATTCCATGGAGCAGGGCGGCGTAGTGGCGTGGGGAAGTCACATCAAACCATATATTTTTAATCTTTTGACAGCATTATTTGCTCAAACCTGTCCACCAGGTGGCAGCAAGAGACCACAAATAAACCACAAACCAAGTTGTCTTGTTCAGTAAGGCAAGGCAAGGCAAATTTATTTATATAGCACAATTCAGTACAAAGACAATGCAAAGTGCTTTACATGATTAAAATATAGCAAAATAAAACAGAATAAAAGCAAGTAGGGATAAAATGTAGATAGAAAAAAAGAACAAAAAAGTGGTGATTCAGTTAACTAGAACAGTTGAAGGCAATTCAAAACAAATGTGTTTTTAATCTTGATTTAAAGGAACTCAGGCTTTCCGCACCTTTACAATTTTCTGGTAGTTTGTTCCAGATCAGTGGAGCATAGGAACTAAATGCTGCTTCTCCTTGTTTAGTTCTGGTTCTAGGTATGCAGAGTAGGCTAGAGCCAGAAGACCTTAATGGCCTGGATGGTTAATACACTGATAACAAGTCTGATGTATTTAGGTGCTAAGCCATTCAGGGATTTATAGACGAACAGAAGTTTTTAAAGTCTATTCTCTGATATACAGGGAGCCATGGAAGGACTTTAGAACTGGGGTGATGTGCTCTACTTTCTTAGTCTTAGTGAGGACGCGGGGAGCAGCGTTCTGGATCAGCTGCAGCTGTCTGATCCACTTTTTAGGCAGGCCTGTGAAAACACCGTTGCAAATATAAACGCATGGATTAGTTTTTCCAGATCCTGCTGAGACATTAGTCCTTTAATCCTGGAAATGTTTTTCAGGTGATAGAAAGCTGACCTTGTAACTGTCTTTAGATGCTTTTGGAGGTTCAGGTCTGAGACCATTACTACTCCAAGATTTCGGGCCTGATCAGTGGTTCCTAGCTGAAGCGACTGAAGCTGTGTGCTAACCTTTGATCTCTCCTCTATTGGTCCAAAAATTATTACTTCTGTTTTGTTTTTATTCAACTGAAGAAAATTTTGGCACATCTACGTATTGATTTCTTCTAGGCATTTACTCAGTGCTTGAACTGGTTTATAGTCACCTGGTGACATGGTGATGTACAGCTGTGTGTCGTCTGCATAGTTATGGTAGCTGATGTTGTTGTTTCTTATGATCTGAGCTAGAGGAGCATGTAGATATTGAATAGGAGGGGACCCAGGATGGACCCTTGGGGAACCCCACATGTGATTTTTGTAATCTTCGATGTAAAGTTACCTACTGATACAAAAAAGTCCCTGTCCTTTAAGTAGGATTTAAACCAGTGGAGAGCTGTACCACAGAGGCCGACCCAGTTCTCCAGGCGCTCTAACAGAATAGAGTGATCAACAGTATCAAATGCTGCACTGAGGTCCAACAGAACCAGCACTGTGGTTCTTCCACAGTCTGTATTTCTATGGATGTCATCAAACACCTTGATAAGGGCGGTCTCTGTACTGTGGTGAGCACGGAAGCCAGACTGGAAAACGTCAAAGCGGCTGGTCGTTGTTAAGAAGGTGTTTAATTGTTGAAACACAGCTTTTTCAATAATCTTACTGATAAAGGGGAGGTTTGAGATGGGTCTGTAGTTCTGGAGTAGTAGTTTGTCTAAATTGTTCTTTTTTAACAGTGGTTTGATAATTGCTGTTTTTAGGGACTGGGGGGAAAACACCTGACAGAAGGGATGTGTTTATTATCTGAGTCAAATCAGACGCTATGACAGGCAAAACTTTCTTAAGGAAAACTGTGGGTAGAGCATCAAGACAGCATGAGGAGGAACTTAGCTGCTGAATGATCTCCTCTAAGCTTTTGGAGTTTATTTGGCTGAATTGGGACATTTTGTCAGGATAAGTTCCAGCTGAATACGGCTTTGGTTCTAGAGTTGGTGTGGATGTACAAACTGATCTTCTAATTATCAGTTTATTTATTTTTTAGACTAGTTCCATATGAGAGGTTGCAAGAAAACTTGTAACTTTACTGAATTTGCAGCTTAAGAAGATTGGGTTTGACAGACAACACCAACTGTCCCCTCAATCCAGTGCACACAATACCACAACAGACCTCATCACGCTTTACAGTACATCAAGAAAACTAAATCAACTAAAACAAGTTCACGAGTGCACATGAAATTAAGTTAATCCATATTTGTGTGTCAGGGTGTCTAAGCACTCTCCAGAATTTGACATCTCAGCAGGACCTGTAATAATTATAGAAAGTAACGTTATAGTTGTTCTGCCTTTTGTTAAGACAGCAAGGAATTCATGTCGTGAATACATTACATAAATAAGATCTAAATTAATTATTAGTCAGAGGAAATCCATAGTAAAAACAGTTAAAAACGTTTTGGGTTCATATTTAATCAGAGTGAGACATCACAACTTTGTTAGATCTCTATGTGAATTACGTGAGATAGTGAGTGCTCTCACCTTAAATAAAAGATCTTTGACGTATTTTGCTCTGGGAAAAGCTGGTTTTTAGCGATGAAGCTAGGGAAACTGCTAATGTTGAAGTTGAATTTGTTCTACACGCTTCTGCCTTGGAAAATATTCGTCTTTTTACAAAAAGAATGTTTAAAGCCAGATTTGTGGATAAAGGTTATTCAGACAACGCAAGAAAAGGAAGCTTTGTGTGGGGAACTTTTGTCCTAGCTGTCTAGCTGCATATGGCCCCAGGACAGCACAATAGTTTTCTTGAAGTATAATTTTGGAGAAGTAGAAACAAGTATTAATTTCAAAAGGTAGGTAAAAGAGGAAAAAAGTTTTTACAAAATCTTAAAATGTTGGATAGTTGTTATTTCCATCTTGCTGTGAAAATTGGTGAAATATTATCATTTTTAATGCTTAGATATAAAATTGCAAGGCAATTACTAAAATTGCCGTTTCTTGAAAATGTTTTTTGGCATGCCATACTTTATATTTATAGGTAGCCTAGATGTGCATAATAAAAGAGTGGAACTAAAAGCTGGTCTAAAATTTTTATGGAGCTTTAACTTGCTAAGAGTAATAACGTTAGATGATTATATCTTTAAAATGAGATAACTGTCTCATAAAATGTGATAGTTTACTTGGTCTAAAGAGATGATTCAATTAAATGTTATTTATATAGCGCCAATTCATGAAATATATCATCTCAAGGCACTTTACAAAGTCAAAATCAATCAGATTATACAGATTGGGTCAGATTATACACATTGGTCAAAAAAATTCCTATATAAGGGAACCAGTTCATTGCATCAAAGTCTTGACAAGTAGCATTCTCTCTTGAAGAAGCGTAGAGCTACAGGGAGAGTCGTCTGCATTGTACATGGCTTTGCAGCAATCCTACCTACTGAGCAAGCATGAAGCAACAGCGGGAAAAAAACTCCCCATTAACGGGAAGGAAAACCTCCAGCAGAACCGGGCTCAGTATGAACAGTCATCTGCCTCGACCGACTGGGGTTACAGAAGACAGAGCAGAGACACAACAAGAGAGACAAAAAAGCACAGAAGTTCTACATTAGATGGTAGTAGCGGGTCATTCAAAATTGAAGAACAATAGACCCTGATGTCCTGCAGTAGCCTAAACCTATAGCAGCATAACTATAGAGGTAGCTCAGGGTAACATGAGCCACTCTAACTATAAGCTTTTTAAAAAAGGAAAGTCCCAAGGGCCAGCTTCTAGTGGAGAAGTTCAAGTATCTTGGGGTCTTGTTCACGAATGAGGGGAAGATGGAGCGGGAGATCGACAGGCGGATTGGTGCGGCGTCTGCTGTGAAGCGGGCGCTATACCGGTCCGTTGTGGTGAATCTGCACCAGATTTTTTGTGAGTCGTGGGGGAGCGCTGCCGAACACGTTCGTGTAAATCGCCCAGTGGACGGGCGGGCAAAATGCGTGACAGCATCTGCGTTGGCGGGCGGCCGGCGGTGCGCAAATCCCAGCGTTGGCCAAGGCCGGAGCGGCGCTTTGCTGCGAGGGCCGCTCATCACCGCTTGCGGTTTTAATTATTATTATTTTTATTCTGCCCCCCTAAAGAGGGGCCTTTTTGGGGGCTTTATCATATTCAAAAACTCACCAAACTTTGCAGATGCATGGTGACTGTTTAAAAATTTTGTATTTTAAGGTCGTCACAAAAATCTAAAGAAAAATGCCTCAACGGCGCCACCTAGCAATTTTCAAAGGACCCTTTGCTATTCACTTACTTCATCGTAGATTAATGAAATTTTGAACAGTTGTAGATCTAAGCAAGACGCTCAGAATTTACAATAAACGTCATAGTGCAAATATCACAGGAAGTCGGCCATTTTAGATTGAAGGTCGTAATTTTACCTCATTTTTGACGTTTACAGCATTGGTATTTGATCGAACTCGTCCTAGGGATTTCGAGCGAGCGGCTTGAAACTCGGTCAGTCTGATCATAAGGCATGGCCAATTAAAAGTTATCAAAACGGTGAGTTTTTGAGCATGTTGAAGGGGCGTTAGCAGGGGTCAAAGTTCACCTACTCGCCACAAAACAGAAAACTGTTATATCTCCTACACAGAAACACACAGAGGCACCAAACTTTCTGTAATTGATCATCATCGGGTCTTTTACAATATCCAATGGTCAAATGATGACATCACTTAGGCCACGCCCCCTGACAACAGGAAAAACTGTTATATCTCCTACACAGAAACACACAGAGGCACCAAACTTTCTGTGATTGATCATCATCGGGTCTTCTACAATATCCAATGGTCAAATGATGACATCACTTAGGCCACGCCCCCTGACAATAGGAAAAACTGTTATATCTCCTACACAGAAACACACAGAGGCACCAAACTTTCTGTGATTGATCATCATCGGGTCTTCTACAATATCCAATAGTCAAATGATGACATCACTTAGGCCACGCCCCCTGACAACAGGAAAAACTGCTATATCTCCTACACAGAAACACACAGAGGCACCAAACTTTCTGTGATTGATCATCATCGGGTCTTCTACAGTATCCAATGGTCAAATGATGACATCACTTAGGCCACGCCCCCTGACAACAGGAAAAACTGCTATATCTCCTACACAGAAACACACAGAGGCACCAAACTTTCTGTGATTGATCATCATCGGGTCTTCTACAATATTCAATGGACAAATGATGACATCACTTAGGCCACGCCCCCTGACAACAGGAAAAACTGCTATATCTCCTACACAGAAACACACAGAGGCACCAAACTTTCTGTGATTGATCATCATCGGGTCTTCTACAATATCCAATGGTCAAATGATGACATCACTTAGGCCATGCCCCCTGACAACAGGAAAAACTGCTATATCTCCTACACAGAAACACACAGAGGCACCAAACTTTCTGTGATTGATCATCATCGGGTCTTCTACAATATCCAATGGTCAAATGATGACATCACTTAGGCCACGCCCCCTGACAACAGGAAGTGTCATGTTTTATTGTTAGCAGTCGCTATGTTACCCCTCTGAGCTAATCAACATGAAACTGTGTCCACAGACATGTTGCTGTGTTGTGGATTCCAGGCCCAACTGGATTCCATGTAGCAGTGCGGCATGGTGGCGTGGCGAAGTCACCTGAAACGCTGCTGCCATATGTCCAGACTTCCATAGGGTATTGACAAATTTATTAAAAAGTAACTTAAAATTACCTTAAAAGGACAACATTTTTAAAAGTCAAAAGGCTTATTTGATGCTTTGAGAACATCTCTTCTATTCGGCTACAAAATCAACTGGATTCGATGGAGCAGGGCGGCGTAGTGGCGTGGCAAAGTCACCTGAAACGCCGCTGCCATATGTCCAGACTTCCATAGGATATTGATAAATTTAATAAAAAGTAACTTAAAATTACCTTAAAAGGACAACATTTTTAAAAGTCAAAAGGCTTATTTAATGCTTTGAGAACATCTCTTCTATTCGGCTACAAAACCAACCAAAACAGGATGATCTTTTAAGCTATAAGACCATTTTTAAGATGTCAATACATAGATTTTAAGCTGGTGGGTCGCCACTGCCTCCGGTGGCCAAATGCATCGCTGCATCAACTGATCTGCACCAGTTTAATCTCGTCATGGCAAAATTATTTTTTCTCTTCATGTGTGGCCCTAATACTCCATCGTAAGAACACCGCTGTCGTTACCGCGGGTCCTGGGAAAAAAAAAAAACGCTGCTCCTGGGGGGAATTTTTGATTATGCTCACGCATAGATGTGTAAAACTTCACATTGCAATTCAGACAGGCGCAGACTGAACCGTGCAGTTCATTTTAAAGAGGCAGTTTTGGCGCATATTCCGATAGAAACGGGCTGCGGGGAGCCTAAGTGTGTTGTCGTGGGCGTGTTTACCTGCTGCAGGTAACCGCTGTGAAACAATCAGAAAGATTTCCCTGATTAATAACATCTTTATGGCGCTCATCTTTATTGTTACTATGTGCTGCTTTACCAGTTCTCTCTCTCTCGCTCGCTCGCTCGTCATCGGACAAAAATCAAACTGCTTCGTGTTTGTATTTGAAATTGTGCGTCAGACTCAGATTTAGAAGTGTTGTTACGACGTTTGAGCTGTAACTGCAACCGTTTTTTATATATATATATATATATATCTGGTAACTTTACTGAATTTGCAGCTTAAGAAGATTGGGTTTGACAAACAACACCAACTGTCCCCTCAATCCAGTGCACACAATACCACAACAGACCTCATCACGCTCTACAGTACATCAAGAAAACTAAATCAACTAAAACAAGTTCACGAGTGCACATGAAATGAAGTTAATCCATATTTGTGTGTCAGGGTGTCTAAGCATTCTCCAGAATTTGACATCTCAGCAGAGCCTGTAATAATTATAGAAAGTAACATTATAGTTGTTCTGCCTTTTGTTAAGACAGCAAGGAATTCATGTCGTGAATACATTACATAAATAAGATAATAATTCTTAGGCAAAAACAGTTAGAAAAGTTTTGGGTTCATATTTAATCAGAGTGAGACATCACAACTTTGTTAGATCTCTATGTGAATTACGTGAGATAGTGAGTGCTCTCACCTTAAAAAAAGATCTTTGACGTATTTTGCTCCGGTTAAAAGCTGCTTTTCAGCGATGAAGCTAGGGAAACTGCTAATGTTGAAGTTGAATTTGTTCTACACGCTTCTGCCTTGGAAAAATATTCGTCTTTTTACAAAAAGAATGTTTAAAGCCAGATTTGGGAACAAAGGTTATTCAGAGAATGCAAGAAAAGGAAGCTTTTGTGGGGAACTTTTGTCCTAGCTGTCTAGCTGCATATGGCCCCAGGACAGCACAATAGTTTTCTTGAAGTTTAATTTTGGAGAAGTAGAAACAAGTATTCATTTCAAAAGGTAGGTAAAAAAGGAAAAAAGTTTTTACAAAATCTTAAAATGTTGGATAGTCGTTATTTCCATCTTGCTGTGAAAATTGGTGAAATATTATCATTTTTAATGCTTAGATATAAAATCGCAAGGCCATTACTAAAATTGCCTTTTGTTGAAAATGTTTTTTGGCATGCCATACTTTATATTTATAGGTAGCCTAGATGTGCATAATAAAAGAGTGGAACTAAAACCTGGTCTAAAATTATTATGGAGCTTTAACTTGCTAAGAGTAATACTGTTAGATGATTATATCTTTAAAATGAGATAACTGTCTCAAAAAATGTGATAGTTTATTTGGTCTGAAGAGATGATGCAATTCAATGTTATTTATATAGCGACAATTCATGAAATATGTCATCTCAAGGCACTTTACAACGTCAAAATCAATCAGATTATACAGATTGGGTCAGATTATACACATTGGTCAAAAAATTCCTATATAAGGGAACCAGTTCATTGCATCAAAGTCTTGACAAGTAGCATTCTCTCTTGAAGAAGCGTAGAGCCACAGGGAGAGTCGTCTGCATTGTCCATGGCTTTGCAGCAATCCTACCTACTGAGCAAGCATGAAGCGACAGTGGGAAGAAAAACCACCCATTAACGGGAAGGAAAAACCTCCAGCAGAACCGGGCTCAGTATGAACGGTCATCTGCCTCGATAGACTGGGGGTTACAGAAGACAGAGCAGAGACACAACAAGACAGACAAAAAAGCACAGAAGCACACATTGATCTAGTAATCTGTTCTACATTAGATGGTAGTAGCGGGTGATCTGTCTTCCCTGGATGAAGCCACAGCTAACAGAACGCCAGACCAGGTGTGCCTACTATGAAGAAAAAAGAAAAATCAAAAAGTTAAAAGCTGAAATTACAACAGTCATTCAAAATTGAAGCACAATAGACCCTGATGTCCTGCAGTAGCCTAAACCTATAGCAGCATAACTATAGAGGTAGCTCAGGGTAACATGAGCCACTCTAACTATAAGCTTTTTAAAAAAGGAAAGTCCCAAGGGCCAGCTTCTAGTGGAGAAGTTCAAGTATCTTGGGGTCTTGTTCACGAATGAGGGGAAGATGGAGCGGGAGATCGACAGGCGGATTGGTGCGGCGTCTGCTGTGAAGCGGGCGCTATACCGGTCCGTTGCGGGCGCTATACCGGTCCGTTGTGGTGAATCTGCACCAGATTTTTTGTGAGTCGTGGGGGAGCGCTGCCGAACACGTTCGTGTAAATCGCCCAGTGGACGGGCGGGCAAAATGCGTGACAGCATCTGCGGTGGCGGGCGGCCGGCGGTGCGCAAATCCCAGCGGTGGCCAAGGCCGGAGCGGCGCTTTGCTGCGAGGGCCGCTCATCACCGCTTGCGGTTTTAATTTTTTCTTCTTCTTCTTCTTCTTTTCTCCTAGGTGTGATCATCAGTGCCTGTAGTGTCAGCATTTTTATTCATAGGTGACTGATTATGGAGCGGTCCGGTCTGCCTCTGCATCACAGTGGCTGTCATCTGTCAAACACAAGACCACAATCAGTTTAGCAGACAGCATTAAACATGTCAATACTACTTAAACCATGTTAACACCAAGCTAATAGAACAACACCTGGATCGTTACTCATTCAAATATTCATACCACATATTCCTATCAGTTTTTATAAACACCCCGAGTTAGTATCTGGGATGCAATTTGTAAGGTTACACAGTCAAGATATAACAGCAATATTTTGGGTTCTTTACTGTCATAATAGGAAAAAAATGGGTTTTCATTTTTAAAGTTAGATTTCCACCATGTTATACATTTGTAAATGTCACAGTTCCAAACTCAATATTTAATTACACAGCTAAATGTTTAGTTTGTAAACTAAGTATTATGCTGCAAACAAAATATTTAGTTTTCAAATTAAATATTTAACTCCAAAGTAAACGTTTAGTTTATATACTAAAAGTTAACTTTGGAGCTAAACATTTAACTTGTTCATTAAATATTTCATTTGGAACTGACTAGTTTAAAGATTTATGAATAACAAAAATGAAAAATGAACCCTGCCTTTTATCTCTTATGACAGGCTAAATATATTTTGCTGTAAATCTTTCATTGTCTAACTTTAAAAACGGAATTCCATACCAATTTGCGGGGTTGTAAATATATGCAGATAATAATTCACAAGGAAGAACAAAGCTAAATGACGGTTGTCTTCATGTGAAAGCATATGTTTTATCAAAATGGACACAAACTACGCAGTTAAGAGTTAAAGTAGGCTAACGTTAGCTTACCTGTCTGCTCTCCTCTTTATCACCTTGGAGCTTTTAATGCAACTTCGTAGCCCAGCCACTTTTCTGGCATCGTTGGTCTTCAGTCGGTCTTTTGTCTACAAAATTAAAAAAAAATACGGTCACTTCGGTGGTTTCTTCAGACTTAAAGCTTTTAACCACAGGCGGAGGGATTTCTCGTTCTTCGGCTGAAGGAAGTAGGGCACCTCGCATCCGCAGCTCTTGTACACCGTTGATGATTAAAACACTCCAGCATTAACCTTTCTTCTACACCCATTATTATGACAACCTCTAACCATACAAACGATCCCAGTCTTCTTTGAAGTCATATTTACGAGTAATTTGAGACCAAGTAGCTGCATGAGTTGCTTTTCAGTAAGCTCGCTAGACAGGAAGTGACCCGCCAGAAGTCTGGCACAGAAAACCGTCAACTCACTGTCTCCGTACTTCCGTTGAAAATAGGGTGAAATTAGACTTTTCCTTATTTCATAGATATGATTACAAAACGTCAGGTAGCTACTAATAGACCTCCATTAGAGTTTTTCATCTAAGCGGACTGGATGAAGTAGTTGAGCCAATCACAACTAGTGCAGCACCCCTATCTGCCAAGGCTCTTGGTTTGATCTGGAAGAAGCAGTCGGCCGCCGGCCGCTTCTTCTAGTTGTGATCGTCTCAGTTGTTTCACCCGGTCCGATTACATGGAAAACTCAAATGGCTGTCTATTAGCTGCCTGACATTTTGTAATCATATCTATTTAAGTAGAAAAACTCCTCATTCAGCTCTATTCAGCCAGGAAGAAAGCTGAGCCCAGCTGTTGTCACTTGACCAAATGAGCCGATTTCATTGGATAGAAGTCGCTTGACTCTATCGAGTGCAGATTGCTTTGGCCTGAGTTCATCAAAAGGTCAACAAATTTGCAGCCGAATTTTTGCAGTTGAATTTTTGCAGGTGAATTCTTTGCAGGTGAATTTTTTGCAGCTGAATATTTTGCAGCAGAATTTTTCACAGGTGAATTTTTTGTTGGCAAATTTTTACCAGATTAAAATTCAGTGTAAGGAATTCAATGTCTAAAAAAATTCATTGTTTGAAATTCGGTGTTAAAAAATTTAGTGTTTAAAATTCAGTGTTAAAAAAAGGCAGATTCCAAAGAGACTGTTTTTCTTCCATATAAGTGGGCTCTCCATGGAGTGTCAGCTCTGCTATTTCACTTGTCCCTCTGCAGAATCATAAGAAAAGTTTTAGACATTATTTTACTGTTCACATCTTTAAAAGAAACCTCAGAAGAGATCTCACTCTTTAAAAACGGTCCAACGCAGTTCTTAAAATCTGGGGAAACGTCTACTGAAGGGAAAACATCTTTCTCATCAGGTACAACAGAGCCGTTACAATAATGAAGCAACAAAGTCCGCTCACTACCCGTGAGGGCTTCTCTCCATTTACTAAGCAGCAGAGCCATAACACCAGTCCAATTCACTTCCAGTCAGGAAGCAAGAGGAGCTGCATGGTCCAAGCCTGCTCCTGTAAGCTGGACTACATGTCCCAGAGTCACCACATTAGAGAGAGAACCGCCTTAGAAGAGTTGGCCCCACCTGACAAGCTGCACTGAACCGTGACCTATAGACGACTGGTTCCTGAAGCAGCCAGTATAGTCAGCTGTGGTGTCCCAGCCTCTTCTTTTTCAACAAACTCCACACCTTGAATGGTCCACAATAGAAAACAGGAAGTTCTTTGACGTTAGGCTGCTTTAAGTTCATCAGAAACAGGGATTTGTTCAGTCCAAGTCCACCTAACTGATTCAGGATAGTACAAGCCAACGGCCTCCACACTAAATCAGTAGGACCACACAGGAACCTCTGTAGGAACTGGAAACAGAAAGCAGCCCCCCTGCTGCTGAGCTGGATCAGGCCCTGTCCTCCATCGTCCTTCACTCTGCGGCACCCAGTGCAGTTTGTCCCAGAAAGAGTCAACATGAAGAGCCTGGATCTTTGACAGCAGGTCAGGTGGGGGTCAACACATGACAGGCGATGCCATAAAGTGGATGAAACCAAATTATTAACAATTAGAACTCTGCCTCTGTAGGACATCTTTGTCAAAATCCACTTCCACCTTGTTAAACGACCTTTCATCTTATCTAGAACATTTTCCCAGTTTTTCAAACCAAATGATTGATCACCCAGAAAAACTCCTAAATATTTAAACCCTCCCTTCTTCCAAATTAACCCTCCAGGCAATCTTAGTTGGTTCTCCAGGTCACCTCCATGACACAGAGCTTCACTTTTAGAACATGCCAGAAAGGCCACACCCTTGTCTAATTCCTCTTTGGATCTGAAAAGGAGCGCTCAGACCACCATTAATTTTTCGCTCACTCTGAATGTCACAGTATAAAACCTTAACTTTATCAATAAAACCAGGACCAAAGCCAAAAGCACTCAAAGTGAGCCATAAGTAGTCATGCTCAACACCATCAAAGGCTTTTTCTTGATCAATAGATTTGATTCCAGCTTTCAGGCCATACAGCTCACAGATCTCTAAAAATCTCCTATCAAGACAATGTTATCAGAGATCAAGCTGCCCGCTACACAATATGTCTGATCACAGTGGATCACTTTCTCCACCACTTTGCTCAGCCTGGTTGCCAACACCTTAGAGAGGAGCTTGTAATGTGAGCAGAGCAGTGAAACAGGTCTCCAGTCTTTAATAAACTGCAGCTCACCTTCCCTGGGCAGCAAAGTAAGAAGCGCCTTTCTGCAGCTCAGTGGCAGACGGCCTCCAGCCAGACTGTCCTTCAGTACTGACAGCAGATCTTCCCCCACTACTGAGCACAAAGACTTGTAGAAGTCCACAGGTAGAGCATCTATTCCAGGAGCTTTGCCACTCTGCATGCTCTGCAGAGCTGCATAGAGTTCATTAGCAGACAGAACTGCTTCCAGCTCTATGTTCCTCTGCTGCTCCACCTGAGGAAGACCAGTGTAGAAGCTCTGGGACACTGCCTGCTCCTCTCTGGGCTCACATTTAAACAGCTTGCTGTAAAAAGTCACAGCATGGGGGAAGCGTAGAGCTACAGGAAGAGTCAACTGCATTGTACATGGCTTTGCTGCAATCCAGATTGCAGCAAAGCAATTCATGTAACCATGTTTCTGTTAAAAACATAACATCAAGATTATTGTCAATAATGAAGTCATTAATTAAAATGGATTTTCCTGACAGAGATCTAATATTTAATAAACCCAGTTTATATGATTTGGTGGTTGATGATGTCCCTGTGGCAGGTTGCATCTGACAGTTTATGACTTTTCCCAGGAGTGAATGCTGCTTGTCGGGACTTTGATTCAATCAACTGGTTTCCTTATATAGGACATTTTTGACCAATCTGTGTAATCTGACCCAATCTGTATAATATGATTGAACTTGATTTTGTAAAGTGCCTTGAGATGACATGTTTCATGATTTGGCGCTATATAAATAAAATTGAATTGAATTGAATTTTAAGTACGACTGATTATTTCTGTCTGTTTTCCTTTTGCTTTTCTTATTTCTGCCACGTACCATAACAGATATTCCATGTTCTCCGTCAGGAGGCCCAGGCTTATGCTGGAAGCGGTCTTGACTGATAAACGTACAGCCAGGGCCTGCTGAATATCACAAGGAAGTTATCCGAAGGTCTTCACCCTTCTTAAACCTGTTGTTTGCTGCAGAAAAGTGAAAAAGGATTCTACAGGGTACCGTGTCTCTCCATCTGCTCTGTGACAGAGACACCAAGCTGCTGTCAGAGGTTAACCGTCACTATCACTGCTGTCAGAAATCCCTTTTCTTTCTGTGGTCAGCTTGCTGACCTGCCTACAGGCGTGGACAGCAGCCACCATGTTTTTCTTCTTACTACGCCTTTTACTGTTAGTAGGAGCCTCCTGCTCCATCACCTGCTCCCCCTCACCTTTCTCCTCCACAGGAGCTACTACAGGCTCCTCCACATTCACCTCTCCTCCATCAGTCACCACCTCACCTTTCCCTCCCTGATCTTCACACACCCCGGTGGAGCCGACCCGACTCTGTTTGGAGCTGATTTTATCAAATGTTCCTCCTGTCCACAGCCAAAGCTCTAATGGTGGATGAGGTGGAGAACAAGATGTAGTCAAAGTCGTCCACTCTAACCCGAAAACGCAGGTTTAGCTCCTCGTCTAGTTTATTCAGGATCATGAACAGTTGTCTCTGGTGGGAGACAACATGCTTCACAAAAGGCGATTTACACCCCGACAGAATCTTTTTTAAACACTGTGATGGAGTTAAAACAACACTCTCAATAGTTGATATTTATCACATCAGTGTTGAATTTACCTAACACCAGCGTGTAGTGTCAAAAACTAACACTATTGTTGGGTTAATTTAACACTAAATAAGGTTCAAAATATATTAACTCAATGCAAAAGTGTTAAATATAGCTCAGCATAGAAATCTGATTTTTTTAAAATACGATACGATTTTAAATACATTGACAATCCCCAAATTCATATCTAAAAACAAAGACGCCACTTGAATTTACAAACTAAATCACACAAGTTGCAGTTTGAATCCACTTGTATTTTAAACTAGCATAGCACATAAAACAGCACTGGCTTTGCAACGATAAATGTCACACAATATGACAATGTGGAACAATGTACATGTTTTTTCACTCATTTCATTAGAAAATTGCTTGTCATTGTCAGGACTCAGCTGGCAGGGCCCTCAACTCTCCACACGTTTCCAACCACCAACCCTCCAGAGATCTACCCTCCCCCCCTGCCGACAGTCTCACCAACCCTCGACCCATCCACACCTTCGGTCCTACCTTCCTCCCCCCTCACAGTCACACCAATGCAGGTGAGAGGGCAGCTGACGAGGCTGAAACAGAGGAAAGCCTCAGGACCGGACGGCATCCCCCCCCAGGCTGCTGAGGACCTGTGCAGATGAGCTCTGTGAGGTCCTCAGCTACATCTACAACCTGAGCCTCAGCCTGGGGGTGGTGCCCACCCTGTGGAAGACCTCCTGTGTGGTACCGGTTCCCAAAACGCCGCGCGCCAGGGAACCGGCCCACTTCAGACCAGTTACCTCCCACCTGCTGAAGACCATGGAGCGCCTCATCCTCTGATGAAGACCATGGAGCGCCTCATCCTCTGATGAAGACCATGGAGTGCCTCATCCTTGCTCACCTGCGCACCGTGGTGAGCCCCACCCTGGACCCGCTGCAGTTTGCCTACCAGCCCAACATCGGAGTAGAGGATGCCATCATCTACCTGCTGCAGCGGGCGCTCACCCACCTGGAGACCACCGGGAGCGCTGTGAGAGTCATGTTCTTTGACTTCTCCAGCGCTTTCAACACCATCAGACCGGTACTGCTGAGGGGGAAGCTGGAGGACGCTGGGGTGGACAAACATCTGGCTGACTGGACCATGGACTACCTCACTCACCATAGACTACCTCACTAACCATGGACTACCTCACTGACCATGGACTACCTCACTGACCATCAACTACCTCACTGACCATCAACTACCTCACTGACCATGGACTACCTCACTGACCATGGACTACCTCACTAACCGCCCTCAGTACGTGCGGCTGCACGGCTGTCAGTCAGAGGTGGCACTCTGCATCACCGGGGCCCCCCAGGGCACCGTTCTGTCTCCGTTTCTCTTCACCCTTTACACCTCGGACTTCACCTACAACACGGACAGCTGCCACCTTCAGAAGTTCTCTGATGACTCGGCCATTGTGGGCTGTGTGTCTGAGGGGAACGAGCTGGAGTACCAGTCGGTCATCATGGACTTTGTGGACTGGTGTGAGAAGAACCATCTGTGCTTAAACACCAGTAAGACCAAGGAGATGGTGATTGACTTCAGGTGAAGACCCCCACCTCACTCACCTGTGAACATCCAGGGGCAAGACATAGAAACTGTGGAGAGTTTCAAATACCTGGGTGTTCACATCAACAATAAACTGGACTGGACTCATAACACAGACGCCCTGTATAAGAAGGGCCAGAGCCGCCTCCACCTCCTGAGGAGGCTGAGGTCCTTTGGAGTGAGCAGGCCTCTGCTAAAAACTTTTTATGACTCTGTGGTGGCCTCAGCCCTCCTCTACGCTGTTGTCTGCTGGGCTCCTGGCAGCACAGAGCGGGACAGAAAGAGGCTGAATAAGCTGGTGAGGAAGGCCACTTCTGTCCTGGGCTGCTCTCTGGACTCTGTGGAGGAAGTGGCTGAGAGGAGGGTGTTGTCCAAGCTCACATCCATCATGGACAACACCTTCCACCCCCTGTACCAGACTGTAGAGGAGCTGAGCAGCTCCTTTAGTGCCAGACTTAGACATCCTGTCTGTAAAAAGGAGCGCTACCGCAGGTCATTCATTCCTGCTGCTACCAGAATATACAATGCTGCACTATAACTGTAACCATAACTGTAACTATAACTGTAATAACTAATGTGCAATAACTAATGTGCAATAATCTATTTAATACACTGTACTATAATCCGTGCAATAATCCTGAAAGAAGTGACTTCTGCTGCTCTGACCACCTGAATATATGTCAATCCATATGTATGTAAATATTTGTATATCACACTGAATGTACATAAGACATCATCTGCCGATTCCTATTTCTTTTTGTATTTTTATTCTTATTTTTTTGTCTTTTTTGATCCACTGCATATATGAAGATACACTTTATATAACTGATGTACCTTTTCCTACTTTTGGCACCTTCTTCTGATTATTGACTACTGAGTCGATGTGGCAAGTGAATTTCTCCAATGTGAGATCAATAAAGCCTATCTTATCTGATCTTATCTTATCTTAAAACCTCCATCTCATCAAAGCTCTTAACCATTTCTTTCTTCACAGGAACAAACTCAAATTTGTGAAAATCAAAATTCTCCCAGTGGTAATCCAGCTGTCTCTGGTGTTGCTTAACCAATGTTTTTGTTATACATTTCAAAATCTTCACTGATCTTTTAAAAAAATTATGTTTTCCCTCAAATCTCATGCACCATACATGAAGGAGTGGACCTATCTTTCTAAGACAAGGTGGATAATGTAGCATTAAATGATGAGAACATCTGAGAACAACTGGAGAACAACCAAAGAAGATCTTGGAAAAATATACAGAACAGCAAGCAGAATATGAATCCCTGTGAAATAGCCTGAGAACGTCTAAAACATTAGAGGAACAGCTGAGACTGTCTGCAAAACGGTGAAGATCTGGAGGACATCTAGAGAACACATGGGAAACTGGTGGATGTCTCCGGAAATGTAGTGCAGGCAGGAGAGTGTCCAGGGTGAGCAGGAGACAGCAAGGCAGTAGGAGATCACAGCAGGAATAGACGGGCAGAAATGGCTGAAGACAAAGGGCTGGTCCGTGGTGGTAAACGGAGAAGACAGGCCGACCGAGGCGGACAGATGTCAGTAAACGATAGATTTGATTTTTAACAGGAGGATGATTGATTCAAGAACTAATGGGGCATTTCTCAAATGACATCACTTGTTTCCCCAGACAGCTGGTCGGACAGGAAGAGAGCAAATTTCAATGGTGACAACTGCATTACTGATCAATTTAAAAAAAATTACAACATCCTAGTAGCTTCATTTGAACCTGCTTCAGTGGAGGAATCCAGATAGAACAGCTGAAACGTTGGTTTAAATGCAAAGGGGCTGCAAGGGTCTCTATGGGCCCCAAGCAAAAAATGGTAAAATGTAAACTTTCAATTATTACAAAGAAGACATCACACTCTCTGGAAATTTTGCTAAAAAAAACATCCAAGTCAATTTCTGAATAACTGACCATGAGCAAGACGGTCCTCCTGCTCTTCTACTCCTTAAAGGGGATCAGGTAAAATATTCTTCCAAATATTGGTCTGACTTCTGTCTTCAGAGGCCCACCTCTTCTCTTCATAAACTTGTAAGAAAGTTTGCTTTTTGCAACCCTCATCCATTTTCTAAGTATACGGAGAGAGCAGTGGATCCAATATGAATGTGTTAATGAATACATGAACACTAGAAGTGTGCAGCCTGCAAGAGGGAAATTTTAAGGAACGAGCACGCATGCTGGTGTTAGGTGATAATGTCATAATTTTTGGCATGTGGCAAAAGCAGTAGATAGGACCTGAAACTGAAAAACATAGTCCACTTGTCAGGAACCAGAGACAGATGGACCCAGTATTCAACCAGACAAGCAGAGGTACGTTTTAAGAAGGTTTATTTTTCAAAAAAACAGATGTGAGCAGAAACCAAGACAGGCAGGCAAAAATGAAGGGCAGGACAAAAACAAAGCTTGTGGTAAAAAACAGTCCAAGGCAAAAAAGCAGGCAATCAGATAAGGGAGGAAAAACACAGTACAGGGAATGCTGGCAAAACTCACCCATGGACATGGCAAAAACAAACAATGATGTGGCAGATTGCAGGGGGCAGAGGCAGGTATAAGTAAAGGAGTGATCAGGTGAATAGAGTGAAACTAATTACTGACATGGGTAGAGCTAATCGGAAACAGGGAAGTGCTTGGGAGTAAACTGAAGCCGATTGGATGGTGACTGGTGAAGGGGAGTAACAGGAAGACAAAAGAATGCTGGCAGGTGAACTGAACTTAGATTGGTGACAGAAATGGTCTGAGCAGGCCGGATAAACTGATAACCTAAAACAAAATCAAACACTAAGACAGAACCAAAAATAGAAACTGAACTTAAAGCAGGAGAGTGAAGTAATTGATCCAATACAAACAAAAACTATAACCAAACCCAAATCATGACACCACTATACCTTTAATACAATAAACACCTACACAAAATACAACAACACCCACTACATTCAATTCCATTAAATTTTTCTTATAGAGTGCCAATTCATGATACATGTCCTTTCAAGGCTCTTTGCAAAGTCAGACTCCATCAGATCCTCCAGGTTGGTGAGAAAGTTTCCTCTCTAAGGAAACCCAGCAGGTTGCATCAAGTCTCTCCAAGCAGCATTCACTCCTCCTGAAAGAGCGTAGAGCCACAGTGGACAGTCGTCTGCATTGTTGATGGCTTTGCAGCAATCCCTCATACTGAGCATGCATGAAGCGACAGTGGAGAGGAAAACTCCCCTTTAACAGGGAGGAAAACCTCCAGCAGAACCAAAACGAGGCTCAGTGTGAACGCTCATCTGCCTCAACCCACTGGGGCTTAGAGAAGACAGAGCAGAGACACAGAAAGCTCAGAAGCTCACATTGACCCAGGAGTACTTTCTATGTTAGAGAAGACAGAGCAGAGACACAGAAAGCACAGAAGCACACACTGATAAAGGAGTATTTTTCTCTGTTTGATGGTAATAGTGGATGATCTGCCACCCCTGGATGATGTCACAGCTAACAGAACACCGAACCAGGTGTACCTTCTATGAACAGAGAAAAATGAATGAAAAGTTAAAAGCTGAAATAACAACAAACAATGCAGATTGGAGAGCAGTAGGAGAACTCAGCAGAGTGAGAGAATTAGACCCTGATGTCCTCCAGCAGCCTAAGCCTATAGCAGCATAACTATAGAGGTAGCTCAGGGTAACATGAGCCTCTCTAACTAGGAGCTTTGTCACAAAGGAAAGTTTTAAGGTTATTCTGAAAAGTAGACGGGGTGTTGGTTCCACAGGAGAGGAGCCTGACAGCTAAAGGATCTGCCACCCATTCTACTTTTAGACACTCTAGGAACCACCAGTAGTCAGGACTTAGCAGGCAGAGCCGTGCAGTTTCTGCTGGTTCTGCCCTCTTTGCTTTCTCCACAGGTGTCTGCAGTTGACTGGTGAGCAGGGCGCGCACACCTGCGGCTGGTTCCGCAGTATCCGGCCACGCTATCTGAAAAGCGCAGGAGGATGCCACAGTGGTAACCGTTGTGGTTCCCTCTCGTGCTCCCTTGACTTCACTTCATTCTGAATCCCTCATCCATGAGTGCTCAAGTTCCAACGTTACAAGCCACGTCTCCTGGTTCCTCTTGGGCCGGATCCTGCTCCGGACAATCTCTCCTGCTCCCTTGTTTCTACCAAGCCGGGCTTAAAGCTCCCACTGGATTTCCCTGATTCCTCCTGCTGTCCCTGGACCCGCTGGCACTGCTCGGACCCCACTCGGACCCTCTAGACCTCGTCAACCAGTCTCTCTGACACCCGCCTCCATCTCTGTCAGGTTTCCCCCTGAAATGTTTGTGATCTATGTGATGGCGGTTGTATTGAAACAGTAATTTCCCTCTGGGATATTTAAAGCATTTCTGATTCTGATTCTGATTAATAATAAATCTAATAATAAAGAAAAAGTCATGGTTCTTGTCCAAAGCTCCAGATATGAGGATTAAAGATGGAGGCTCAGACACAAAGTCTGGTTCTTCTCCTTGTTCCGATTGGACATTTTTGTTCTGGGCCTAAAACTGTGAGACTGACTGAACTCTTTCATTATCAGAACGTTTCAGTAACAGCAGCTTCAGCCTCTCAGATGCTTCAAACTGAAGGTTCTAATCAAGCTGCTGGAGCTTTCCATCTTTGGACTGAAATCCAGCTGGTTCTGGGTTAACAGGTCCAGTTAGTGCCTCTGAGGTTCTGTGTGAAGTCTTGTCACTGTTTGCAGGTAGAGCTCCTATGTTACTATTGTAGCAGCTGCTGCTAACCTGTTCCTCAGGTGATGTGCAGACTGATGTTAAAATGTTAAAAAGTGAAGCATTTTCCTTGATTCCTCTCAAGAGTCAGGACCCATATTCACAAGGATTGTCATAGTCTCTCAGAGAGCTCCTCCAGATTCCTACCTAGGAGTTTTAGCTTCAGAGGGATTCAGATGCTGCTGAGAGCCACTCTGAGGAAGGAAATGACAGAAAGTTGATCTTAGTGAGGAGGTGTGGTTGACCAGGGCCCAGGGCACTAGCCTCGTGAGACCATCCTGATCTCGCGAGGTTTCAAGGTTTCACTCGCAGATCAGTCTGGATACTCTCCGTTAAAGAAAATTTGGAGCCGTTCACCAAACGAACGTCCAATCAGCATTGGCTTTGAGGCGGGTTGAGGTGTGACGCAACGGGAAGCGCGTCAGTTCAGTCTTAACAGCATGGCGGCTTCAGCCGATGAAACTAGCGTTAGCGTGGCTATCGAGGAAGTTTTATCGGAATTACAGAGTATTTCTTTGCTGAGCTAACGAGCCTTTACCTGCAGCAGCAAGAGTAGCTTGGCTTGTGGTTGTGTTTTCGTCGTCGCTCGTAACAGAGCGACGACGAATCTGATTGGTTCATTTGGCCCGTCTATCACCAACATAGGCCAATCAGCTAACCAGTATTTTCGCCCCTTCCCAAAATTACTTCAACGGAAGGTTTCCAGATGGATATGTGGAGCAAATCTATCTGGCGGAGTCAGGTAACCAGGGCACAGCTCTGGAAGGTGAATAGAGGAGTTTTGAAAAGTCAATTGGTCCCTGGATCACAGAGCAGATACAAGCACTTTAAAGCTTATTGCTGCAGATTAATTTCTCTTTTTCTCTATTTTTACCCACCAGCCTGGTGAGAAGTGCTCAAGAAGAAGAAGGACATGTATCCATATATCCATCCATCCTTTTTCTGAACCGTTTAATCCCTCATGGGGTCGCAGAGGTTGCTGGTGCCTATCTCCAGTGTGTGTGTGTGTGTGTGTGTGTGTGTGTGTGTGTGTGTGTGTGTGTGTGTGTGTGTGTGTGTGTGTGTGTGTGTGTGTGAATAGTTGTTTGTCCTGTCTCTGTGTTGCCCTGCGACAGACTGGCGCCTTTCCAGGGTGTACCCTGCCTCTCGCCCAGTGGGCGCAGAAGATATGTATATACATTCTTTGTAAATGTTTCCACTTGTTATTCAGGATTATTCAATATTTTTCCTATTTATTGATCCTCAGTAAAATGACATTACTAGAGCTGCACCTTTAACACATCAGGCTGCTGAAACTAATTAACGAACCTCCAGTGGAGCAGCTAGGCTTTTTGGTTTAGGGGGCAACAGAACATGTTGGATGGGGGTGTGAGAGGGATCTTTTTTCTTGTCTCTGAAAAAGTCCCTTACCACCACTCTATAAGTGTGAGGACCCTATAAAATGTTTCCAGAGAACAAAACTACTGAATGCAATAAAATGTTGACTGGAAATGAGCTGAAGACTGAGAAGAAACCTGAAAAACAGACAAGTTACAACCTGACCTCAGAGTTTTACAGCTCAGTTCACTGCTGATAAAAAGAGAAGAAGAACTGAAAGGAATGATGCAGGCATGTAAAGGCATGAAGGGAAAGGTGTTTAAAGTCCGGTAAACTCACCTTGACAGGGAGCGGAGCCTCAGGTGAGTCAGTTACAGTCAGGTATCAGATCAGGACAAACAGATTCTGACTCCATTTAGCAGCAGAACAGAACAAAGAGAAGACTCTGGATCAGGGTGAGTGTGAACTTGTTCTGGTTTTCTCTCTGTGGACTGTGAACAGAACCAGGAACAGAACTCGGTCTGGTTCTCCTTCAGAACCAAGCTGTTGCTTCATGTAACTGTGGTGCTGGTCAAGCTGTGATTTCCTGCTTGTCAGCACCAACAAACGCTCAGTTTCCTTCCTTTGTCTCTTTTCTAAAGACAAAAACTGAATCTGAGGAAATTATCACAGTTTGGGTTTTGTTTAGGTTTACTTTTGGATTTTTCATTTAATTTGTCACTCCTAACCCTAACCCCCCACTGTGTAAAGCCACATAGGTGAGCCCACAAGAAGAGACATTTGGCTTTATTTGCACTTCAACCATTGGTTAACAAACAGTTGTCTGAAGGCAGACAGGTTTCTAAAGCTGACTGCAGAACAGAGGATGTCACTAAACAGAACAGACAGAGAACTCAGTACCACAGGGTTCAGTCCTTGGGTCGATTCTTCTTACTATATATATGCTTTCACATTTGGAGCACACATGAATCCTCACATCATTGTCAGAGTCTAGAGACAGTTTGTTTTCAGTCTCTATGAAGATCTTGATGTTCTCTCACTGCAGAGGAAAAGAGGAAGACTTCAGCAGGTTTCAGTACTTCACAGATTAAAACCCGATCCAGCTGTGATTCTGCTGTTGTTTGAGGAGAAAACTCTGCAAGGTTGAATCTTATTTTCCCAGACAGAGGAGTCAGAAATTGAAGTCCGTTATCTGCACATCTGATCCAGTCTCAGGCTTCAGATTGATGTGCAAATATAAACTGTTTAAAGTTATGTAATGTTTAATAACTAACTCTGTCTGTTAAGTATTGTTTGGTGATAATCGGCTTCTTGGCTGAAATCAGGACAATGGTTAAAAAGGGATGAATTTGAGCACTAGCGATCTTTTAACAGCAAACTCTGAAGACACATAGAATAAAGGAGTGACAATTTCTCTTCAAGTTTAGGAATTTATTAAAAGAAATAGAATGAACATCCAGAGAACATCACTATGTAATGCTGTTTATCTTAATTTACACACTATTTCAATCAATAAATCCTCTTTACTGGGCTAGTGAAACTTGAAGATAGAAAGAAGCTGAGCTAACGGACTATTTACATACAAAAAGAAACAAAAGACGAAACAAAAGTGGTTGATCCTCATCAGAATAATTCAGTGAATCCTGGTGCGCCGCAGATCTGATGAACAGAACATGGAATTAGGTTAAATTAGCTTTACTAATTCAAAACAACATTTGGTAATTGTTTCAACCCATTCGCAGCGCAAATCCCAAGTTACAGAAAACATTATTACAGGAAATAACATTTAAAAAAATAATTTGTTCGGAAAAATTATTATTTTTAGGAGCGCTTGTTTTATCTATGTAATTCTACCTCCGGGTGCTAGAGGTCGCGGTAGCGATCAGACGCTAAACTTGGTTACTCCTAAAGTTAAACAAAAAAAGCCTTTAAATGAACATTAATATAATAAAATAATAACACAATTTCAGCAGATTTTCCCCTTAGCATGTGGAAGTGGGTGTTGTGTCGGCTTTTCAGCTCCATCTGGAGTCCGCTTTCCTGTAAGGGCTGAGAATAAATAAACAAAGCTGTTTCTGGCATGGCTGGTTTCCTTTCCTCCTGCGCCTGACGCTGAAGTTGAGACAACACACTTAACTTTGATTCACCCGGTGATGTCCCCCGGGCGAAGAGAGATTTCTCCTAGGTGCTGGAGGGTGCGTCTTTTGGGCCCATCGTGGTTCAAGCCCGTCTCCCTCCTTCTATGTCTCAGGCAGGAAGAAGAAGAAGGCTGGGTGGCAGCCCCCTCAAGGGCTGCAGCCAGAAGGAGCAGACTTATCTTTGAATCGGCTGGCAGTTTCTCCCCATGTCAGGGAGGAACTGAGTTTCAGAGAGGCTCATGTCTCACTCAGCTCATGGCCTCTTCCAGGCCCCATGCATGGCTCCTGCAGGGCAGCCCCTCCTTTAGCGTCCCAGGATGGAGCAGAATGAGAACTGGATCTCTGGCCAGGGGTAGACTGAAGACTGTTGGGTTGTCCTGTGGGAGCAAGCTTTTGCACTGATCGCACGCTGCGGAGAGCGCTGTCTCTCTGGAAGTGTGAAATTCTTTTGCTAACAAACCCCTTTAGAGATGTCCTCCAGCTACATGGCCAGAATTCAATCTGACATCAGATTTCTCATCATGGCTTTAATATCATGGCACAACAAGATGGAGCTACAGAGGTTGTGTTCATCGACTGGTTTTCTGGGACTTCAGTCAGATGCAAAGTTGGTCCCTCTGAAGGAACGAGGTTCCATCTACAGCTGTGTTTAAGGAGGAGCTAAACCTGACAATCATGTTAAAGTCAGACTGTTTGTCTCTGAGTTCAGTTCATATAATAAAGCCTCAGCAGATTGTTTTCATGCCACTAAAAGCTGAACTGTTCCTTTACCTTTCAGCCATCTTTAGACATCAGTAGATTTCTTCGTCTGGGCGCCTTATCAACATCTCATCTTTCTGTGTAGTGAAAAGGTTGACTTTTCATTTTGCACAACCAGAACATTTAAATTCCAACACATCTCCTTATTCTGATATGTCTACTTTGGAATTAGATGATTTTTTTACATTCTAATATAGGTTTTATGGCTGATTTATGACATAATTTTATTATTATTTTCTATCAGGAACCAGTGGTAGGAACACTAATGTATTACTGTATACCAGCCTTCCCTGTCCCTCATATTATTAAAAAACAACAGCTGACATGTGGGATAATGATTCGAATCATGATCCGATTCATTATTAAAGGACTAAAGGCCAGAATAATAACTGACCTGAGTTTTTTAACAAAGGACAATCTCGCAAAGGTGTTGGAAACATTTGATATTGTACTTTCAAACAAACCCAAAAATGAATGATCAGAACCGGACCTTCTGAAGCCATGTCTGTGTAAAGGTCAGGAAGAACTGAAGCTGGTAAACAAGCTCATTCATGGCTGCAAAGTTCTGGAGGTCTGCCGATGGATCCACTGACTTTCTGCTGGTCTGTGGTTCTGTTTTTTGGTACCAGGAAAACTTCTCTTTGGTTTCATTCCAGACTGGTATCCAGCAGTTCACAGATAATGGGCTAAACGGGGACGTCCTTGTCCCAGATGTCAATTCTGCTGCAGCTCAAGCAGGACTGGTTTATCAGCAAATCAAAATTCTTTAAAACTGTTCCAGCAGTTCTTCAGTTTGGTCCCAGACGGCATCTTCAGTAAAGACAGTCAGAACTTCTTTCTGTTTCAGCTTGATGTAGCTCCCTTAGCCAGGAGACGGTCCTTAAATCCCTCTGTGCATTTTTATCTGGTCCTGGTCATCATGATCAGAGGCCCACAGTGAGGACAGCAGCAGAAGCTGCTGGACCTGGACAGGGTTCCCTCAGTCAACTAAAACCCAAAGCAGGAGTCCAAAGACCTTCTGTAGGAGCATTCTTCAGCTGATGCTGCCACCTTGTGGTAGAAACATCACCCTACAGTCAGATGGCAACAAAGGATTTCATGTCAACCAGCAAGAAATAGATGCAGGAATATATGCAGGAATGACTAATGACATTAGGAAAAATGTGGTTAATGTTTACAGCACTGATTTTATGGATCATGTTTTAGCTTTATGAATGACAGACAGCTGTGCTGCTTTATGTTTCAGTGTAAGCTACCGGCCATCTTACTGGGGGTCTTATAGGAGTCTTTGTGTGTGTTCATGGATATCAAGTATTTAAATGAATAATTTCCATCTGTAATTCAGATGTTTTGGATGTTCTCTGTCCAGTATTTTAGTTTCTATTCTAACTTCATCAGAATAAAATAAATTATTTGTTTGAAATAAATCCTAAAACATGATGAGTAAATTTAGATCTTTTTTCAGAGATAAAATGGAGGAGCCTCTGGGAGAGAAGCAGCAGAATTTAGGTAAGTTATCTGAAGCAGAAATATTTGAAATTATTTCTTTCAAACTAAAACAGGGTTTCATCAAGTTGACTAACAACCGTTTTCATTTGGTTGTGTTTAAACATGTTTGTATATGTGACGGGAGGAACAGGTTTGCAGTACAATACATCAGGAACCATTAATCTATTGACTGATTCCTGGATTCATTAATTAATCAGATCCTGTCTCTGTCCCCATAATATCTGATATAACAGGATGGGTTTCCCCACCTGAGACGATCCAATACAAAAAGAAAATATCACCTATCAGCCATGTAGTTCTGTTTGAAGAAGATCAAGTGAAAAAGACATCCATCCATCCATCCATCCATCCATCCATTTCCTGACTCGCTTTATCCCTCATTGGGTCCTGAGGGGTGCTGGTGCCTATCTCCAGCATTCACTGGGCGGGAGAAGGTGTACACCCTGGACAGGTCACCAGTCTGTCGCATGAAATAGACATTTTTACTTACATTTTATTTGGTTATTTGTTCAGCGCCATTTCCCAACACCTGTCATCTCAAGGCATTTATAAAGTCGATTCAATCAAATCCTCCAGATACATTGTTAAAAAGGTTTTGCTTTGCCATTATGAACTGTTTAAAGTTATGTTTAATTAATAACTCGGTCTGTGAGGTATTGTCTGGTGAATATCAGCCCAAACAGCTGATATCAGGACAATAGTAGAAAGGGATGAATTCGAGCTCTGGTGTTCTTTTACCAGCAAACTCTGCACATATATAGAATAAAATATTGACAACTTCTCTTCAAGTTCAGGAATTTATTAACAGAAGTAAGTGAATATCCAGGCTAGTGAAACTTAACTACTAACTAAAATTAAAATAAGGAACTATGTACACAGAATAACAAAAGGACAAAATAGAACAGTTGAAAACCATAATCAGAATGATTGAGTGAATCCTGGTTCACTGCAGATCTCAGTTAAAGAACGTGGAAAAAGGTTAAATTAGCTTAACTAACAGAACAACATTTGGTATGTGTTGCCACCCATTCACAATGCAAATCTGAGTTATATAAAAAAAATATTTTGAGATATTAGATTTTTATTTGTATTTATATTCAATTAAATTTTATTTATATAGCGCCAAATCATGAAACATGTCATCTCATGGCACTTTACAAAATCAAGTTCAATCAATTATACAGATTGGCTCAGATTATACAGATTGGTAAAAACAATTCCTATATAAGGGAACCAGTTGATTGAATCAAAGTCCCAACAAGCAGCATTCCCTCCTGAAGAAGCGTAGAGCCACAGGGAAAGTTGTCTGCATTGTCCATGGGTTTGCAGCAATCCCTCATGCTGAGCAAGCATGAAGCGACAGTGGGAAGAAAAACTCCCCATTAATGGGAAGGAAAACCTCTAGCAGAACCGGGCTCAGTATGAACGGTCATCTGCCTCGACCGACTGGGGGTTACAGAAGACAGAGCAGAGACACAACAAGACAGACAAAAAAGCACATAAGCACACATTGATCCAGTAATCATTGTTACTGGATCAATGTTCTACATTAGATGGTAGTAGCGGGTGATCTGTCTTCCCTGGATGATGCCACTGTTAACAGAACGCCAGACCAGGTGTACTTACTTTGAAGAAAAAAGAGAACAAAAGTTAAAAGCTGAAATGACAACAGTCATGCAAAACTGGTGAACAGTAGCACTCAGTAGAAGGAGAAATATGGGCCCTGATGTCCTCCAGTAGCCTAAGCCTATAGCAGCATAACTATAGAGGTAGCTCAGGGTAACATGAGCCACTCTAACTATAAGCTTTGTCAAAAAGGAGGAGGAGGAGCAGGAGAGGAGCCTGATAGCTAAAGGATCTGCCTCCCATTCTACTTTTAGAGACTCTAGGAACCACCAGCAGACCTGCAGTCTGAGAGCGAAGTGCTCTGTTAGGAACATACAGGGTAATCAGAGATCTGATATATGATGGAGCTTGATTATTAAGGGCTTAATACGTTTGAAGAATAATTTTAAATTCTATTCTTGATTTAACAGGAAGCCAATGAAGGGAAGCTAAAATTCGAGAAATATGATCCCGCTTGTTGATTTTCATCAGAACTCTTGCTGCAACATTTTGGATCAGCTGAAGGCTTTGAACTGCATTTTGTGGACTTCCTGATAGTAAAGAATTACAATAGTCCAGCCTTGAAGTAACAAATGCATGGACTAGTTTTTCAGCATCACCCTGGGACAGAATGTTTCTAATTTTGGCAATATTCCGGAGGTATAAAAATCAAACTCTGGAACCCTGTTTAATATGGGATTTAAATGACATGTCTTGGTCAAAAATAACACCAAGATTTTTTACTTTATTACTAGAGGCCAAGTTAATGCTATCCAGATTAAGTGATTGGTTAAGAAGTTTATTTTTTGAGGACTCTGGTCCAAAGATGTAAGTAATACTAATATCATCTTTATTGTCATTGAAACATACATTACAATTTGTTCTCTGATTTTAACCCATCACCCTTGAAGAGCAGTGGGCTGCCATGTGTGGCGCCCGGGAGCAGTCTGGGGCTAAGGGTCTTGCTCAGGGACCCAGGGTGCCGGGACCGGGGATCGAACCAGGTACTTGCATCCTTCTCTGAGTGCCAGCGCGCTGCTCCAACCACTCGGCCACGACCCACCCCAAAGATCACAACTTCTGTCTTGTCAGAATTTAAATGCAGATACAAGTCACCCATCTTTTGATGTCATCAAGACATGCCTGTAGTTTAAGTAATTGATTGGATTCATCAGGATTTTTGGATAAATATAGCTGAGTGTCATCGGCGTAACAGTGGAAATTAATCCCATGTTGTCTGATAATTTTGCCAATCGGAAGCATATATATAGTAAAGAGAACTGGTCCAAGGACTGAACCCTGTGGTACTCCACAGGTGACCTTAGAGTTTGAAGAAGATTTATTATTAACATGAACAAATTGGAATCTGTCCAACAGATAAGATTTAAACCAGCCTAATGCTTTCCCCTTAATCCCTACAGTATGCTCAAGTCTTTGTAGGAGAATATTGTGATCATCTGTATCATATGCAGCACTGAGATCTAACAGGACAGGTATAGACACAAGTCCATTATCTGAGGCCATGAGAATATCATTAGTGACTTTCACCAGAGCCGTTTCAGTGCTATGATGAGCTCTGAAGCCTGACTGAAACTCCTCAAGTAGGTCATTACTTTGTAAATGTTCACAAAGTTGATTAGCAACTACTTTCTCAAGAATTTTAGATAAGAAAAGAATATTTGATATCGGTCTGTAATTTACTAACTCATCTTGATCAAGAGATGGTTTCTTAAGTAAAGGTTTAATAACAGCTACTTTAAAAGCCTGTGGTACATATCCATTTACTAAGGATAGATTAATCATGTCTAAAATAGAGCCACTGATCAAAGGGAATATCTCCTTAAACAACTTGGTTGGAATTGGGTCTAACATACAGGTAGAAGGTTTAGATGAAACTAAAATTTTAGATAGCTCAGAAAGCTCTACTGCTTCTAAACAGTTCAAACATTGTGCAGGTTCAATAGATTCCTTCAGCACTGCCTCACTTACTAGGGACGAGGTAATCGTCTTTGGGAGGATGTCAATTATTTTATTTTTGATGGAGTCAATTTTATATATAAAGAATTTCATAAAATCATTACTGCTAAGAGCTAAGGGAATGGATAGATCAACAGAGCTGTGGCTCTGAGTAAGTTTGGCAACTGTACTGAAGAGAAATCTAGGATTATTTTTATTCTCCTCAATTAATGATGAAAAATATGCTGCTCTAACTCTGCAAAGGCTCTTTTTATACAACAATATACTGTCTTTCCAGATTAAGTAGGATTCCTCTTGGTGTGTAGAGCACCATTTTCTCTCCAATTTCCTGACATTGTGTTTGAAGGAACGCAGCTCTGAATATAACAAGGGAGCCAGCTTCTTGTGAATAGTCACCTTCTTTTTCAAAGGAGCTACATTATCTAATGCAGAATGCAATGAGGAATTCACACCGTTAACAAAGACATCTATTTGTGAATGAGAAATAACAACATTGCTGCTATTTCCTGAGCATTTCTGAAATTTTGAAGATATTAAAAGGCGGACAGACTCTTTAAAGTTTGATACAGCATTTTCCGATAATGATCTACTGATGATCTACTGATGAAACCCTCTGTTGGGGGTGGAGAACACAGTTAGATTAAACGCAAATGTTATTTAAAAATTATCAGACAGGACAGGGTTGTGAGGAAATACTGTTAATTCTTCACAATCAATGCCATATGTCAGCACAAGTTCTAAAGTATGTAGCCAAGAGTGCGTCAGTTTATGCACATTTTGAGCAAAACCAATTGAATCTTGGATAGTTTTAAAGGCTACACTAAGGTTATCACATTCTATGTCAACATGGATGTTGAAATCACCCACTATAATAACTTTCTCAGTGTTTAACACCAAATCAGATAAGAAGTCTGACAACTGATCCAAAAACTGAGTATAAGGGCCTGGTGGACGATACAAAACAACAAACAGAAGAGGTTTTATTGCTTTGCAGTTTGGATGAGGAAAACTGAGGTCTAAATGTTCAAAAGAACTGTAGTTATTAATTTGCCTGGGACTAATTAATAAATCAGACTGAAAGATGGTTGCCACTTCTCCTCCTCTTCCCACAGATGTGGGAATATGGAAGTTTAAATAACTGGAGGGGGTTGACTGATTTATACTAACGTAGTCCTCTTGTAGCCAGGTTTCTGTGAGACAAAATAAATTAATCTGATAATCGGAAATCAATTCATTAACCAACAAAGTCTTTGGAGGGAGAGACCTTATATTTAACAGACCACACTAAATTGTTTTATTTTTTGGTTCAAGGTGAGCTATATTGATTTTTACTAGATTTTTATGATTTGTTCCTTTTAGATCAGGTTTTGATCTACTCAGTTTTGGCCGTGGGAAAGACACCGTGTCAATAGGATAATGGGTGGGTAACAGTACAGAAGCTGCAGAGAGATGTGTTAAACTACAGCTCTGCTTCCTGGTCTGGACCCTGGATTGTCAGCATTTAGGAGAACTAATAAATCCGGCCAGATTCCTAGAAAGAAGAGCTGCACCATCCAAAGTGGGATGGATGCCGTTTCTCCGGATCAGACCAGGTTTTCCCCAGAAAGTTCTCCAGTTCTCAATGTAGCTCACGTCGTTTTCAGGACACCACCTAGACAACCAGCGGTTGAATGATGACATGCGGCTAAACATGTCATCACTGGTCAGATCAGGCAGGGGACCAGAGAAAATTACAGAGTCCGACATTGTTTTAGCAAACTCACACACCGAAGCAACACCAACTTTAGTGACCTCCGATTGGCGTGACCGGGTGTCATTACCGCCAGCGTGAATAACAAAAAATTATATATTTTTTAATAGTGTCCTATCTGGCAATGTGGCATTAAGAAATGTTGTCTTTATGCCAAAAAGAACCAAACAGATTTTGGTTTCACAAGCAGAGCCTTTCTGCTTTCGCCGTAGTGCCCCGCTTGATTTATATATGCAAGAAGCTTTATTATGATTTATGCAGGGAATATTTCGTGTTATATGGACATTTAAACTAGAAGGTAGAAGAGAAAAACAGGAGAAAAGGTGAAAGAAAGAGGACAAAAAAAGGAAGAGAACGATACAACATTCTCAGTCCGCTTCTACATCTGAAAAAAAAGATATAAAAAGAACAGCAGAACCAGCCGATAAAGTATTAAAGATACAATCAACCAACACCTTGATACAATCTCTGATAAATGTACAGTATTAATCAACAGGACATGTAGAAAGTGACAGCTGAATATAATAACAGGAGTTTTCTAGATAGAAGTGAGTCTACAAGCACCTGGATCCAAGCACCTGTATGTGTTGGTGAGAGTGAACTTGTTTGTGAGGTTTATCCATTGGAGAAATGCTCAGTAGTAGCAAAAGCCCAGATGCCCAAAGAGCCCAAAGAAACCCCCAGAGCAAAGGTGCCCAGGAGGGGCCAACCCAGGAAATCTGCCTTTCCCAACCTAGGGAAGTGGAGAGACGGCCCCAAGGAAACCCAATACCAAAGGCCTGAGGAGGCCCGGGGAGGCCCGGGGAGGACGACCACAACAAACACAAACTTCCAGGTCCATACTCTGGTCCTCATTCCGGACAAATACTACCTCCCCACACCCTCCTCCTCCATACACTACCCCCCCCCCCCAGCACATATTCCAGGGGAGAGCAAAAGTACCAGCCACAGTCCTGGCCAATTACCCGGACCGACCGACTGCCGCAAGCCAAGACCCCGGACCAGGTGGCCCGCTCCTCCTCCAGGTCCCAAGGCTGTAAAATGAGAACAGAGGTGTGAGGAAGACCCAAAGCCTGCCTCCGCCTGCTCAAATGTCATGATGTTACATGTTGTTCTCAAGTGTGTTTAAAACTTGGAGTGTCAAAGGGGGTGTCCAGCACAATCCACCACCCCTCCAAAAGGTAGTTGGTGCCAGTGCCCTCCCAAGTAACCTACCCAAAACCTTTATTGTCTGGATCAATTTTATTGATGAAGAATCCCATAAAGTTATTACTGCTAAAGCCCGGCGTACACTGTACGAGTTTTTGCCCTTTTCGGGCGGATTCTTCAGTCGTGTAAGCATTTTTTGAATCGGGCCGAATTTCAGCTTGATCGTACAGGGGGGACGAGGGGCGACTGGCTTCTCACGACCACCTCCCGATTAGGAATCGGACAGTCGGTTGAAAATTAAACATGTTTGAAATTCAGTCGGCCGTCGTGAGGGTTTCATGAGCGCATCCTGCTGTTCAAGCAGAGCTACAACAGTTTACGAGCCGTTTTTCCCCCAACCTCGCGCAGTCCGCACGCGCAAACAAGTAGATTCTTCATCCGTCTTCCTCCAAATACGTTTGTCCAAATACGTCATCGCCTTTTCTTTTTAGGGCTTTTTAGGGCTTTTTTAGGGCTTTCTGCACACAAAATTGCACATATTGCCAAAGCAGCGCGCTTCTCTCTGGTAATGTTTACAGTAGCCATCGACACTCCCGTCTTCTTCTTCTTCCGTCTTCTTCTTCTTCTTCGTATTCTTCTGTCTACGTTCGGACGTATAGTGGGAGCACTCCGATCGCGTTCGAGTCTGTGAGAACACAGATCGTAAGCGGTGAACTTTTCAAACACAGTTTGAGATGTATATAAGTACCACGACTGAAAAAACTTGTACAGTGTATGCCCAGCTTAAGAGCTAAGGGAATGGATGGATCCATTGGATATGTATTAAAGAGAAATCTTGGATTACCTTTATTCTCCTCTATTAATGATGAAAAATATGCTGCTCTAACTCTGTGAATGGTCTTTTATTAAACAGTAGACTGTTTTTACAGATTAGGTAGCATTCTTCTTGATGTGTAGAGCGCCACAGAGAAGAATCCTATGGATTCAATGGAAGAATCCAACTGGTCACATGTAGACAGAATCAGATGGTCCTCACTGTTAAGCAGTAATAGAACAAGAACAGGTTTTTAAGACCTAAGGAGGCCCCAATAAACTCTGTGATGATCCCCGTGTGCTACTACATGTCTAATTGGTCTTGATTACATTTTTCTCAGTTTGAATTGATGTTTCTGTCTGTTGTTTGCCTGCAGAGAAAACACTTCTCAATGTTCGTGAAGAGTTTGTGAGGAGGGTTACTGAGCCAGTCCTGAAACAGCTCCTTGACTCCCTTGAAGCTGATGGTGTCTTAAATAATTTGGAGAAAGAGGAGATACTTGAAAAGAACCAAACCAGAGCAGACAAGGCCCGCTCCACCATAGATGCTGTGAGGAACAAAGGAAACAACTCCTGCAAAATGATGATCCAACATCTTCAGCTAAAAGATCCTAAACTGTCCAAGGAGCTGGGTTTGCCCTTTTCCTTATCTGCTCAGCCAGGTGAGGCTACACAGTTCTGTAATGCTGCTGTTACTGCAAAGTTAATTGTCTTGAAGGGCCTTTACAAAAACATTAGTTAAAACTCACAAGACATTCCCAATGAAACACATAGTAAATTAGCTGTGCTCACAAGGCTGACTTTAAAAAAAAAACACATTTAAGAGACGGAGCAATCACAAAGGACAACTTTAACCAATTACGAGTAGTGATGCATACCGACTGGACCAACCTACCTACTGCCAAAAATAACAACCCCAAGGAAGCAGAAGAAGCAAGCTCGAGTGAGCAAGCAGCTTGATTGAGCTCACATGAGAAGTGGGTTCCTTTAAATTAAGGTTAAAAACCTAAACAAAAACCACTGATTTAAAGGAACTCTGGGCTTCAGTACTTCAGACTATAGGAACTAAATGCTGCTTCTAACTGTTTGGTTCTGGGGATGCAGAGTAGACCTGAGCCTCTGATGTAAACTAATATACTGACCTACTGGTTCCATCCTAATACCCTCAATAACAGCTCCTAGCTCCTGTTCAGTAACCTATCACTGGGTCAACATAAACAACTCTATTGTGGGGAGGAAAGAAGCTTTGGACTGCTGTGTAAGAGAAAGCATACAGACTACTTTTCCTACCTCCTTCATTGGTGACTGCACAATTCAGACAGCCCTTATAATAGTGACCATCGACACTCCGCTTTGGCTAAAGAGTCCTTACCCTATAGAGGTAAAGGAATTGAGGCCCTGTCCTACATGTAGGATATAAACCAGTCAAGTTGGTTAACAGAAAGACTCAGTTTTCCAGGCGATCTAATAGAATGGAGTATTAAACAGTGTCAAATTCTGCACTCAGGTCCAATAATACCAGCACTGTTGACCTGAGTATTATTGGGCCTGAGTCCAATAATATTACATAAATAAATATTTTATTTCTCCATTGTCATGGTCTGTAGTAGTAATGACCCCCGTGTTTAGACAACTTGTTGCAATACCTGATACAGAAGAACCAAAAAATTCAGTTGAAAAACATGAGCTGCTTCAAAAAATTACAGAAATAAATGTTCTGTCTGAGTCATGAAAAAAGCCAGGAACACTCGCAGGAACCCCTGAAATGGAAAGAGGTTAGTTAGACAAGTTAATACCTGTGAAGGACTCCGTGAGTCCTAGTGAACACTAAAATAAAGCCACCAACCTTCTCAGAGTCCAAGAGGGTGCACTGGATCCACTAAGTAGGTCCTGGAGCTCTGTCTGTGTCCTGGTAGTTATGAACATAGATATTATATACGTAGACGCCTCATTGGGCAGGTTCTGTCTATGCTGCGGGTGAGTCAGAGCATCCGCCATGTTAAATGTGGCAAATCTGCAGTTATTCAGTCACTTAAACAGTATCAGAGGGAGTTTAATATCAGGATATACTTTATATTCAGAATATTTTTATTTTTGGAATATTACAAGTTTTCTGTCCCTTTGGCTTCATTCTCCTGACTTTATTCTTGTATACAATAAAAATAATTATAAGAATCTAACCTGGCCCTATTACTCCAAGGCTCAAATAGTTATGCAAACTGTGACTATTCTAGAAATGCCCCCCCCCCTTAATTCTCATAATATGACATTCTTCCCATAATATTACCACTTTTGTCTTTTTTTTTACTTTATTCTCCTATGACTTTTTTCTCATATTAGTAATTTTATCTCTTTAATCTTCCCCCCAAAAGTCTGTTGAAGGTAATACGGGCAATAACAGGTGCTGCTGCTCCCACTAATTAGCAGAGTAGAGTGGAGCAGGTCAGAGTGTGGCAAACAGTCAGCTGGTCCAAAACACAACAGATAGACAACTATCTGCTGCAGAGAAGATTTATGACAAATTCCTATAAATCCAATATATTTACTGTCAGTATTGGATTTTAATAGGCTCATGAAATCTTGTGTGCAAACCCCCACTGAAAAGATCAGAAATAGTTCTGATAATTTGTGTCTCCTCTTGTGTCTTTATTCAGGTGTTTTTGGTCAGTGTCAACGAGACCTTAAAGAGTTTCTGAAGAAGAAGTTCCAATATCTGAATGAAAGCATTCCTAAAGCTGGAAAAAAAACCTTTCTGGATCAGATCTACACAGAGCTCTACATCACAGAGGGAAGAAGTACAGAGGTCAATGATGAACATGAGATCAGACAGATTGAAACAGCATCCAAGAAAACCAGTGAACCAGGAACAACAATTAGACGAGAAAACATCTTTGAACTCCCACCTGAAAGAAAAGATCCAATCAGAACAGTGATGACAATGGGCGTGGCTGGCATTGGGAAAACAGTCTTAACACAGAAGTTCATTCTGGACTGGGCTGAAGACAAAACCAACCAGGACATCCAGTTCATATTTCCATTTACCTTCAGACAGCTCAATGCACTGAAAAAAGAGTTCAGCTTGGTGGAACTTGTTCATCACTTCTTCACTGAGACCAAAGAAATCTGCAGCTTTGAACAGTTCAAAGTTGTCTTCATCCTTGATGGTCTGGATGAGAGTCGACTTCCTCTGGACTTCTACAACAATATGACTGTGAGAGATGTCACAGAGCCCACCTCAGTAGATGTTCTGCTGACAAACCTTATCAGTGGTGATCTGCTTCCCTCTGCTCTCCTGTGGATAACCACGAGACCTGCAGCAGCCGGTAAGATCCCAAAGCAGTTCATTGACCTGGAGACAGAGATCAGAGGGTTCACTGACCCACAGAAGGAGGAGTACTTCAGGAGGAGATTTGATAAAGATGAGGAAAAGGCCAGCAGGATCATCTCCCACATCAAGACATCACGAAGCCTCTTCATCATGTGCCACATCCCAGTCTTCTGCTGGATCACTGCTAATGTTCTGGAGTATGAGTTAAAGATCAGAGACCAAGGAGAGCTGCCAAAGACCCTGACTGAGATGTACATCCGCTTCCTGGAGACTCAGGTCAAACTTAAAAAGATCAAGTATGAAGGAGGACCTGAGCTAAAAACACTCTGGATTCCAGAGAACATAGAAAAGGTTCTGCCTCTTGGAAAACTGGCTTTTGAGCAGCTTCTGAAAGGAAACCTGATCTTCTATAAATCAGACCTGAAAGAGTGTGGCATTGATGTCAAAGATGCTCTGCTGTATTTAGGGTTCTTCACTGAGATATTTACTGAGGAGAAAGGGATGGACGGTGACTCGGTCTATTCCTTCGTTCATCTGAGCATTCAGGAGTTTCTGGCTGCAGTCTACATGTTCCACTGCTTCACCAGCAGGAACACAGAAGTGATGAAGAACTTCCTGGGAAAAGGAAAGAATTATTCATCTCTGCATGAGTTCCTGAAAAGAATCATGGACAAATCCCTCAAAAGTAAAAATGGCCACCTGGACCTGTTTGCTCGCTTCCTTCATGGCCTCTCTGTGGAGTCCAACCAGAGACTCTTAGGAGACCTGCTGGGTCAGACAGAGAACAGTCCAGGAACCATCCAGAGAGTCATCAACAACCTGAAGAAGATGAACACTGATAAAATCTCTCCTGACAGAAGCATCAACATCTTCCACTGTCTGATGGAGATGAAGGACCTCTCAGTTTATCAGGAGATCCAACAGTTCCTGAAATCAGAGAACAGATCAGAGAAAATCTCTTTGTTCCAGTGTTCAGCTCTGGCCTACATGCTGCAGATGTCAGAGGAGGTTCTGGATGAATTGGACCTGGAGAAGTACAACACATCAGAAGCAGGACGCCGGAGACTGGTTCCAGCTGTGAGGAACAGCAGAAAGGCTCGGTGAGTCCAGATGTCTTCACTGACTGATGCTGATTCAGCATTATTGCCGTCCGGTTTATTCTTCATTATTCAGTTGGTTCTGGACGTTTTTGGACCTTTAACTACTTCCTTCATCCTTTGGACTATTTCAACCATCAGATTTCTTTTTTTTTTTTTTTTTTTTTTTTAGCTTTATTATGATTCCTGCAAGGAGAATTTCAAATTATATGGACATGACAATGGGAGAGTAAAGGAAGAACAAAAAGTGAAAGAAAAGAAAAAAAAAGAGTAGAGGTGAAAGAAAGAGGAGATAAAAGGAAGAGAATGATAAAATGTCCTCTGTCTGCTCCATCACCTGGAAAGAGACACAAAAAGAACAGCACAACCAACAGACATTAAGCAACAGATACACTCTTATTACACCTAGATGCCATTGCTTAATCATATATATTAATATGTAAGCTGACATGTGTAATGTGATATTTGAAAAAATAAAGTGACACAACATAAATAAATAAATAAATAAATAAATTATAAGATTACTGTATATAAGTGAACACTTAATACCTGGGACCCAGCACCAGTGGGAGATGTGAAAGTGCACTAGTTTAGGTGAAGATTATCCAGAAATAGCTTGATAGTGATTGTGGAGAACCAAAGACCCACCTTCCCCGAGCACAGAGGCAGGCGTCAGGGGACCCGTAACCCCGGACTCCCAAAGGGGTCCCTAAAGCAGGTCGCCCAGGAGGGGCCGACACAGGATATCTGCAACCCCCCCCCCCCCCCAAGGAAGGAGCAGAGACGACCCCGAGGAAATCCCCCAGCCACCACAATGTCGATCGAACCATCAGATTTCTAAATCTTCAGCTCATTCAGGTCAGCTCTGCTGCAGCTTTTGGTATTTAGAGATTTTGATCTTTTAGACAGATAAAATCTTTCAGAGACACATTTTAAACTTTAAACAGCTCTTCAATCATTGGGCTGTTACCCATAATTCAACTTTTTAGAAAATCACTCTTTAGGTCAGGGCTATTGAACTGATGGTCTGTGGGCCACTTCTGGTCCGCTGGTGATGGTAATCTGGCCTGTAAATTACTTTTTTGTAAAAACTAAATAAATCAGAGAAGATCAGAAACATTGTGTGAAAAACACTCCAGATTAGCGGCATGGTTAAACAGCCTTGTTGTGTCTGCTGTGCAGTTCCTAACCTCTAAGTAATAGGTTAGCTCTCATTGTTCTCTGAAACAGTCCACAACTATGTTTGTCACCCAGTGTCTACGACTGTCACTGACATCTTCAACCCTTGAAGAAACCCCCCCCCCCCACTGTGTAAAGCCACATAGGTGAGCCCACAAGAAGACCAATGGTTGTACTTCAACCATTGGTTAACAAACAGTTGTCTGAAGGCAGGCAGGTTTCTAAAGCTGACTGCAGAACAGAGGATGTCACCAAACAGAACAGAGACAGAACTCATGGTGCAGAACTGTCTCTGTCTAAATCCGCCTCTCCAGCACCCCTACACCAACAAACAGGAAAGGAACAACAGCTTCAGTTTTATTTAACCAGGAAAAAGACCATTGAGATCAAGAACAATAGAGAACAAATGAACAGTGTCCTGGCTTTTGTTAAAAGACAGCAATAAATTCATGGTGTGAATAAATGACATAAATAAGATAATAAACTAGTTCATAGTTTTAAATCCGTCCAAGTAAATCCATGCTAACAATAGTTAAAAAGGCTTTGGGTCTGATATTTAATCAGAGTGAGACCTCCCATCTTGGTCAGATCTCTGAATAAAGGTTCCTCAGAGAATTGAAGGACATCAAGCCTTGTGTGGAGAACTTTTTTCATGTTGTTGGCTCTCTAGCTTCACATAGTCTCCTGTTGTGAGGACAGCAGCAACAGTCCATGACAAGCCAAGCCTAACAACACTACAGTGTCTCTCAGGAGCCCTTTGGCTTGTTCCACTATGTTATGGAGCTGGAACAGAGTTAGAAGAGAAAGATTTCAGCTAACTAGATCCACTATCATCACACCTCTCAACTTTTAGGGAAAGTTCAGAGTGAGATTATGTTAATTTTTTGGGGTTGGAGGAGCGGCGGAGAATGGATCCAGTCAAATCTGTCTCATTTTTAACTGACTAGACATGGAAGTGGAGATGTTTTCCTTTGGTTAAAAAGTGAAAGAGGAGTGTCAACACCTTACTGTCCAGTTAGTGGGTTAAACAGAAAAACACAAAACTGTTCTCCTGGGATTGTTCCAACATACCAAGACTGCCTGATATGAGCAGAATCACGTCTGTTTAATCTCTATTCACAACATTTTCACTTAACATTTCACCTTCTCACCAAGTAAACGGCTCTGTGGTCCATTCCAGATTTCTGAGGAAAATCCAGTTTGCTCTGATTTTGGCTCATCTCCAGAAATTCTGTCTGCTGCAACTAAAACTCCACCTTTCTGAGTCCATTCAGCTGCTGCTTTATTCTTGTAAAATAGATTTTGTTACTATATAGACCCGCATGAATGGATCAAATGAAACAGACCCCACATGTACAATAATAACTGAATAAAGTTATAAAGTAGTTGTAAGTTTTTGCTGGTATTATTACACTCCTTTTTAATCAGAATCAGAAATACTTTAATAATGCCAGAGGGAAATTATTTCAGAATGGAGAACTGCTTTTTATTCTATTAAAGAGTCCCACTAATGCAGAGTGCCTCAGGGCTCCATTCTTGGCCTCTTCCTCTTCTCTCTTTACCCCGTCCCTTTGGAGTCAGTTATGAGAAACCAGTGTTTAGCTTTAATAGGCAGAAGACAGACTTTATGACACTAAAAGGGAAAATAGTTGTTCTATATTTAAACTTCTCAGTAGTTTATGTTGTCTGGGTGCATTGATGTCTCTAACATCAGTGTTGACCTTAAAGTCAGAATCTGACACTGACTGCTACAGACCTGAGTGTAAGACTAGAGAATAATCTAAACTTTGATGCTCAGTTAAAATCTGTGGTCCAGTCCAGCTTTTTCAAACTAAAACAGCTGACTAAAGATTTTAATCTATGCTTTAATTACAACTTGCTTAGATCCCTACACTGCACTTTACTCTGGATTTAATAAAACTCTAGAGGCTTGACTGCAGCTGGTCTAAAATGCTGCTGCTCTTCTTTTAACTACTACCAAAAAATGAGAGCACATTTCTCCAGTTTTACAGCTCTCCAGCAGGGCCGGAAACAATGTGTGGCAGCAGCAGCTACTAGTGGCACTTCTGCTGCCACCTTCACTGGCATGTGTCTGCCAACAGGGGGCAGCACCAGCTGCCACGGCTGTTGCAGGTTTTGGGCTAACCGTTGTTGCCTGTCAGTCTAGAAGTACTTCCAAATAATCATGTTTTATTATTTCCAACAGTAACTTGAGCGTCCTCTAATAATCTTAATCTACAGGAAATATAACACTTTTTATACCTTGCAACCCCAGATTTGATGACTATAGGTGCAGCTTTTGAAGCTCTGCGTCTCACTGGTTCTTAAGTGACTGTAGAAAAAAACACTATTTGGTAACGTCTGGCACCAGCATAATTTATACTTAATGATAGCGGTGAGGAATCATTGAGGTGGGAGGATTTTCCCCCATTGGTGCGCTGCGTGTCAGAAATAAACAGTGAGAAAAAATGCATCAATAAAGAGTGTAAAGGGCTCCTTTAGAGGGAAGAGGAGGAATGACGGTCTGAGCTGAAGCCCCTTCAGTTACAAGTCCCTTAAAATGACCCTTAAAAGTGGACACCTAAATTACATGTAAGGTAATTATGTTCACCTGAATTCAAGCACAAGGTGACGCATCAACCCCCCAGACTAAGTGGTGTTAATGGAGGTCAGAAAGACACCAGGCTACAGACTTCAGCTGAGATGCTTTAGCAGCTGTCTAAGAGCTACTTGAGGATTTTGTGGAGTTGGATTTCATCATCATCCATGATTGATCATTTAATCATGGTCACCATTAGACTGATTGACTGAAGGTTGTAACTCAGGAAATAATAACTGATTACTGAGTTACTATTTAAAAGGAAACAGTGATTTTATCAAGTTGCAGCAAACAGAAAAAGAGCAAAAGTAAACCCACCCTCAGCAGCAGCCTGTTGCTCTCCCAGCTCTGTTCTGATATCAGCAGCACCTTTCACATTGCTATAGCAGACTGCAGCTTTGGGCCCTGAACCAATAACACATAACACACAGAAGCCAAACACTGATGGTCACCCTCACACAGAACATCAGCCATGGCCTTGTAAAAGAGGCCAAAGTGGAGCCTGGTAGCAGGTGGAGCTTACCTGAAGCTGAGCCGGCCTTCTCCTTTGCCTCCATCTGCAGGTGTGAGTGGCTTTAATGCTCAGAGTGCCTCAGAGCTGATAAGTCTGGCTTTAAAACACCAGAGGCCTTTGCTCCACAATGTTCTCATCCAGCACTACTGACTAGATAAAGGAGCTATTCACTTACTTTATGGGATCTAACATGTCAAAGCATTAGGACCACTTTCCTGTTAGTGGAACTTTAAAAAAAATTCAGAGTTGAAGTGTCACATATAAAATACATAATAATGAATAAATAATGAATGGAGTATAAATCTGAATTGTCCACTAATCTACCATTTTATCATCTTTGTAGTTAAATGAAGCTTTTAACCAAAGCAGAGACACAGCAGCTCTGCAGTAGAACCAAGACCTGAAGAGACTGAAGAGATTCTCTGTGTGGGTCAAACAGGACATTGATGTGAAGAGCAGATGTTCATCTGATGATGACATCACTGTTTAGTCATCGTCTTTTAGTCTGTTTATCGGTGTTTATTAGTCTTATTTAACTACAAATGATATGATGCTTTCTCTCATCACAGACTAGTTCGTTGTAGGCTCTACCAGACTGACTGTGAAGTTGTGGCCTCAGCTCTGAAGTCCAACCCCTCCCTTACTGACCTGGAAATAGATCAGATCTATGGAGGAGGGAGAACCTTTGGAGACTCTGAGATGAAGCGTCTCTGTGAGATCCTGGAGACTCCATTCTGTAAAGTAAAGAAGCTGACGTAGGTTTTAGCTTCACTGCTACTTTAATACTTATTCTAATGAATAATTTAGTTCTGACATTTTTTTCTTTACAGACAACCTGCTGTCCAAATGTTTTGCCTTGTCAATTTTTTTCTCCTTTGATATTTTCAGTATTGAACATTAAACACTTAATTTTTGTTCCTCCAGAGTAGTGCCAGGATGACATTCATACACATAAACAAGTAAAATAACAATAATAAAACAGCATTATCTAAAAAATGAATGTTTGAGAAGAACAAAGACAGAAAATCTAAAATAAATCAAACCGACGGAACCAGCAGGTAGCATGTTCTCCCTGTGCATGTGTGGGTTCTCTCTGGGTACTCCAGCTTCCTCCCACAGTCCTAAAACATGACTGTTAGGTTAACTGGCCTCTCTAAATCCTCCTTAGGTGTGAGTGTGTATGAATGGTTGGTTGTCCTGTCTGTCTCTGTGTTGTCCTGTGATAGGCTGCTTACCTGTCCAGGTGAAGCCCACCTCTCAGCCACTGACAGCTGCAGATAGACACCAGCAGCCCTCAGGACCCCAGCAGGGATAAGCCTGTTGGAAAATGGTTGGATGGACGGCACCAGCAGGTTGCAGCAGCTCAGCTTTGTCCTGAAGCTGCTGTTCTGTTGGTAGCTTGGATTAGCTTGGATTTTACTGGCTTTAGCTTTAATTAATAAGCATTCAAGCAAATATTATTGAACTGTAATATCAGATTGACACCCTGAGGATTTTTATTTTGGTGTTGTATGCAGAGAAGTGCTTGTTACTTGTCTTTATTTAAAGGCCCTAAAGCACATTTGTTTTATTCACCTTTTTAGTTTCCTATATAAAGGAAGGGGGGTATTGTTCACACTTTATAACTTGTCAAATTGTGATTTAGTCTGTGCCTCATTATTTCAGTGTTTAGTGTTAAAAGCCAAATAATAGAGAATAATCTTTCCTAAATATTACTTTAAGTAACCATTGAATAGATTGATAGAACCCAGAGCCCACTCATTAATGTGAATATTAAAGGGCTACATCATATTTAGTTATATTTATTTATAGGTGGGGAGTGGTGGCCTGGTGGATAGAGCAGGATGCTTGTGTCCTGAAAAAGCTGCAAGTTTGCTGGTTCAAATCCCGCAGGCTCCTGCCCTGGGTCCCTGAGCAAGACCCTTAGACCCATAATGCTCCCCGGCGCCACCCAGTGGCAGCCCACTGCTCCCTGAGGGACGGGTTAAATGCAGAGGACACATTTCATTGGTTTCCAAAGATGTACAGAAAAATGCAGATGATTCTTATTTAGTCCAAAGCTCTGAGCTGCCCTCAGGTCTTCAGGAAGGCTGATCCACAGCTGAGGGCCGCAGGTGGAGAAAGTCTCCTCATGGTAGGTTTTAGTTCTCACAATGAGCCACCAGACACACAGAGACCCACTGAGAACAACTGAGCCAGGATGATGGAGAACATGTGAGCCCAGCAGCAGAACATGGACCAATGTTCAGTGATCAGGGACTGAAGGAGCAGAACTTTAACCAGACGCCATGTTTCCTTAGAGAAAAGCCTCCATGCAGGCTACTGCTTTAGCTTGAAGATGAATCCAGAACAATGTGAGCTGAAACTCTGTAAAATGATCCATGTTTAGAACATTGTGGCTCTGAGAACCACTGTTCTAGCAGAACCCTGAGCCAGACTAGAAGAGAGCAGCCAGAGCCTTCAGACTTAAATATCCAGCAGCAGCAAGTGATCATGGATGGATTTATGTTCAAGGAGAGTTTATTGTTGGCTGCTAATCTCCAAGCTCTAGTGCCCCCCAACCCTAACCCCAAAACATCTTCATCACCAGCCTCCACTGCTGAGAACCACACCTTGATCTGGACCTTCACACGTCATGATAACATGTTCTGGTTCTGATGGCTTTAACTCTTTAAATCAGTTGTACTGGATCACATATCAGACATCAGTTCATCATGTTTCTGGCACTTTTACATTCAGGGACATTCATTTTCTACATTTGATCATTTATTTGTTCATGTTTCAGTTTTAACCTGCATCCTGGTGGCTTCAGCTCACATCTTTTATTCTTTATTCAGATTGGAGGAATGCAGTTTGTCAGAGATCAGCTGTGATCATCTGGGTTCTGCTCTGAAGTCCAACCCGTCCCATCTGACAGAACTGGACCTGAGCTACAACAACCTGAAAGATTGTGGAGTGAAGGAGCTCTGTGGTTTCCTCCAGACTCCCCTCTGCACACTACAGAAATTGATGTAAGACTCCATGTTTAGTTCTGATTGCTGTGATGTGAAAGTTGTGTTGACACTAAACTGCAGACATCTGGCTGATATTCTACTGATCCACACTGAGGATCTTCATGGTAAAGTCTGCTTTCTTCTTCACTGCTTTGCTCCACTTAACGTTTCTTTCTTTTTCTAACTTCCTGTCAGCATTTATTCAATAATCAGCAAAAAACATGAAACAATGAGCTCAATTTCAGTTTAGAGTTGCAGCTTTTATCCAGAACTGAGGAAAAGAGAAGAAATAAAATAGTGATGTTTAATTTATTTGAAGGTTTTTAATCTCTTTAAACCTTCATCAGGTCAGTTTTTCCCCATTTTCTACAGGATGATGTTAAAATAATTGAATAAGTGGATGTAATTGAGCTGAAAAGCAAAGTTCAGATCTTGTATTGTAATAAATCTTTGCTGAGTTTGTTCCTGGACTTGGAGCCAGTTTTTAATGTTGTCTCTCTGTGTAACTGAGTCTGAGCCCTGATCTCAGGTCAGAAGCGGACAGCATTGGGACCCCCAGTGTGTAGAAATGCCCCTCATGTGAAGAAGCTCATAGGGGATTCAAGCCAGTTTAGAAAAGTGAATTTCAGCTCTTGGAATCTGTGTGATAGGAACAAATCTATAATCCCTGATTGATGCTTCAGCACTTTTAGAAGCTCTGGAAGGATTTTACTGACTAAAACACTCGGACACAACATGTCACAGTAGCAGGTTCTGCTTCTTGGAGCTTCAGCTCCTAAAGTCAGTTTACATGAAATATTCTCCATGACATCATGTTTTTATGGCTGTGGAATCATTAAAATAGTCAATTTATCTGCATTAATCTGCATTTGTTCAGATTTCCTTCACAATTGCTGCTGACTTGTTTGTTTTCTGTGAAACTTGAATAATTTGGCTGCAGAAGCTGAGTTTGTATTGATGGAGCTGCTGGGGGAGCTGAAAGAGGTGAAGAGCTGAAGTCAGCAGGGCTGTCATTTAGAAAGCTTGCTGACACTAAATGGACCTGAAATGTGCATACGCCACTTTCCACCAGAAGTTAGGATCTATAAAAATGAACTAGAGGGGAAAATGTGTGGTCCTCATGCCAGCTCTGACCCAGGCATACGCTCATTTTGGAGACAGGAAACTGGAGATGCAGATGGTGAAGTGGTGAATTACAGCCAACCTGCATGAGGATTTCTCTCAGACGTTCACTTTCACTCCATATCAGACTTTAATCAGAGATCATCTTGATCAGAAGCATTAAAACCTCAGTATTATTCATTCTGCTGCTGGTGACTCTTAAATCCATCTGGGACATTTCAGATAAATCTAAATACCCATAAGACATCTTAAATCTTAAATCAAAGTCTGTTAACATCTTCTCTGGGTTTTCTACCTTCACATTCCTCTCTCCAATCATCACCAGGGTGACGTGTTCCACAGATTATTGTGACCAGGTGAGCAGCAATCACTTTAATTGCTGCAAACAGTCAAACACACTCGTGCGTAATGCTGCTGGCTGGATGCATTGGCACTGCTGAAAGACCGTGCAGATGGAGAATTGAGGAAACGCTTTCAGGGATCAAAGATTTCCTGGCCAATAATGAGGACTGGCCAATATCCTGCTTCTGACTCCCAGCATGCATTGTGCTGTTCCCCACTGGGGAAATTGGCTCCACCTCCCTGTGAGGAGCTGAAAGGCAGCTCTCCACCCCCCAGAGAGCAGAGAAGGAGGCTTTCTGCTCACACCCAGGCAGTGCTCACCTTTTTAGAGGGGGTGGGGGGGGACCTCTCTCCTCTGAATGTGGATCTGAACCCACAGCCACAGGGGAATTTCACCACGGAGCACAGCGTGGTTTACTTTTTAACAACTTATTTTAACAGCTTATTAACAACTTGTTTTAATGTGGACAACATCTGAGCTTTTACCTCTGATTTCCACATTTAAAAAAAACGCCTCTCTGGAAAATTTTCCCAACGTTTCTTTGCTTTTTCTCCGTGGCTGCCACGTCACCATGATGAAAAAATGATCAGCTGACACATTTTCTACACATTAACATTCATGAGGTGCTTTGCATCGAGCGTTTCTGCTTGAATCTGGGCGTGTAGAGGGCAGAACCTGAGCCAGAACCTGGTACCAAATGTATCACTACAGCTGGGATCTAGAAAGGAAAATGGCTGCTGCTGTGCCTGAGCATGGTTTGATTCATCTGAATATTTTTGCCATACTCCATTTTCTTTTTCTTAGCGTTCACTTTTAGTACGGATTCCACACAAAGTTTATAAATGAGAGCCAGGACTGTAAAAATTGCTAAACAAGTTTTAACTATTGAAAGTTCTGATATTGTTGATTGTTGAAGAGCTGAAGTCAGCAGGTCTTTATTGAAGCAGCAGCTTGTTGTCATTAATATTAATGAGAGTTCTGTAACTGGTTCTGTTGGGCTATTAGAACCTGCATCCTGGTGGCTTCAGCTCACATCTTTTATTCTTTATTCAGATTGATGAGCTGCAGTTTGTCAAAGATCAGCTGTGATTATCTGGTATCGGCGCTAAAGTCCAACCCGTCCCATCTGACAGAACTGGACCTGAGAGGAAACAACCTGAAGGAGTCAGATGTTCAGCAGCTGGAGGATCTTGTAAAGAGTCCAGACTACAAACTGAAAACTCTGTAAGTAGATGGTTGGAGTGAGTCCAGCTGCTGTTAGCAGAGCTGTTCTGAACCCAGTTGGTACCAAAGCAAAGATCCAGTGTTTCCAGTAAAGCTGCAGCTTCTCAGTGGGAGGAGAATGGTGACAGGCTTCCTGATTGGACACAAAGACAACAATGAGCCAATCAGAGGAGCCAGCAGCTTGTTGTGTTCCTGTCTTTGTGTCCATGTGAAGATGACTGTTGTTGTTGTGTTCATGTCTCCAGGAAATGCAGCTGGATTCCAGCTGACAGCCTTCCACCATGTCTAGAGACAGTGGTCCTCATTGATCAAGCTGTGGAGCATCAGATCTGATCTCAGACTCTTTGTTCTCTCATTTCAGCAGCAAACACCTGATCAGTTTCATCTTAGTCACAGCTCTGAGATCAGTCTGACTGCAGCCTGCAAATCACTGATTTCACAGCCATCATTACATTTAGTCACCATGTGGTCTTTCAACAGAGCAGAAGCTCTGCTAAAGTCCACTCAGCACATCTGGACATGTGTCCTTCTCTCACTAGTTTCATCCAGATGTGTTCAGGGACAGCCTCCATGTTTTTTAGTCAGCTGATGTTTCAGGAACAGATGAAATGTTCATGTTGTTTCCAGAGGCTGAAACACTCACTGATCTCCTCTGCTGCTCCTTCTTCTCTCTGCAGGGTGTGGAGGAGATGATCTTAGTAGAGGAGAGAAGCTTAGCTGTCCTGATGATCCAGAGGTTGAAGCTGCAGCAGTTTGACTTTAAAGAGACTCTGACTGGATCCTGATGATGAACTCTGACCTTAGAGATGTTGATCCTGTTTATCTGAACATGTCTGTCATTTAGTGTCTGATATTGTTTGTCTCTGTGGACCAATGAGGGTCAAATGAAAACTAAGCTGCATTTAGTGGCTCCATGGAGTTTTGATCTGAATCTGATGAAACTGCAAAGTTGATCTTTTTTCTCTGTGCTTCATTTTCAGCCTGTAACCCAGAAATCTGATATAAAGCTCAACTCTAAAGTTTTCAGGCTGCATGTTTGCTTCATTGTGATGCAGTTTCTGGAGGTTTTTCAGCATATTTTAGATGTTTTCTGCAAATGTTTTGGCAGCTCTGCTCCTTTTATCTGTTGCTGCAAAAAGCTCAGTGAGTAAATGATGGTTTCTTGAATCAGAGGATGAAGCTTTTCTTAATGATTTTAGATCAAATCTTTTTACATCCTTCTTTCTGAAGGTAAAATATAAAACTGAGTAAAGATAAAGTTTGATCTGCTCCAGCTTCCCCTTTGGTGAGCATGGAAACACTTTCTGCAGCAGCTCAGAGACTTCTAAATCTTCTTTAGAGGATTTACTCTGTTCTTCCTTCTGTTGAAATTCAAACATGAATCATTATATTTTTTTCTCGTTTCCTGGACATTTCAGACGGACCAGAACCAGAAGCTGCTCTACAGAACCTGGATCCTCAGATTGTCTCCCTGTTACATAAATAACTTTAGAACCTGAGAAAGATGACATCTGGCATCCGAGCAGACAGGCAGAAAGATAGAAAATTGTTTTAGATGTGTTGAATTTTAAAGTTAAAGTTGGGTTAAAATGAGGAATTATTAAAATGATGAATTCAACTGTGAGTTGAATTGAGATTTGCTACCTATTATTTTAATCTATTTTTGACCTTTATTTTTGTATATTTTCACATGTTTAGTTAGTAGTGAGTAGAGTTTCCAAGATTGTTAAATCAGAGAATTACTGTAACAGGGAATTGCTTTTGGTTTAATAAAAGACAACTTGTGGAATAGTAAACGTTGTGTTCATTCCAATCCAGGGTTTTATCGTTACTCCACACTCAGAGTTACCTCCTTTTGAGTGACACGATATTAACACAGAGACAATATCATTGGTTTTGATGATACAACAGGTAACAGTTTAGACTCTAATTGCAGTTATAATTTGAGTTATCAACTCTGCTGGGTAAATCTCATCGACCAGAGACCGATTGGATCATATTGTTCCAGCACAACGAGGTTCATAACAGCTAATTATTAAATGCATTAGTAGTATAAATCATTACAAGCTCATCACCACCATTTGAATCATATTTATGTTATAGCCACCATTTGAGTTTGAATGACTTATTATTAAAATTATAATACCAAATTATAATTAATAATAATAATCATACTCAAACCGCTTCTGGCACAGCAAAGTCCATCAGGAACAAGGATTTGTTCAGTCCAAGTCCACCTAACCGACTCAGGATAGTACAAGCCAACGGCCTCCACACTAAATCAGTAGGACCACACAGGAACCTCTGTAGGAAGTGGACACAGAAAGCAGCCCCCCTGCTGCTGAGCTGGATCAGGCCCTGTCCTCCATCGTCCTTCAACTCTGCGGCACCCAGTGCAATTTGTCCCAGAAAGAGTCAACAAGATCTTTGACAGCAGGTCAGGTGGGGGGGGGGGGGGGGGGGGGGGGTCAACACATGACAGGCGATGTCATAAAGTGGATGAAACCAAATTATTGACAATTAGAACTCTGCCTCTGTAGGACAAAATCCACCTTGTTAAACGACCTTTGACCTTATCTAGAACATTTTCCCAGTTTTTCACCCAGAAAAACTGGCTAAAGAATAGAACATGCCAGAAAGGCCACACCCTTGTCTAATTCCTCTTTGGATCTGAAAAGGAGCGCTCAGACCACCATTAATTTTTAGCTCACTCTGAATGTCACAGTATAAAACCTTAACTTTATCAATAAAACCAGGACCAAAGCCAAAAGCACTCAAAGTGAGCCATAAGTAGTCATGCTCAACACCATCAAAGGCTTTTTCTTGATCAATAGATATGATTCCAGCTTTCAGGCCATACAGCTCACAGATCTCTAAAAAATCTCCTATCAAGACAATGTTATCAGAGATCAACCTACCCGCTACACAATATGTCTGATCACAGTGGATCACTTGATCACTCTCCACCACTTTGAACAGTCTGGTTGCCAACACCTTAGAGAGGAGCTTGTAGTCTGAGCAGAGCAGTGAAACAGGTCTCCAGTCTTTAATAAACTGCAGCTCACCTTCCCTGGGCAGTAAAGTAAGAAGCGCCCTTCTGCAGCTCAGTGGCAGACGGCCTCCAGCCAGACTGTCCTTCAGTACTGACAGCAGATCTTCCCCCACTACTGAGCACAAAGACTTGTAGAAGTCCACAGGTAGAGCATCTATTCCAGGAGCTTTGCCACTCTGCATGCTCTGCAGAACTGCATAGAGTTCATTAGCAGACAGAGCTGCTTCCAGCTCTATGTTCCTCTGCTGCTCCACCTGAGGAAGACCAGTGTAGAAGCTCTGGGACACTGCCTGCTCCTCTCTGGGCTCACATTTAAACAGCTTGCTGTAAAAAGTCACAGCATGGTTACCAATTGCTGTATGATCAGTCAGCACCTGCCCAGTGTCGCCCTTTAAGCTGTGAAGGAACTTTTTTGTCCATTCTTACACTGTAGAGCAAAGAAAAAGTGAGATGGAACATCCATGTGGGCTCCATGCTGGAAACGGGACCTAACGAGAGCCCCCTGAGCTGAGACAGCCAGCAAGTTGGCTAAATCAGACTTCTTAGCTTCAAGTATGTGAGTGTGGCGTTGGTCTGCTGTGGCTTCAAAGAAGTCTCTGAGCTCCTCCACCTCAGACTCCAGAGCCCTGACTGAACCACCAAGGCTTTGGTGACAGAGGACAGAGGACTGCTGACACAACTGTCTAATCAGCACTTTTACAAAATCCACCATTGTTGAAAAGAAATAAAATCACATTTAGTGCTCTGGTGGTTTTTCAAAAAAAGGCAAATGTATCTTTAAAATTCCTCTCTTCCAATAAGGCTGTGTTAAAATGCCAATAAGCACTACTGGCTTTTACTCACTTTATAAAGACAGAAACTGTTACAGGTAAGTGATCAGAAAAAGTCAGAAGGGAAGGGATTGACGCTCGAGGTTGACGGGAGCGCGGCGGATCGGGGTTGGGAAACAACTGAAAAGGAAAGGGAGATGGTCAAATAGTGAAGGGTCACAGAGGAAACAACCTGAGAAGCGCAAGCTTACCACGGTAGGTGGTGAACACGAGTGGATGATTCGATGTCAGAGTTTGTCCGGGAAACTTCCTTTAGGAGAGACGCGGCCACACGGGAGGAAACCTGGGAGTCACAAAGGATCTTAATTAGCACGGAGGAGAATATCTCGAGGGGTGAATGGAGGCCTGGCGTTCTTCTGCTGTCCGCACGCCGTTCTTAAAGGGTGAAGTCCTGACAGTCCTGACAATGAGTCCACGTGTATTGTTGCTGCTCACCATGAAAAGCTCTCCACACATCACAGCTCCTGAGCTTCCAGAAGCTGAATCAGGCGAGTGCCAGAGGCGGCATGAGGCTCTGCATGCTTCCTGTCTAAGCTGCTGTCCTCAGGACACTTCAAATCACCTCCAAGAAAGAAAGATTCCTCACTGCTACATTTCTCTACAACTTTATTCAAAGCATCTACAAACACCAGCCTCTCCACTCCCACACCAGCAGCATAGATAGTAATAAACAGCATTTTTACTTTCTCATCCACTGCTCTTCTTTTCTACAGACGGCCTTTAATGAGCTCCTCAGATTCCAGCCACTGAGGAATAAAGTTTTTAGCAAAGAGAACTCCAACCCCACCACTGTTACTAGTCTGATGACTTCAGAAGGACTCACCAGTCCATTCTCTCCTCCAGTCAGCCTCATTATCAGCACTACTGTCAGTCTCTAGCACTAAAATAATATACAACTGTTTTAGAGAGCACAGCTTGAAGAGAGAAGCTCTTTTCCCAGCATGCTTTGCTCCATTTAAGTTCTAGCTGCCTATCCGTATATCTCCCATAGCAGAGAACAGTAGTAGTGACACAGAAACCAAAGAGCAAAGCAAAGAAAAGAGAAAGATTCTGAAGGTTCTTCATCATCTTCTAACTGCTTCTTGACCTTCTGCTCTAGTTTTTTAATACGGTAGATCTGCTGCTCAGTGAAAGCTTTCTCTGCCAGGACTCCAGGACTTGTCAGAAAAACCTTCAGTGAGTCCAGGAAGAGCTGCAGTCAGGAAACACTTTGTCCACTTTAAGCTTTCTGGCTGCCTTTGTGTCCTGCAGGAAACTCTTAATCCTGGTTAAAGAGTCGCCACTCTTCTGGTGAGGAGGCCAGAGACTCCACATCACTCTCCTCGTCACCTTCACTGTCACCTGACTGCTGACATTCACTATTAGGAGAAACTTTCTGCACTTTACAAGCAGACTGACGATCTTCATTTGGTTTCCTCTTTTTAGGATCATTAGAAAACTCTTTATCTACCATCATTTCATCCTCCTCCTCCAGAGAACATCCTACCTCTCCTGCTTAAACTAGAAGGACTTTCAGACTTTGACTTTATTTTACTAGGCAGCAGAATAAATCCTTCTTTTCCACATGAGGAGCTCCTCTTCTTTTTCCTGCTCTCTTTAGGGCTCACCACAGCAGATCATGTGACTCCATGTCAACCAATCCCTGAGCTTCTCCTCTATCACACCAAGCCTCTGCATTTGCTCCTTCACTACATGCAGGAATCTTTTCCATGGGCTTTTGCCTCATCAGCTGCCTAGCAGCTCCATCTTAATCATCTTTACCAAGTAAATCTCTCCCTTCTCTACACGTGTCCAAACCATCTCAGCCTTGCTGCTCTAAGCTGCTCTCCAAAGCTGAGCTTCCCTCTGATCTGTTCATCTTTTCTGTCCTCATCACTTCCAATAGAAAGAAAGAACTCCAGAGATGAACTTGTGATGCCAAATATCTGCCAGCAATAAAAATACATCCTGAACAAGACTTCTGCTGGGAGAAGGTAAATACAGTCATTAAAAGGACAACTAAGTTTAACTCTGAGATATTCAACATTTTAAAAGAACAGCACCTTATTAAGAAAGAAGTTTGAAAAGAACAAAGCTGTTCCAAAAATGTTGATACCTCTGGAGTCCAATGGATGGCGCTGTGGTCCCAGTTAAATGCAGAACGAACTGCTGCCAAGCGCCTCATAGTCGCTTTTCTATGGAGACAAGAAGGAAAGAAGAAGAGTTTTTAGTGGAATTAAGAACTCAATGAACAAGTCATGATTTAAACTTTTAGAAATAAAACCATGAAAAATAACTTAGATTCCATTTCTCTGGAAGGAGCAAAGAAGTCTGTTGTATTTTCTCACTGCATGTCTGACTAAATCCACTGGTACACTGCAGAAAGGAAACTAAAAGGAAGTGAATTCTTCTCCAAAGTCGTGGATTTGCCCTTGATTTAAGCCTGTTAATAAGATGATCTGCCAATGGAATCAGATTTTTGCTCTTAAAATAGGAGCCACCCATCTCCATCACCTTATTTCTAGTGAATATATCTACTGATCTTATTTTAGGGATAAAAATACTCATTCCATTGGCAGATCGTCTTATTTACCTGATCAGATCAAGGACAAATCCACTAATTTCTAGAAAATGTGACTTTATTTTAATTGGCTTTCTGCAGTGTCCAGCTGCGCTGCAGACAGATAAGCAGCAGGTTCTCTGCAGATGTTGCAGATGTTAGAGGAAGGTGCTGAGGTTTTCTATTAAACTTGCATGAAGTGATCTTTCAGAGAATGCCAGCAGCTCAGCTCTTTTCTCTTTGCCTGACTAGATGCTGTCTGTTGGTCCAAAGACTTCCACATGGTGTTCTTAGTGTTTTCAGAGAAAAGGTGGAGTTGCTGTGGACACAGGGGAGTCTGAATGACTGGAGCTGGGATGTGATGAGAGAGAGAGAGGAAGATTTAAGGCCACCACCAATGCTTTTCTGCTCCACTTTGATCCTGTTTGTCCTGCAGCGGACACTCATCTGCACTTTTGGCTCTAAAGTCAGAGAGAAGAGAAAAAAGGAGTCAGTTCCAGTTGCACTGAGCAGCTGAGCAGATTAGTAGATTGTTGGTTCCTGTAAAAACTAGACATCCATGGAGAAATCAGCAGACAGATCCACATGAATAAAGCTAGAAAGTCAGATCAAGGAGAAAGGCAATGGTTTAATCCAGAACACCAGACACTAGCCTTAACCAGCATAGCAGTCATTTTAACAGCAAACATTAAAAGAGACCAAAAGCTTCAATTTTAGCACATTTGGAAAGGTTTGCCACATGAAAGTGAAGCAGAAAAGGCCAATTGTCCATGTGGTCAGCTGTCTTTAGTCTGAAATGTAGAATCCTAAAATGCTGTAAACTGAATAGTGGAATGAAGGTAAAAAAGCCGAGGTAAAAAAGGAGGCGGTGGAACGAAGCACATCTAGCATCAAAATGTGAGTCCCATCTAAATGACTGAGAGATTTAACAAGGACTCATCCAGGAGGTCCCAGAGGAAGCAGAACAACATGTGAAGCTCTGCAGGACTCACTGCCTCAGCTAAGGTCAACAATTAGAGAGAAAGTGGAAAAATGGCCTCCATGGGAGAGGTCCAAGACCAGAAGCACTGCTGAGCCACAAGAAGCCAAAGAGCCAAAAACATCTGGATGATCATCAAGACTTTTGGGGAAATCTTCTGGGACTGATGAGACAAACTGGACCTTTCTGGAAGGTGTGGCTCCGTTCCATCTGCTGAAGAACTAGGACAGCGTTTCAGAAGCACAACATCAGGCCTACAGTCAAACACGGTGGTGGCAGTGTGATGGTCTGGCTGCTTCTGCTTCTTCTGGACCTGGAGGACCTGCTAGAACTGAAGGAAGCATGAATTCTGCTCTGTGACAGAAAATCCTGGAGAAGAAAGTCCTGCTATATATATATATATATATATATATATATATATATATATATATATATATATATATATATATATATTATTATAATATAGGGGGAGGCTGGGGGAGGTGGAGGGAAGGTGGAGGTGTTGGTCCTGGTGGGTGGTTGGCTGGCGGGCCCTGCGGCCTCTCCTCGGCCCCCGTTCTATGGTTCTTTATGGTTATTTGAGTCAGTAGGGGAGCTGGCTCCCTGGGATGGCTCCCCAGTCCTTTGCTCCCCATCCCCGGACTCCTCCCTCTGCCTGCTCCATCACGCCGCCACACATGTAGGTCACTTTCACTTCAAACATTTTCACAACGCACATTCATGTAGGCCACGATATGGGGGGTGGGGGGAAGACGTCTGGGGGGGGGGGCTTATGTTGTGTGAGCCTCTCTTCGGACGGCTCCCTTCACCCCCTCTCGCATTTAGACATTGAGGGTTCTGGGCAGTTGCTTGGAGGGGGGGCGCTGGCACCAGCTTCCTTCCAGAGGGGGGGGTGGGCTGTTGTTACGGCTGCAGTCAGTCCTGGCCTTATTTTCCTTTTAGGGTTCGAGAGACAGGCCTTCTGCAGGTGGTATGCATTTACCTGATTGGTGTTCTGCTGCTTTAAAGCTGCTCTGCTGCAGCAGAGGGGAGGCTCTCTTCCTGCTCTCCCTTCTCAGATCCCCATTTTGTTTGGTTTGGTTTGGTTTGGTTTGTAGCTTGTCTTATGGTTGGGTTTTGTTAGGTTTGTTTTGCATTTGCTTATTTCTGGTTAGTCATGGTTTCTTATTTTAGGTATTCTCTCTTTGGGATTTTATTTCTTTAGTATAATTGAATAAAATTCAGTTTTAATTTAAGCAGAAAATCCTTGTGTGGTCTCCTTGTAATGTTATCCCACCAAACGAGCCTGGTGGACGTAACAGCTGTGCTGTGCAACCCCTTCGGTGCTCCCAGTTTTAAACACACCTGAGATCAACATGCAACAACACAACATCTGAGCGGGCGTAGGGAGGATCGGGGGTCTTTTGCACACCCCCGATCTCCGATCGCGGCCTATAGGTCACACCTGCTTCATGTGACCCATAGAAATCCCTCCTGCAGTCATGTGTGCTTAGATCTGACCCTCATTCAAGGATCCTCAGTCCCAGCATGTTGAACCCTTAATCTAACAGACGACAGTAAACTGTATGGTAGAGGTAAGTTAACCTCAGTCATGGTGACTTTTCACAGCAGAGATGGATATCCATGTTCATGTGTGGAAATAGATCATAATTGTATCTGCCTGCTGATTGGTCTGGAGTGTTACTTAGCTCATTTAATTCAATTCAATTCAATTCAATTTTATTTATATAGCGCCAAATCATGAAACATGTCATCTCAAGGCACTTTACAAAGTCAAGTTCAATCATATTATACAGATTGGGTCAGATTATACAGATTGGTCAAAAATGTCCTATATAAGGAAACCAGTTGATTGCATCAAAGTCCCGACAAGCAGCATTCACTCCTGGGGAACCGTAGAGCCACAGGAAGAGTCATCTGCATTGTACATGGCTTTGCTGCAATCCCTCATACTGAGCAAGCATGAAGCGACAGTGGGAAGAAAAACTCCCCATTAACGGGAAGGAAAACCTCCAGCAGAACCGGGCTCAGTTTTTACTACCTGCCATTACCACTTATGATTTAATTAGACCTTTACTGGGACAGACGGCAAGCTTAAAGGGTAAAACAGAGCTAGGAAGCTTATTTCCTCTTTATGGTGTTGCTAACGGAGCACTTAGGATCAATGACCTGTCTGTTGAATTAGAAAGTCTCACTGCTTTAACTGAAAAAGGTTTCTCCTCTCTGAGGGAACAGCAGGCTATCAGAACCATGACCTTCCTCTAGTTTACCTACCAGCTGAGAAAGGAGCAGTTTGTCACATAACTGGGGAACAAAGCTGCACTTTTATTCCTGATGAGTGACAACATGACCAACATCCATGATAAATTACACCAGAGGAAAATTCTGGTTCATCCTGGGATCCTGTCTTCTTTCTGCTGGTTGGACCTCCTGTTAACACAGACTGGAGGAATTCGCTCTATTTTCTGATTAATGTTGTATTATTCCAATGGTTAAGAGAACGGTGATGAAAATGACTGATAGACCAATGCTGAAGATCAGCACTGATGCAGTCCTTCTGACCATGATCTGGAGAAGTTTGATTTTTCTGCATTAGAACATGATGACTACTGATGAAGATAAATAGTAATAAACTTGTTGGAACATCTTCTGAGGTCTGGTCTCCGTTTTAAAGATTGAAATGCTTCCCAACACAAATCTTTAGCACTTCCAACGTTTTCAATCAGGTTCTCTTTCTCTCTAACAGCTGATTTAAGGTTAAAAGCAGCTGAAGCTGCAGATGTCCTCAGCATCAGGTCAGGCAGGGCCTCCTTTCTCAGCTCCAAGGCGCCCCCTGGCGACCAGACCTTGTAACAACCTGATTGATTTCCCCTTAATGGACTCAGTCTGGCTGAATCCAGGAGACAACAGGAGACTTATCGGTGGGAGGTTTTTATTCTGAGTTCTTTTAAAGTATACTATGCAACCGGGGTTGATTTTCCAGCGAGACTCCCCCCAGAGGGCGAAAGTAAAAGTGCACTGTCATAAAGATGCTCAGCTGTTCTCCTGGTTTTATCCATCAAGACAGGCGCGGTTGTTTTGAGCTTAGCAGACAGGCGAACGCAACGAAAAGTCGAAAAAACGGCAGTACAAACAATGACTAACACAGTGAAAGTATGAACATGCACACAGAGAGAGAGAAACCATTCCAATGCAGTGTTTCCCCTAGGAATTTGGGACGACCGGCGGAGCGGGGGGGAGACGAGCTTTACGCGCATATCGAGTTAGTTTTTTTTTTTTTTTTGGAATGTCGGCGAGGCGGTAGCGTGAGGGAAACCCTACAATGTTACTTACAATCGCATCAGCAGAAACGCGAGTTCCGCGTCAGCCTTGCAGCCTTCTATGTTCACCCGTGTACGACTCCTCTCTCTGTCCAGAGCCTTTTTCCTCTTTCTTGCCTGCTCAGACATGGAGTGTCTCTGTGTGTGCTTACAGATTGATCTACACATTTGCGAATCTCAGTACACATTTGCAGATCTGAATACAGATTTGTGGATTTTTTACACATTTGCAAATCTCTGTACACATTTGCAGATCTGAATACAGGTTTGTGGATTTTTTACACATTTGCAAATCTCTGTACACATTTGCAGATCTGAATACAGGTTTGTGGATTTTTTACACATTTGCAAATCTCTGTACACATTTGCAGATCTGAATACAGATTTGTGGATTTTTTACACATTTGCAAATCTCTGTACACATTTGCAGATCTGAATACAGATTTGTGGATTTTTTACACATTTGCAAATCTCTGTACACATTTGCAGATCTGAATACAGATTTGTGGATTTTTTACACATTTGCAAATCTCTGTACACATTTGCAGATCTGAATACAGATTTGTGGATTTTTTACACATTTGCAAATCTCTGTACACATTTGCAGATCTGAATACAGATTTGTGGATTTTTTACACATTTGCAAATCTCTGTACACATTTGCAGATCTGAATACAGATTTGTGGATTTTTTACACATTTGCAAATCTCTGTACACATTTGCAGATCTGAATACAGATTTGTGGATTTTTTACACATTTGCAAATCTCTGTACACATTTGCAGATCTGAATACAGATTTGTGGATTTTTTACACATTTGCAAAACGGATTACACACAAGTAGTGTAACCGGGTGGTTTATTGGTCGGGAACAGTGGAGTGGTTGTAAATTCCTACCCATTAAATGTCCCTGAATGCATCTGTGCCCTATTTCTCCACCTTCCTCGGTTTGCAGCGTTGTTGGGCTCATTAGTAGGTGTATATAGGCACCAGGTGTGCCTGCCAAGCTAGAAGTAGATTGAATCTCACTTGGCTGACTACTGGAGCTGTTAGCCTGCTGCACCAGGAATTGGTATCAGGAAATTTGTGTGCTGGGATTATTTCAGTGACTTCTCACTGCAGCATCTAAAGGTACCAGTTTTTCCCTTGTTTTCTTATGTTTTGTTGTTAGCAGACCCTTTATTGTGATCTTTTTTTGGTATTTCAGGTTGCTGCTGCTGCATATTATGCTCTCACCCAGGTGCATGGTTAATGCTCTGGGTTAATTAAGAAAAGGGGTTGTTTAGAGCTGGAGTTGTAGCACCACACACATTGAACCAGACAATAGTGCGGGGTTCTTTTTTAAATTTTATTAAATAGCTGATTTGGCACAGCTTTACAGGACTGGATTGATGCAGTTTGAGACTTGTTTTGTTTTTTTTGGTTATTTAACATTATTTTGTGTCTTTGGTTGTTACTAATTTGGGTTGCAGTTGTTTGTGTTTAATTCTCAGATTGTTTGTAGTATTGTCCTGTGTTCCTGTGCTTTATTGGATTTTAGATTGGTATAATAAAGTCTATTTTTAATATTGTAAAAGACTGTAGAAATAAAACATATTTTGTATACTATTTCTGTTTCCTAATTCTTAAGCCAGACCTACCTGGGTACTTTTAATTGGGAGACCCTAGGCCACTTGAGATTTAAGGCCTAACAGTTGGCTTTAGGGCCACGTCCTCTGTCACAGTCCGGGCTCCATCTCCCCGTGTTACAGTAGTTTTACACATTTGCAGATTGTTGTACAGACACTCAAATCTTCTCACACATTTACAAATCCCACTGCACACGCACAAATCGAGATACAGACACACAACTCTCCACACACATTTGCAAATGTTAAAGCTACTATTTTAGCCCCATACTAACTTTACTAAACATCAGCTCTATGTGCAGTAATGTTTTTAACGAGAATTCAATTCAATTCAATTTTATTTATATAGCGCCAAATCATGAAACATGTCATCTCAAGGCACTTTACAAAGTCAAGTTCAATCATATTATACAGATTGGGTCAGATTATACAGATTGGTCAAAAATGTCCTATATAAGGAAACCAGTTGATTGCATCAAAGTCCCGACAAGCAGCATTCACTCCTGGGGAACCGTAGAGCCACAGGAAGAGTCATCTGCATTGTACATGGCTTTGCTGCAATCCCTCATACTGAGCAAGCATGAAGCGACAGTGGGAAGAAAAACTCCCCATTAACGGGAAGGAAAACCTCCAGCAGAACCGGGCTCAGTATGAACGGTCATCTGCCTCGACCGACTGGGGTTACAGAAGACAGAACAGAGACACAAGAGAAACAAAAAAGCACAGAAGCACACATTGATCTAGTAATCTGTTCTACATTAGATGGTAGTAGCGGGTGAGCCGTCTTCTCTGGATGATGTCACAGTTAACAGAACGCCAGACCAGGTGTACCTACTATGAAGAGAAAAGAGAGAGAACAGAAAGTTAAAGCAGAAATGACAACACATAATGCATAATTGAAGAACAGTAGAACTCAATATAGTGAGAAAATTAGATCCTTATATACTCCAGTAACCTAAGCCTATAGCAGTAAAACTATAAAGGTAGCTGAGAGTAACATGAGTCACTAGTTATAATTTTTGTCAAAAAGAAAAGTTTTAAGCCTAGTCTTAAAAGTAGACAGGGTGTCTGCCTCACGGACCAAAACTGGGAGTTGGTTCCACAGGAGAGGAGCCTGATAGCTAAAGGATCTGCCTCCCATTCTACTTTTAGAGACTCTAGGAACCACCAGCAGACCTGCGGTCTGAGAGCGAAGTGCTCTGTTAGGAACATACGGGGTAATCAGAGCTCTGATATATGATGGAGTTTGATTATGAAGGGCTTTATACGTTAGAAGAAGAATTTTAAATTCTATTCTTGATTTAACAGGAAGCCAATGAAGGGAAGCTAAAATTGGAGAAATATGATCCCTCTTGTTGATTTTCATCAGAACTCTTGCTGCAGCATTTTGGATCAGCTGAAGGCTTTGAACTGCATTTTGTGGAATTCCTGATAGTAAAGAATTACAATAGTCCAGCCTTGAAGTAACAAATGCATGGACTAGTTTTTCAGCATCACCCCTGGACAGAATGTTTCTAATTTTGGCGATATTCCGGAGGTGAAAAAAGGAAACTCTGGAAACCTGTTTAATATGGGATTTAAATGACATGTCTTGGTCAAAAATAACACCAAGATTTTTTACTTTATTACCAGAGGCCAGGTTAATGCCACCCAGATTAAGTGATTGGTTAAGAAGTTTATTTTTTGAGGACTCTGGCCCAAAGATTAAAACTTCGGTCTTGTCAGAATTTAGATGCAGGAAATTTAAAGTCATCCAGCTTTTGATGTCATCAAGACATGACTGCAGTCGAAGTAATTGATTGGATTCATCAGGATTTATGGATAAATATAGCTGAGTATCATCAGCATAACAGTGGAAATTAATCCCATGCTGTCTGATAATTTTGCCTATCGGAAGCATATATATAGTAAAGAGAATTGGTCCAAGGACTGAACCCTGTGGTACTCCACAGGTGACCCTAGAGTTTGAGAAAGATTTATTATTAACATGAACAAATTGGAATCTGTCTGACAGATAAGATTTAAACCAGCCTAATGCTTTCCCCTTAATCCCTACAGTATGTTCAAGTCTTTGTAGGAGAATATTGTGATCAACTGTATCAAACGCAGCACTGAGATCTAACAGGACAAGTATAGACACAAGTCCATTATCTGAGGCCATGAGAATATCATTAGTGACCTTCACCAGAGCTGTTTCAGTGCTATGATGAGCTCTGAAGCCTGACTGAAACTCCTCAAGTAGGTCATTACTTTGTAAATGTTCACAAAGTTGATTAGCAACTACTTTCTCAAGAATTTTAGATAAGAAAAGAAGATTAGATATAGGTCTGTAATTTACTAACTCATCTTGATCAAGAGAAGGTTTCTTAAGTAAAGGTTTAATAACAGCTACTTTCAAAACCTGTGGTACATATCCATTTACCAAGGATAGATTAATCATGTCTAAAATAGTGCCACTGATCAAAGGGAATATGTCCTTAAACAACTTGGTTGGGATTGGGTCTAACATACAGGTAGAAGGTTTAGATGAAGCTAAAATTTTAGATAGCTCAGAAAGCTCTACTGCTTCTAAACAGTTCAAACACTGCGCAGATTCTAAAGATTCCTCCAATGCTGCCTCACTTACTGAGGACGAGGTAATCATGTTTGGGAGGATGCCAATTATTTTATTTTTAATGGCATCAATTTTATTTATGAAGAATCCCATAAAATCATTACTACTGAGAGCTAAGGGAATGGATGGATCAACAGAGCTGTGGCTCTGGGTAAGTTTGGCAACTGTACTAAAGAGAAATCTAGGATTATTTTTATTCTCTTCAATTAATGATGAAAAATATGCTGCTCTAACTCTGCGGAGGGTCTTGTTATACAACAATAGTCTGTCCCTCCAGATTAAGTAGGATTCCTCTTGGTGTGTAGAGCGCCATTTTCTCTCCAATTTCCTAACATTGTGCTTCAAGGAACGCAGCTCTGAAATAAACCAAGGAGCCAGCTTCCTGTGAATAATCACCTTCTTTTTCAAGGGAGCTACATTGTCTAATGCAGAACGCAATGAGGAAGTCACATTGTTAGCAAAGGTATCGATTTGTGAATGGGAAGAAACAGCAATGCTGCCATCTACAGGGCATTTCTGCAATACTGAGGATATTAAAAAGGGGACAGACTCTTTAAGTTTTGATACAGCATTATCCGATAAAAATCTACTATAATGGAACCCTCTTTTGGGGGTGGAGAATTCAGTTAGATTAAACTCAAATGTTATTAAAAAATGATCAGACAGGACAGGGTTGTGAGGAAATACTGTTAATTCTTCACAATCAATGCCATATGTCAGCACAAGGTCTAAAGTATGGAGCCGAGAGTGCGTCGGTTCATGCACATTTTGAGCAAAACCAATTGAATCTAGGATAGTTTTAAAGGCTACACTAAGGTTATCACATTCAGTGTCAACATGGATGTTAAAATCACCCACTATAATAACCTTATCAGTATTTAACACCAAATCAGATAAGAAATCTGACAACTCATCCAAAAACTGAGTGTAAGGGCCTGGTGGACGATACAAAACAACAAACAGAAGAGGTTTTATTGCTTTGCAGTTTGGATGAGGGAAACTGAGGGTTAAATGTTCAAAAGAACTGTAATTATTAGTTGGCCTGGGACTAATTAATAAATCAGACTGAAAGATAGTTGCCACTCCTCCTCCTCTTCCCACAGATCTGGGAATGTGGAAATTTGAATAACTGGAGGGGGTTGACTCATTTATACTAACGTAGTCCTCTTGTAGCCAGGTTTCTGTGAGACAAAACAAATCAATCTGATTATCAGAAATCAATTCATTAACTAACAAAGTCTTTGGAGGGAGAGACGTTATATTTAATAGACCACATTTTATTATTTTATTTTTAGGTTCAAGGTGAACCATATTGATTTTTATTAGGTTTTTATGATTTGTTCCTTTTAGATCAGTTTTTGATCTGTTAAGTTTTGGCCGTGGGAAAGACACCGTCTCAATAGGATAATGGGTGGGTAACAGTACAGAAGTTGCAGAGAGGTGTGTTAAACTACGGCTCTGCTTCCTGGTCTGGACCCTGGGTTGTCAGCATTTAGGAGAACTAATAAATCCGGCCAGATTCCTAGAAAGAAGAGCTGCACCATCCAAAGTAGGATGGATGCCGTCTCTCCGGATCAGACCAGGTTTTCCCCAGAAAGTTCTCCAGTTATCAATGTAGCCCACGTCGTTTTCTGGACACCACCTAGACAACCAGCGGTTGAATGATGACATGCGGCTAAACATGTCATCACTGGTCAGATCAGGCAGGGGACCAGAGAAAATTACAGAGTCCGACATAGTTTTAGCAAACTCACACACCGACGCAACACCAACTTTGGTGACCTCTGATTGGCGTGACCGGGTGTCATTACCGCCAGCGTGAATAACAATTTTGCGGTATTTACGCTTATCCTTAGCCAGTAGTTTTAGGTAGGATTCTATGTCGCCTGTTCTGGCCCCTGGTAGGCATTTAACTATGGTCCCTGGATTCTTTAGTGCCACATTTCTTATTATGGAGCTGCCAATAATTAAGGTCGGCTCCTCGGCGAGATTGTCGCTCAGAGGGGAAAATTTATTAGAAACGCAGATGGGTTGGTGGTGATCTGGGGTCTGTAATCTAGAGCTATGCTTCCTACGAACTGTCACCCAGCCAGCCTGGTTACCAGGCTGCTCGGGTGCTACTGCTTTAGGTTCGCTACGTGAAGTTACTCTATGCGGCTCCGCGCTAGCAAAAGAGCGGCTATCAGCTGGTTTTTCAACAGCACGGAGCCGGGTCTCCAATTCTGACACCCTCGCCTCCAAGGCTACAAAAACACTACATTTATTACATGTACCATCATCACTAAAGGAGGCAGAGGAATAACTGAACATCTGACACAGAGAGCAGCAGATAGGAGACTTAGTCAAGGACGGAGAAGCCATTATGAGGCTAAGGCTTGGCTAGTGCTAGGCTAACGCTAGGCTAAAGCTAGGCTAACGCCCTATTATCACGCCAAAGAACAAACCGTGTGAAACACGAGGAGTTCCCAAACGTGATGAGCAGCCACAGACAATGTTTTAAAAGTGCTTATGTTTGGAAACAGATGTTACAGCAAAGAGGTTTAAAGATAAAAAGCGAGAGAGCCTGGAGCAAAGCTCCGTCGTTCACACAGCAACAACAGGAAGTGACACAATACGCCTTACCGCAAACAGGAAGTCCGCGACTTCCTGTTTGAAGAATTAGCTCTTCACGTCTGCCGGTGTATTACCATAAATTACTCTGCCACGCGAGAAGCGGCGGAGAAAGGAAACAAATGCGAGGCTGCAGAACCGGTGATAGGAGTTACATGCTAAGCTAGTGAGAGACACGCACACAAACATACGCTGTCTTTTCGTCACGAGTGCAAGATCACTTAACAATGAACTCTGAAGGTACCACATCTACGCTCCTGAAAAAACAAATTGTGCACAGACGCAAATGTCATAGATAAGCTCTGCTCTCCGGACATATCAATAAATTGTTTTCCTTTCAATGCCGACAGAATTCACAGTTGCCATGGTTACTGCTGTGTTTATACCACTGGTAGCAGCTACGGGCCATCAGCCAACTATCACTAGCAAACAGCCAAGTGCAAATCATGATGGATTTTTATCTATAACTGCAAGCGACTTCATCCAAGCAAATCTAAAGACTGACCTTGCAAAATTCAGTCAGCAACAGAGCAGACACGTGAGCATGTCTATAGCAACATTATATATATATATATGTATACATGTATGTATACAGTGATTTTTTTCAAGCTGAATGCAAACGAAATTTAGTTCTGTACGCACTTTAAGCATACAAAATGACAAATAAAGCTATTTATGTATCTTTATTCGGTTCTATTGTATTTGTGTAACTTTTTTTTTTTTCCCCAGTGTCCTGTCTAGCAATGTGGCAATGAAAATTGATATCTTAATGCCAAATAGAGCTCGACAGATTTTACTTTCACAAGTGGAGCAAACAGCTTTCGCCATAATGCTCCGCTTGATTTGTGCGTGTAAATAGCTTTATTGTGATTCCTGCAGGGAGAATTTCAAATTATACAATGGGAAAGTAGGAGAGTAAAAGAAAAACAAGAAGAGAAAAAAAAGAAAGAAGAGGTGAAAGAAAGAAGAGATAAAAGGAAGAGAATGATAAAACGTCCTCTGTCTGTGTCAAGGTTTTGTTTACCGATGAACTCAGGACGCACACACGGAACTAAAAGTTTGAGTCTTTATTGAAAGAAGTATGCTGGGTGATGAGTGATGAAGACCGGAGGTTCAGGACTGCAGAAAGTCAGGGATGTAGATGATGGCAGGAGCTGACGGCCCGGAGACAGAGAGTCCACACTTACTAGGTGTTGCTCGGCTAGCAGGCCTCATAGCCCTCAGGTTAGCAGTTCATTGGAGACACCAAGGCACAGAGCTGAGCTTCACCAGGGCGGCTAGTCAGGTTAGCAGAACTTGAGAGATACCAGGGCACAGAGCTGAGCTTCTCCAGGGCGGCTAGTCAGGTTAGCAGAACTTGAGAGACACCAGGGCACAGAGCTGAGCTTCTCCAGGGCGGCTAGTCAGGTTAGCAGAACTTGAGAGACACCAGGGCACAGAGCAGAGCCTTTCCAGGATGGCTAGTCCAGTTAGCAGTTCTCTGGAGACACCAGGACACAGAGCAGAACCTCTCCAGGAACAAACAGTGAACGAACAGTCTTTAGAGTGACTGGCAGGACTAACCTTAACAACAGGAGCAAAACAAAGCTTCCAAGGCAAAACGGGGACTGGCATGGAGAGGTGTGGAATGATGACGGCCCAGTGCTGAACTGAAGGCAGAGGCAGGTTAAATAGAACACTTCACAGGTGGAACCAGGGTCTGGCTAATTGACTGGTAAATGATATCAGGTGTGACTGACTGCTGAGGAGGTGAAGTGAAAATTGACAGAAAATAACTGATGACTGAAAACTAACAATAAATAAAAAGTCAAACCTAACCCAAAAGAGATGAAAAAATGAAAATAACAGAAAAACAAAGCCAAACCAAAACTCAACCATGACAGTCTGCTCCATCACCTGGAAAGAGACACAAAAAGAACAGCACAACCAACAGACATAAAGCAACAGATACAATCGTGTAACACCTTGATACCATTGCTAAATCATATGTATTATTATTTAAGCTGACATATGTAATGTGATACCTAAAAAAGTAAAAGAAAGTAAATAAATTATAGCCTTTCTGTATATAAGTGAACATTTAATACCTGGGACCCAGCACCTGTGGAAGTTTGTGAGAGTGCACTAGTTTAGGTGAAAATTATCCAGAAGGAAATGGCTTGATAGTGATTGTGGAGAACCGAAGACCCACCTTCCCCGAGCACAGAGGCAGGGGTCAGGGGAACCATAACCCCGGACTCCCAAGGGGGCCCCCAAAGCAGTGCGCCCGAGAGGGGCCTTCACAGGAAATCTACAACCCCCCCTGAGGAAAGAGGAGAGACGACCCCGAGGAAATCCCCCAGCCACCGCAATGCTGACGCCCCCAAGAGCCGCGGGGACGAGCCCGTGGGCTCCGCCGGCAGCCCGCCGCGCTGAAGTGGTCCTGGCCATGGGCCCTGGGGGCCAGGGGTGCCCCGCCCCCGCGGCAGGGGCCCCGGCCGCCCCCCGGGGGGCCAGGCCCCGCGAAGCCACCGCCGGGAATGGGCCGGCGCCCACCCGGGAACCCGCCCCAAACCCGAGGACCGTCAACGCGCCAGAGGGTCAAGGCGCCCGCCAACGCAGCGGAGGAGGGCAGGACGTGGGGGGATGGGCTCCGCACCTATCGGAGACTTGAGATGATCTTGGGAGAGGGAGCGGACCGAACCCAAACCTGGGGGAAAAAAAACTCATTCACACCATCCCTCCCTTGTGCCCCACTCGCCACACACAGACACCAAAATAAATAAATAAATAAATAAAATAAAAAATAAATAAAAAAAAGGACGCTGTACACACATTCCCACATAGCATTCACATCCAAAAATCCCAAGTGGGGGGGGGTCACCACAATTCAACAATACGACTGCCTGTGCCCGACCCCCGGCCCCGTCCCCGGACCAGGCGCCCCCCGGACCAGGCCCCCCAAAGAGGGGGGGCCGACACGACCCGTACGGGCCATCCGACCACAGCCCCCCATCACCCACTATATACCTAATAAACCCCCTCCCACCCCGACCTTACCCTAGCCACCCCTGCCCCCCATCTCTTCCTGGGGAGAGCAGAGGCGTCAGCCCCAGATCCGGTAAGCCGCTGGCTAGCCGCAACAGCTAGCCAGTGTATTTGTGTAACTTACATCATTTTGATATTCAGTGTAATCATAATTAGTAAAACTATACTATTTAATAAATATTTAATTTGACTGAGGCGAAGAAGTTATACGGTGCAGTGTTTGGCGTGACAAGTTTGCAATCTAATACAAATGTTTCTATACTTTTTGCGTCTGTTGACTTAATTTGGAAGCTTTGCCTTTAAAATTGATTGTTGGTAATAACTCAGTCATACCTGAGGTTGCAAGTCTGAGTACAGAGAATCTGCTACACTATGCTGAATCCTTGTCTGGAGCATTACATCCTAATATATTCATTTCAATATTAATAGCAGCAGCAAGACCAGGAACAGCCAGTCATTCTTCTATGGGCCGACATCCTGTTGATGGTAAGTTAGTTTGCTGACAACCTGTGATCCCTAATATGTAACCTTCCTAAAGTGAAAGCTGCTGTGATGTTAAGTTCAAATACAGCATGAGGTTTTGTGTTGCTAGCATTTGTTTTCTATATTATTCCCTTTTTCTAGCTGAAGTGTCGAGGCTGTTTGCACCCTACACTAGGCAGGCTGGTGGTGCTAACAACCAGCAAACCAGTTCTGCCAGTGCACCTTCTCACACACCCAGAATTACATACACGCACACATTTTGTGCCCTTGCCCGTAAAGACTGTGCAGTGGTGCCCACAAGGGCTGAGAAGGAGCGCCTACTAAGAGCAGGATTGGGGGAGAGGCGCCTGTGTTTTCGAGGTATGTCATTTGATTGCGTGATTGAATTTTATACTCGTTTTTACAGTTTGCAAATGTGGATGTTTATGTAAAGGTGTTTTTTTTTGGGGGGGGGGTTGTATGTGTAAATATTTTTTGCCTATATTTATACAGCAGTTATTCACAGAAAGTATTGACCAGACATTGATATTTTCTCAAGATCCATTCTTGAGAAAATATCAATACCACATTAAAACATTATGTGTAATTTATTGTAAAGACACTGAAAACAAATATTCAAAAAAGTTCATTGTTATGAAAATGTTTATTCAAAGAACTTTGTTTTGCTTTTTTGTTTTCAGGTGACCTACACAGCCCACAGCAGTTTACGGAATTTGTATATATAAATTATCCAAAGTTGAGAGATGCTGGGGGGTTTGAGTTTATGAGGATTTGTGGCAACACCAGGAGTGGACAGCTGTCACTTCTCCCTTGTCCAGATGAGGGCTACACTGCCCAATACTTAAAGGATCCTGTTCTCATCATCCATCATACCACATTATACGTTCGCCCCCTTCAGTGTAATGTCAGCACAGAACAGGTAATGCTTGATTTCTCAATGAATGCAATTTTTAAAGAAATCCTGTGGACCAGTGGTGTTGCTGCTTTTCAGATTTATAGACGGAGTCACCTAAATGTATTAATTTGTGTTTGTAATTGTAAGAAATTATTGGTAGACCTTCAGAAATTGGACCCTCAACACCATTGTCATGATTTTAGGTTCTGTCTTACTTTTGGATTATGGAATAGTTTGGGTTTGATTTTAGTCTTTGTTTTATATTATTCTGTCAGGGTTCGGCAAGCTTTCAGTTTAGTTCTGTCCTGTTCCCTGCCACTATTCCTGTCAGTCTTTTCAGCCACTCCTTCTCCTTCTTCTGTAGTCAGGCCCTGCCCGTAGCCTGTAGTCAGGCCCTGCCCGTAGCCTGTAGTCAGGCCCTGCCAGTAGCCATTAGCCAGGCGCCGCCGCCCGTAGCCATTAGCCAGGCGCCGCCGCCCGTAGCCATTAGCCAGGCGCCGCCGCCCGTAGCCATTAGCCAGGCTCCCCCTTTAGTCGCCTCTAGTCAGGCGCCCCCTTTAGTCGCCTGTAGCCAGGCTCTCTCCTTAGTCGCCAGGCGCCCCCCTCAGCCTGTAGTTCGGCGCCTTCTGTAGCCTTTAGTCCGGCGCCAGTTTCCGTTCTCTCTCTCTCCAGGGGTTGGCCTCCGAGGGTCTCGTTTCGCCGCCGATCTTCTGAGGTCCTGCGCCACCACCGGTCTCCTGTCTGCCTGTCCCGCCTAGGCCGTGCTCCGGGACGCCCGCCCGAGAACCTGACACGCCGGGGCCGTGCTACGGGACGCCCGCCGGAGAACCTGACACGCCGGGGCCGTGCTACGGGACGCCCGCCGGAGAACCTGACACGCCGGGGCCGTGCTACGGGACGCCCGCCGGAGAACCTGACACGCCGGGGCCGTGCTACGGGACGCCCGCCGGAGAACCTGACACGCCGGGGCCGTGCTCCGGGACGCCCACCAGACTCTGTTTTAGAGACTGATTTTGAAGTATTTCAGTTAGTAGTTAGTTCACCCTGTCTGGGTTGTTTTTGTTTTAGGTTTTGGTAGAACTGTTTTCTTTCGCTCGCCCTGTCAGGGTGGTTTTGTTTTTTTTAATATGTCTGTCCCTCCATCCTGGTACCCCCATCCACCCACCCGGTCTAGTCTGTCTTGTTTGTGTTGTTTAGGCCGTCATGATTTTAGGTTCTGTCTTACTTTTGGATTATGGAATAGTTTGGGTTTGATTTTGGTCTTTGTTTTATATTATTCTGTCAGGGTTCGGCAAGCTTTCAGTTTAGTTCTGTCCTGTTCCCTGCCACTATTCCTGTCAGTCTTTCAGCCACTCCTTCTCCTTCTGATTACTTCCACCTGGTCTCTTTAATTGGCTCTCCCTCTCTCCTTTGTTCTCCTGCCTTTTTAAGTCTGCCTCTTTTGCTGCTTCCCTGCCAGAACGTCACATCTCTTGTCCCCATTTCTCATGCCGCACATGTTTACTCACCCGTTCTCCAGCCACTGGGTAAGAGCTCTTCAGCATTCTGTATTTTTGTATCTGACCTGTTTGCTTTTTTGACTCTGCCCAGTTCTTGTTAGTTTTTTGCTTGGATGTTCTGCTCTGTACCCAGCCTGGATTGTTTTTTGCCTGCTGGATCCACCCCGTCATCACTTTGAATAAATCCTGTTAATCTCTATCTAATTGTCTGTCTGAATACTGGGTCCTTAGTCTAAATCATTACAACCATGTCTTCTGTGTGGAGAGGAATTTCCATTTTCCCACATAAGGGAACACAATAGGACCTGTGAACGGTACTGAAAGTAGTCCTAATGGGGATGTTTGTTAATCAGCTAAAAAGCTTTGTTTTCTCAGCAGTTAATGATGACCTATTCAGGCCAGATGTTGTTTTTTTGCAAGTGATTGTATGCCTAACGTTATCAGTGAAAAGTTAGATTATTTGTTTTATAAAAGTGGTTCTATTTTTATTATGTGTGGGGAGATATTGCAATATTAAATTGACTGAACACCCTTCTCCACAAGCAACACAACAATGAAGAGAGCAGTATTTCCTATCATAAAATGATAGCATGGCTTACGTGCCCATGCACTCATTCAGGTGCGTGACCAGAGTGTGAAGAAAAAGGCTATGATTCTTTTTGCATGTATAATTGTAGCTTCTTAAAATGTAGCTTTCTTTTGCTGATGGCTCCAGGATGGGCTACTCTGCCGTTAAGATAAATTAGAAAGCAACTTACTATACATATTATTTATTTGATACATTAGTTCAAGTTCATCACACACTAACGGAAATGTGGTATTTTATCCAGATACTAGTGCTGGTCAAACAGAACTGTGACCAAATCCCAGAACAGATATAATAATTGCATATATGGCTTTTTAGGTAACCAAAGGCATGGCAGTTGTACATGGCTATATTGCCATGTGTGTTATGACCATTACTGACTAACTGATGATATAATGATTACCCTCAAGTGAGTTACAGGGTGACAGGACCCAAAACAGGAAGAGGGAAAGTGGGACAGGGACAGCCAGTGCCTCGGCCTCAGCATCAACCTCACATGACCCAGGGCTAGATGTGAATGAGGGTAGAGTTTCTGTACTTTTAAATACTAGTGAAGTTTTATTTTCTTTATTTGTTTTGGAAGTTGAAATATTCCATGTGAAAATCCAAAAACAATTTTGTTGAAATATTCTGAATGCTACCACTGTAGTTGGTCTGTCACATAGTGTTTTTTCACATGCTAATTTCTGTCATTCCATCTCAGCAGGAGCAGCAAGTGCCACTGAAAACCCACCCACAGAGGCCACCATTGATGGTAAGTACATTGCCATAAGGCATGGTAGAGCTAATCAATAAAATCATTGGTCCTATATGTTTTACTTAACTCCCCCCATATGTTATGAAATTGCTTAAGGATGAGATTTGACACAACCCTTGAACACACATCATGTCACTTAGTAACTGGTTGTCATTCTATATCAGTAGCAAGAGGAATAGCACCTGGTCCTGGAATCCCACCTACAGAGGTCACTACTGATTGTAAGAGTGTAGCTATAAAGGATAGTCTAATAAATTATAATAACTTGTACCATATGTTCAGGTTTCTCCATGCTGCATCTTCATAACATCTCAGAGCTGCTTTTAAATAGATAATCAAAAATTCATGTATACACTGTGTGTTTTAAATTGAGTGAAGCCATATACATGCTAGGGCTGGACAATATAAAAATAAAAGCATATCGATAAAATAGAAATCATATTGATTGATATCGATAATTATTAAAACAATTGAAAATATACATTTTAAGTGCAGCCCTGGCCATTTTCGGCTGTAGCCTAAAGACCTGTTTTTAAATAAATGGATTCAAACACAACCCATTATTCTACCAACTTTTTACAAAAACTGTAAGTGTTAAAAAAAGAACACGTGCTCTCTGAACTCTCTGAAGGCTGACGGAGCTTTCCTGCGTTTATGATTGGTTGGCAGAATATAATAACTCTAGTCTTAACCTACATGATAGGCTAGAATGCACTGTTCTTTTATTGACCCCTGTTTTTTATATTGAACCATCTGTCTATCGATCAATATATATCGTTATTGAATTATTGTCCAGCCCTAGTACATGCATACTCTTAAAGGTTCAGTTACTGTTTCCTAATGTAATTTACCCTTTTTTAAGCTTGGGTTACACAACTGGACCCAGAGAAAGCAGCCCAGCTTTTCACACAGGCAGCTCTAGAAAAGAATCAACATATGGAGCCCCTCACATTCACCCTGAGTCTCATGGACTCTGAAGAAGAGAGACACAGAGCGATCATCTCAATATACAAGAGGCCCAGGGTGGAATGGGCAAGGCCCCTAACTTGCAGATTGATTGGTGAATTTTTTTTTACTATTCCTGCAAATACATAGATATGTGAATTTAGTATGTTAAGTCTGTGCAGTTATGACTTAGATGATGTAGTTTTTACAAAAGCCTGTGGTGTAACTTATAATAAAAGCACATTTTTGACATAGGTGACTCTGCTATTGGTGAAGGCGTAACGCGGCATGTGTTGTCCACTGTGATGGGAGCTGTCCAGAGTGGTTTCCTTCTGGATGAAAAAAAGGTATGTCACTCTACATTTTTCTTGCATACAGAAGAATTTCTGTGTCTGTTATTTGACAGTTTCTCCTCTGAAGGGAAAATGCTTCTCTTCGAGGGAGAGAGTGACCACCTTATTCCCTCAACAAGTCGGGAGCTCCTGGAGGGTGATTTATTTGTGACTGCAGGAAGGATGGTTGGTCATTCATTCTTGAATGGGGGCCCATGTCTCACTGGCCTAAGCACAGCAATCATCCATGTACTTTTTGGCGGCAGTCCAGAGATGGCAAACATATCCCTGTCAGACTGTGTGGATCAGGATGTCCGGGATGTCTTGGCACTGGTCTGAATTAACACGTTTTATTTATATAATGTAGTGTTTCCAAACCGCACTGTTATCAAATAGTTGTAAAAATGTATTGCCAAGCACCTACTTTTTTAATTGCCTATATTACAAATATTGTATTTGGCTCTCCTGTATTGATGTCACTGATCAGTTGGAAGAAGTGATGGGTCGATGAGGCGTCATGAAACGTTTCGACACATTGCAACTCAGTGCCGATACTGTGCCGATACTGTGTCACTGAATACTGACACCTGCTGGGCCTTAAAAATGCCTACAGGCAACCTGATTGACAGAGTTAACTGACACTGATTTGATGACCAAGTATACACAATACAATTTAAATCATTGTATGTTGCATTGTATTATTTTATATTTTCATTTGAATTAAACATATATTTGATTTTTTTTAGATACAGTCAATAAATAATGTGAAGGGGGATGCTTGTGGACTGGCTTTTTTATTTATTTTTTTACAAATGGTTGATCGGGCGCTGTGTTTAGTTACCTGACTGATATCATCTGTTCTGAAATCGGACATGCTGAGTATGACAAAGGGAGGAAAAACTACTCAGAGTAGCAACTTTCTACTCAGTGTAGATCAGCCGTTTTTTTCTGAAACGACGCTCAGAACAAAGACGCACAGCGCAACCCGCCCAACCAAAAAAGCGTTGCAGAACCCATCCATCAGTGGTGCGCTCCGATCAGCACCTGGCGCTCACAGAGCGAGACTGTGGTACAACACCATCACACCAGAGTTACAAAATGGTTAAAAATTAACCATTATTAACCGTTATTTTGTTTACAGTTCAGCTTGGATTTTCTGTACTGCGCAGCATAGCTCTGCTGTGCGCGCTGCTGTGCGCGAATGCACACGCGTGCAGCTTAGAGGGAACAGAAACAGTTTGGCGCGTCAGTCAGTTCGAAACAGGTGCTGTATTGGTCACGTGACCGAAACAGTTCCTGTATCGGTCACGTGACTTTTCCGTAGCAATACACACATCGACACGGGTTTCGCTCTATGAGACCGACACATGCGCCGACGCATCGGTGTTGCCGGACCCATCACTAGTTGGAAGGAACCAAGGACCTGTCCGAAGAAGACAAATCCCAGATTCTTTCTGTGACACTGCCCTGGGACCTGCCTGGTGTCACAATGAACAACAGGTGGTGGCTGAGGGAGAAAATACTGATCCATGCTGTAAGCTATTAACAATTATGGTCCTTGTAATTTGGCCTGTTCTTAAAGAGACAATAGCATGCTTTTTTTCAGTTAAAGCCCAAAGTACAAACCAGAGGGACGAGCACTGAGCTTGTCAGTAGGGGAATCAAAAGGAGCACTAACATTGTTACAGACTGTGGATGAATAGAGATGAATGAGTTTTGGAATATAAAGCATGTAAATGTGTCCTAGTAGACCCCACTCATTTTGTTTCATTTTACAGGTTCTTGGACGGACAACCCTGCAGGTTAAACAAATCCGACGAGGCCTAAAAGACACGGGTGTCTGGGAGTTTTTTAGCTCCAGGCCAGATGCTGTGGAAGTCCTATTCCCAAGGGCCTGCAATGCAGATATCACGCCACAAGTAATGCAAATACATTTGTTATATTTAATTACTTTTTCCCATTTATGTGCATGTTGCATCTTAGTTTATAAGGTATCTGTTAAAATCTATCAGGATATAGAAACATCATTTCATATAAGTAACTAATTTATTAAATGTTTGGTATATGATTTTGGACAATATCAACTGGCCAAGGGATGAGGACATCGATGAGGACATCGTCAGCCTGGAGGACCACTGCAGAATAATGACCTTCCTCCGTAAATTTATAGAGGATGGTATGTTGCCTTTGTTCTGGAGTAAGACTTGCTCCATGTAGTATATGAGCGTCAGTGTGTGTATTGAATTTTTTTTCCCCTGTGTATTTTTGTAAGGTACTCCGGAAGTCCTGAAGACGTTGCTCACGTTCTGGACTGGCTGGGGAGTTGTTTCCTCAAACTTGGAGGTGGAAATAATCGATTGTGCCCTACCACAGTCATCAACTTGTTTTTTGACTCTAAAGCTGTCAAAAAATACTATGAACTATAAAGACTTTGTTCATGACTTGATGGCAAGCATATCTTCTTCCTACTCTGGATTTGGTCAGATTTGAGCACTGACAGAGACAAAGGTTCAGATCTCATTTAGTTCTGTTCACAAGCACTGATAGAGACAGTGACACAACAAGTTCATATCTAATTTAGTTGTATTTGTTCAAAGCACTGGTGGTAATAAAAACATTCGACAAATGAATTACCGACTTAAGTTCTTTTTATGAAATTCAACACACTTAGTCATCAACAAATTAGTGAGATAATTTCAAATGTAAGCAACATAATTTAAGCAAATATGAGAACTGCCTTATACTTTAAAGACCCTTCTATTCAGCTATGGTTTATGGTTAGTTTCACCAAATGTTAACTATCCGCAATTAACTTTAACTGAAATGTCTGAACATAAAAGTTAAAAATTACATTTTTAAACCTCTCGGTCAGTGTGCTAATTGCCAATATGTCGGTCAGTGTGCTAATTGCTTCACTGTAAACATTCAGAACATTGCAAAAAGGTCCTTGAGGATCTGGCAGTCTTTGCAATTCCACTTCAGTCAAGGGCCGTGGAACCTGAACATCGGGCACTGGCACTCCTTCAGGGTGGTGACCATGTGGACTCTCCCAGTCAATGCCATAGTCCATGTCAACCTAAAAGAGATTTGCAAACAATTTAAGAAGTATGTAACTTTTGATTGAGGGTCATATTGTCGATAAAGAAGGATAGACAGACAGTGGGGGAAAATACTTTGCCGTTTGCCCTGTTCAGGTAGAACTTTTTCAAACAATCACTGATAAACTCTTAAATCTAATTGCAAGAACACAAATGAGCAAGTCGAGTTAAATTTAAGGACTAATTTTAACCAATGGTTTAAACAAATTTAATCATTGTGCTTTGTAATAGTGATGCAATGATTAATTCTGAATGATTCTGTGTTTGAGTCATTTTTTAAAAAGAAAAGTTCTCTGATTCCAGCTTATTAAAAATGTGATTTCTTATAAAATTTTGGTTTCTTTATTTTACAATGACAGTAAAGTGAGTACCTTTCGGCTGTAGACAAAATAATGCATTTCAGGATGCCATCTTGAGCTTAGGAGATAAGTAAATTATATTGTATTATAATAATGATCATTACTTACAAGCCTAGTGTTCTGTTTGACACAGTATGTTGGACATCATCTAAATAATGGCCTTAGTCCAAAACTTTATCAATATATTACATAAGTATCACTTCTTAATGCATTTTCAACATACTCTTGGAAATGTAATATTTTAAAAATCTGGGTCCATATTTATCAAGCTTGTCAGAATTACTCATAAGAACACTGCTAAGAGTTTACTTACTTGTAAAAAAAATAAAAAATAAAAAATCTTGGCTCAAAGATGTGCTTAAAAGTTATCAACATCATAGTCCCAATTTGAGTTAAGTGTAGGACTAAATCTTAAGTGTCAGTCTTAGTACTGAGTCATGACACTTTGCTGCGCCACAAACAGGATTTTGGATGACGATGTAGCCAAGGAAAAATCACTGAACATGTTTCCTTATTTAAAAATATTTTCAGATAAATTCCATTTAATGATGAAATACCTAATAGGAGTTAACTATGAAGGTTATTATTTTTTAAAACAGTTTGTGCTTTGTAAGTGTGATTTTGAAGTTGTAGAGAGAGTTACACTCTAAGTTTTGTATTTGTAGAATTAAGAATATTTTTGTTTGTTGAAAGCAAAGTTCTGTCAGCAAACAATGTAAATGTTCTTAATATTTTTAAACACTTAATGGTTACCTTTTTCTATTTCAGTTTTTTTTTTCTGGACCTTGTTTTATTTTGTGTGTGTGTAAGTAATTAATATGTACTTAGTGTGAAAATGTAAACCTCAGTTGCTTTTTTAATTTTCACTTAAAACGTAAGGGTTAGTAGCAACATTGACAGCAACTGAGGACAAAGTGACTAAATATAGAGATTTAGTCTTTTTATTTTGAAATTCCACTTTAGGTGAGGATGAAATTTATTGACCATAATCTGGAGATGTTACTGTCAGGCTAAAGTGACAGTATCCCCTGAAATCGGACCATTTCGTAGCAATATCAACAGCAACTTAAGTCAACTTTACTTAACGTAGATATTTTGGAGGGCTTTAATTTAGAAATTCAACATCATGTAGATGTGTTTTAATTAGTAAGATCTTGAGATCTTAATCTGTCGTCTGTAAGTGAAGGTATTCACTTGGAAAAACAAATAGTTTTTGTATCCCTGTGCAAATTTTCAGTTATCCAGGTCATTGCAACAGCATGCCTGTTTAAGCTTTCCCTCCTGCTATTGTTTTAGTAGTTATCCATGCTAAACAGGGACTCTGACCAAAATATTTACATACATTTCATAAATTCTCAGCACTTAAGACTAAAATGGCACTTGCTAAAGCTTGCTAAATAAACAGATCTGTGTGTGTTGTAAATACAGTTATGGGCCCTAATTGGTTAATAATGGTTGTTCCAAGTCTAAAGTATAACTAAAGCTAATTTAATACCATGACCAAGATGAACGAAAATGTTGGTGGGTCAGCTCAATGCTCCCACACGCCCTTTTAGTTCATGTAGTTTGACCGTCATTTCAATTAGGCCCTTTGAGTGTTCTGACATAAACCTTGAGATTTGTTTCTACTACAAACCTGGTAGGGATCTTCACCCTCACACTGGTTTTGAGACCATAGTAGGTGTGGTGACTGATTCCTCTCTGTGCGCAGTCGATGGTGGTTCCAGCCATCTTTGAACAGCTGCAGATGTCTGTCAAGTTGTGGAAGAAAGGCCCAGTGCAGTGCATACAGCTGGATCTCATTGTCCGGGTTGAGTAGACCTTCTGCCTCTAGATTGCAGAATGTTGTGTAGAACAGATCCAAGACTCCTCCAAAGACATCTCTCCACAATCTCTCTATCCTGGACAAACAGAAAAAATACAAAAACAAGAAATAAAGTCATTAATGACTTGGATGTACACATATTAAATGTATGACATAAACATCTGCGCATGATGAGCAAAATGGACATAGAAGAATAAAGTTTAGGACAACCAGTTTTTATACACCATTTAATGTCCACAAAATTAATAAATTACTGTATAGAAACCTTACTACCTGTAGTGGAGGTTCCACGTTATAAACTTGAGGCTGGTGAAGAATTTACACTCGCCACTGTGTGTCGATCAGGACAAACTGAGGAGGGGATTTTCTGGTTTGAGTCTCTCTTTAATTGCAGTTCAGCAGCAATACAAACATGCAGTATGAGGTAGGCTTGGAGATGGAGAGGTAGGTAGGGTATTGGTACGATTGGGCATGTGTGTGTGGTCTAAACATAACAGAAATAAGCCCACATTAAGTCACCTCATACATTGAACAAATGCTACAACCGAGAGCTAGCAGGCTTACTCACATGGAGTAATTAAAAGTTGCAATAAACCGGCAACTCGTACACTACAACATCAGCATGTAATACAGACCGAACTACAAAGTAAACTGCCTTAATACATTCAACAACAAGCACTTACATTCAGTCAGGAACGCACATAGACCCCAACCGGAGCCGTCAGCAGCAGCTGCACATCTCCTCCCTCAGAGCTACAGTGCTTCTGCAGCTGCTGCATGTACTATTCGAACTCGCCACCGGGTGGCGCACCTCCTCTTCCCAAACTAAAGTAATAAACACTAGAGCCTTTGTAACAGCCGCCCCAAATGTATGAAGTACATTTGTTTCAAACAAAGGCGATGAACTAAGTCTTTAATGACTTGTTCTTCCGGGTGTTGCCGGAAGAACAATCATCCTCGCTACCGGTCGAGTATAAACTCGATCTTTAACTCGAACATCTGCTGACCTGATGTGGCCGTCAGCGCTGGGGTGAACTTTAGTCACTCGTCCGACTGGCCAAAGGGCTCTGGGAAGTTGAGGATCCATGAGCATGACCACGGCATTTTCGCTCAGGTCAGGTTGAGTGGTCTGCCACTTCTGTCTGACATGTAAATTGGGAAGGTATTCCCTGACGAATCTGGACCAGAACTGATCGGCCAACGCCTGGGAGTGCCGCCAGCGGCGTCTGCTGGGAAGTTCAGTTGCAGGGTACACAACCTGAGGCAGCGACCCATCTGGCCGCCCCATCAACAGGTGGTTTGGTGTCACTGGGTCTGGATCAGCGATGCTGGAGGAAACGTAACCTAATGGCTTTGAGTTCAGAATTCCCTCCACCTCCACAAGAACTGTCCTCAGCACCTCCTCGGGCAACGGTTGAGCCCCGACGGTGGCATACAGAGCCATTTTCACCGAGCGTATTTCTCTTTCCCACACTCCGCCGAAATGAGGGGCGCCAGGGGGATTAAACTTGAAAGCAATCTTTTGCTTGGCGAGGGCCTGCTGTAGGTCCGGAGACATCTTTGCCATGGCTTGAAGTAACTCTCGTTCCGCTCCACAGAAGTTAGTTCCTCGATCTGAGAGGATTTCCGAGGGCGTACCCCGATGGGCTATAAATCTTCTTAAGGCCATGAGGAAGGAGTCAACATCAAGGTGGGTGAGGATATCAAGATGGACTGCCCTGGTAGTTAAACACTTAAAGATGATACCCCATCGTTTCTCGTTGCGCCTCCCAATTCTGACCTGAAATGGTCCGAAACAGTCTGTCCCTGTGGAGTAAAAAAGCAGGTTTGAAGAGGCGGAGACGCGCAGCGGGCAAATCAGCCATCTGAGGAACGGTAGGATTGGCCTTCCAACGTCTGCAGTCAGAGCATCGGGACTGATACCGTCGAACCGCTTCTCTTCCTCGCAGTATCCAGAAGTTCCGACGTATGTCCGCAAACAATCGCTCAGGGCCTGGATGACACAAACGTCGATCGTAATCCTGTATTAACAGTCTGGTGAATGGGTGGTTTGGATCTAGAACGATGGGATGCACCGCTCCCAGCTCCAGGTCCTTCGCGTATCTCAGCCGACCCCCTACTCTGATTTCTCCGTCTTCATCCAACTGGGGTGCTAAGGCACGCAACCTACTGTTGTTAGCAACCGGCTTGCCAGAACTCAGACGCCTGATCTCTTCGGGAAAGCTATCGTGTTGTATCCTCTTGACAAGGTGTCTCTCCGCTTTGCGATAGTCCTCCGCACTCAGGTGTCCATCTTTGCCATCCGCCGTATGCAGAGTCTGGGCCGTGGACTCAAGGAATTCCTGCCAGTCCTTATAGGTTTCAGGGTCGGCGTTCGAGGAGGTAATCGTTGAAGTTACACCACAAAAGACTGATTTCCGCAGCTCCGTGTGTTCCTCTTCCAGTGGGGTGGCTGGATCGGTAGGCCAGCAATCTGAAGTCTGGAGTAGAAAGGGGGGTCCTTGGTTCCACCGGTTCGGCTCAGACAGATCCTTTAGGGTCTTACCCCGAGTGATGTCGTCAGCCGGATTTCTGGCTGAATCGACATAACGCCAGGACTTCAAGTCAGTTAACTCTTGAATTTCGGCCACTCGGGTGCCCACAAATACTTTATAGCGACAGGAGTCTGCAAGGATCCATCTTAACACTGTGGTGGAATCTGTCCACAAGGTTGTAGTGTCGATCTTCAGGGTAAGCTCTGCGTTCAACAGCTTAGCTAGTTGGGCTCCTGTTAGGGCTGCAGAAAGCTCCAACCGGGGTATGGACAATTGTCGCCTGGGTGCCACCCGTGAGCGAGCGAGGATAAAGGATAGGTGTACTTGACCCTGACTATCCTCAGACCTGAGGTACGCCACCGACCCATAAACCTGTTCCGAAGCATCACAGAATATGTGTACTTGTCTGTTGATGATTGAAGCATCATCAGCTGCCTGTGTGTAATGTCTGGGTAAGGTAACTTGGGGAAGTAGTTGAAGTTCACTTTCCCACTGTGCCCACAGCTGCTGGACATCCAGAGGGAGCAGAGGGTCATCCCAATCCCGCCGCTTCTCCCACAGCTGACGAACCATCACCTTGGCACGGGTCGTGTATGGCAAGATGTAACCCAGGGGATCGTACTGGGAGGCGAGAACCTTGTAGATGTTCCTCATGGTCAATGTCCCATAACTGAGGGGACGGTGTTTGTAACCAATGAGGTCTTTTTGAGGGTTCCAACTAAGTCCAAGTGTGCTTTCCGATGGATCGTGCTTGTCTTGTGCCAGCCAGAGCTCTGTCGCAGGGGAACGGGCCTCACTTGGTAAGTGACTGATCACCTCCGTTGCGTTACTTGACCATTGACGAAGGTCAAATCCTGCGGAGAGGAGCAACGCCCGGAGCTTATCCACCAAGGCTCTGGCTGTCTCCACAGATGCTAAGCTTTGTAGCCAGTTGTCGACGTAGAAACACCGCTCCACCGAAAATCGCACATCCTCTCCCTCCTGACTGTGGTCAGTGACGTGACGCTGGAGGGCATATGTCGCACAACAGGGGCTACAGGTGGTGCCAAAGGGAAGCACCTGCCATTCATAAATGTCTGGTGGTCGGTCTTTAGCCTGATCCCGCCACAAGAACCTCAAAAGGGGTCTATCTTCTGGGAGGAGGCGAACTTGGTGGAACATCCCTTTTATATCGCTGCTGATGGCGACAGCATGTTCCCGGAACCGAATCAACACCCCCAGAAGTGATGCACTGAGGGTAGGTCCAGGTAGTAGGAAGTCGTTGAGGTTGAGGCCTTGGTACTGGTGAGAGCAATTGAACACCAGCCTGTTCTTGTGGTTATGGCTCACCATATGATGAGGAATGAGCCACGACTCCCCATCAGATGTAGTGTCTTGGGGGTCCAACTTCGCCACACTACCAGCCTGGACCAGCTTCCGAATCTCCTCCTGATATGTGTTAGCCATCGTTGGGTTCTTACTCAATCTTTTCTCATTGCTCCTCAAGTTGAACATCACTGATTCGGGAGAGGCTTTAAGAACAGGCATATTTTTCTTCCGTAGCAGTGGTGTAGCGTAACGAAGAATCCCATCCACGCACACCCGTTCCGTTCTCTTCTCCAACAGGTCCACAGCTTCTTGATCCAGCTTGGAACGAGCCACTGTCTTTTCGTTCTGGTAGGGAAGAACATCAGTCTGCCAGAGTTTCTCCACATTCTTCAGTAGGTCCATATTAGCGTGGTAAGCAGATGTAAACAAACACTGGGCGTGTTGGAGACCACTGCCCTCTGATCTCATCGGTCCTTGGAGAGCCCATCCGAGCCTGGTTCTAACTGCTGCTGGCGCACCCGGTGGACCCAACCTAACTGGCTCAATGGGGGTAATGAGGTGAGGGTTGTCTGTACCAATGAGGATCAGAGGCTGTGCATTCTTAAAAGCATGTAGAGGCAGATCGGACAAATACCTGAACTGCTTCTGGAGTCTGTCAATTGGGTAGGACTGTTCTGCTAGGACCAGACGATCGGCGGTGAAGGCTCCATTCACCGTGAAGCGGCTGCGACTGCTGAAGGAAGGAGATATGTGAAAAGAGACTGAAGCGCCTTTCAAAATTTAAATATCCTGCCTTATGGTTCTTAAATGCAAAGTCTCTGGGGTTCCCTGTAGACCAAGCTTGTGAGCAGCAGGGGGCAGGAGCATGGTGCGCTCAGAGCCATCATCGAGAATGGCATATGTTTTGAGACTCTGATTTCCATGATGCAAAGTGACTTGGACCACCTTCAATAAGACTCTGCCACCCTCTAGTGGTCGATCCAGGTACAGCATATCAGTGGCGGTACTGATGAGGCAACTCTCCTCTTTAGTTGTCTCCTTCTTATCTCTGGTGTTCACATCATGAAGCACCTGAAGGTGTCTCCCCTGACACAGGTTACAGGGTTTTCGAAGATCACATTGGGCTGCATGATGAGATCTTGCACAGCGCCAGCACCTATCGTGGTCCTTCATCCACTGCGACAGTTGGTCCTTGGACAACTTCTGAATGTCCGCACATTGGCTGAGATAATGATGAGTACTTCCACAGTATGGGCAATAACGGTTTGATTTAATGCCTTTGTTCCCCGAAGTCCTGGGAATGGAACCGTCTTTGGTTCCATGCAGCACCGTCGTGACTCTCTTCTTCTGAGTTCCTAATTTGTCTTTATTTCCTGTTCCAGAATCATAATTGTCTGAATTATGACACCAGGTTTCATACTGAAGCCATTCAGCAAAATCCACTAAAGTGTAGACTGCATTGGGATGGCGGAACATGGCTCGACGGAAGTCTGCACGCCGCTCTGCAGGTAATTTACTCAGCAAGCGGGCCACATGAGATCCACATCTCAGCTCGGCGTCACCCTCTGAACCCAAGGTTCTGAGTAACCCAACCAGCGACTGAACTTCGAGGGCAAACCTCTCAAATGCTGCTGAGTCACCTCGGCAGACGTCTGGCGCATCCATTACCCCAGCAATCCTATTCAATGCCATCTGGTGCGGCTGGCCAAACTTTTCACTTAGAGCCTCCATCGTGTCTGAGTATGGGGTGGCGGAGTTCAGATAAGAATCTGCTATGAGTTTGGCTTCCTCGAGTTTGAGGTGGTCCACCAGGATCTGATACTTGAACAGCTCTGTTCCATCAGGTGGTAATAGATTAGTCAGAGCTATCTTCAACCGAGCAAAGTCACTGGGGTCTCGTCTAGCGAAGTAGGGAATACTCGGTCTAGGTCCTCGATAGGTTTGTTCCGTGAGAACTGGCAACGTTGAAGGGGGGTGCAAACTCATTCGATCCCAGCCTCTTGCCTTCGAAGATGCCCGAAGATCTGTCGGCATCTTCTCTCGTGGCGTGGCGGGTCTACAGAACCGTGGCTTTCTGGCTTGTGCTGCCGTGCTCTGATCCTTTATGAGCTGTAAATCACTCATCAGCTTTTCCAACATGATCGAGACGGGCTGTGCTGATGGAGAACATTCAGCCTCCTCTTCTGTCTCGGGCCACGGGGGAGGATCAGGCCATTCCTCCTCCTCTTCCTCTCCATTTCCCCGCCATGTCGAAGGGGGTGGCGGTGCATATATTGGTGGTGGGATTTCGAACTGTTGCTGGAACGTAGCTGTGCTCTGTGAAGAATATCCCAGCCTCCTCCTCATTTCTTCCTTTAATTCTCTGAGTTCGGCCAACTCCGAACGTACTGCTTCTTTAGACCGTTCATATTCGGCTCCCTGCCTCCTTAACATCTCCAGCTCTGAGCGGTATGGTGAGAAGGTCGGCGTCAACTGCCTGTGATGCGATGATAGTGCAGAATAATCTTTGCTGTCCTCTTCTGCCACGCTCTTCCGCCGTTGTGGTTCGGTAATCTTCTGTTCTGGGGAACCAACCCACTCATCTACCGTAATTTCCCACTGACTACTGGGCCATCCGGCTTTAATAGATGGGGGGGTGAGGGGTGTCATCTTGGCAGCTCCCTCCTCTGGCGGCGAATACAAGCTATCATCACATCTCGTCTCAGCTCGTACTCCTCGATAATCAAATAGAGGCTGAAACCAGTGTCCCATCTCGCTGGTTTCATAATCCTTTAAGTATGAAGGTGGGCGGGTTTGCCGCTTCGGTCTAACTGCTGCATCACGGCTGAACTGCATGCTGAAACAGGGGTAAGTGTCCCAATCCGGCTCGAAGGACCAAATTGTAATGGAGGTTCCACGTTTTAAACTTGAGGCTGGTGAAGAATTTACACTCGCCACTGTGTGTCGATCAGGACAAACTGAGGAGGGGATTTTCTGGTTTGAGTCTCTCTTTAATTGCAGTTCAGCAGCAATACAAACATGCAGTATGAGGTAGGCTTGGAGATGGAGAGGTAGGTAGGGTATTGGTACGATTGGGCATGTGTGTGTGGTCTAAACATAACAGAAATAAGCCCACATTAAGTCACCTCATACATTGAACAAATGCTACAACCGAGAGCTAGCAGGCTTACTCACATGGAGTAATTAAAAGTTGCAATAAACCGGCAACTCGTACACTACAACATCAGCATGTAATACAGACCGAACTACAAAGTAAACTGCCTTAATACATTCAACAACAAGCACTTACATTCAGTCAGGAACGCACATAGACCCCAACCGGAGCCGTCAGCAGCAGCTGCACATCTCCTCCCTCAGAGCTACAGTGCTTCTGCAGCTGCTGCATGTACTATTCGAACTCGCCACCGGGTGGCGCACCTCCCCTTCCCAAACTAAAGTAATAAACACTAGAGCCTTTGTAACACTACCAATAATTGCACTGTTCCCAGCAATGAACAGTGTTACTAAAGTAATGTAACAGAACTACAACTGAAAAAAATAAGATAACGCAAAGCAGAAGTTTTAAAAATACCAATAATGAAAACAAGATTAAAAGTGGAACTTACTACAGTTTTACAAAAGGAAATCACCTCTGGTTGTGTGTGCTTCTTCCTGTGAGATGAGAATTCCTGTTTGGACCTCTGGTGGACACCATGAAGAGGGCCACTTGGACATTCTCTCCTCCTTTATCAGAGCGAACACGTGATGGCACTCCATATAGACCGACTGCTTCGAGAAAGCATTTGCAGACCGTTGACGCACGGTTATTGGTGGCGGCTTTCAAGTACACAATAAGACGGCTGAAGCCGTCAATGCCTCCATGAACCACAAATCGCCATCTGCAATATAAAAAAATGGAAATTGTATTGTAATTTCAAGAATAACGCAAATAACTTCATAGTAACCTTCAAGAAACACCATTAATAGAAAAGGAAATTATTGTGAAATCCGATCTCACAGTGAGAAAGTGGCAGCATGAGTGATGATATTGAATAAATTACTAGTTTTAATTCCATTGTGTAAACAGGTGAGCCCGCCTTCAAAGAAAATCCGATGGTAAAATGTACATAAAACCAATATTGCATTATTTTGAATTGTTTTATGATGTGTTATTTACAACAGCTCATTATGACCTTATAAGTTTATGGTTGCCATCGATATGCCACAAACTGTTAGGGGCTGGAACAGAATATCTTCTGCGTCTTGCTGTGTGGAGTTGGACAGTGCGCATAGAAACCCCCTCCTGATCAACACGCCTCATTGACTCTTGCACTCGACTTCCTTGAAAAACAGGTAAATAGTGATTTTAGATCACATATTTGTTAGTCTGTGGAGACATTGTCCATAGTACACAAATGGAAATGCTGTGTTAAGCAATGGGCCACATCAAATATCACAATATGTCTGATAGAATAACTCGTTGAAAGAGACTACATTGTGAAGATGATTTTTGGTGCTTTAAAAAAAATATTGTACTGCACTTGTGATAAACAGTTGTTTGTAATGTGGTCATGATGACCAAGCAGCTGTAATTTCAGTGACTGACAAACATCAATATTACATAACACCTACAGTGTTTATTGTCATAACCAACACACACTAGCCTACTTACTTTGGATTTGTTTTCCTTGAGCATTCAGATGGCTCAGCATCATCTTATATCCTGTATTAGGATGACATCTGAGGATCTCCCGTACCATTGCATCCAACTCCTCATCGTCAATGTTGCTGAACAGCAGGTCTGACACTCTTTAAAAAAAAAGCAATTTGGTCAACTGGAAATTTAATTTATTTATCACCATTTCAGACCGGTTGTTATTGTTGTTATTGTCATACTATGCTGTATATTTTATGTACTGTACACCAAACCCACCTACCTCATGTACATAACACCGCTCATAGTCATAATAGTTAATTATTCCAGCATTCTTTGCACTCATCACACTGTGTACATGTATGCTTGTATGTGTATGTGTTGTATATCACATCCACCTCTGACATGTACACAATAATAACGGTAATAATAATTTAACGTTACTCCTACATCCTTTGCACTGTGCTCATTGCACTTTTGTATCAATCTGTTTATTTTGTTTGTGGTGTAAATATCGGTATGTGTTCTCTATACAGTAGCTTAGCTGTGTTTGATTTTATGACTGTATTACCGTTTAGTGTTTTATTACTGCTTATTGTATAAGTAAGCACATCATGAGCAGTATACAATCCAAGAGGTTAATTTCTCGTTTGTGTACTCCAGAGATGCTCACAGGTCTTTGAGCTAGAGTCCGAGTCAAGTCTCAAGTCTCTCGTGGTTTTTATGAATGTTGTATCACCGGCTGCTTTCGATCCACGCTGCTTATAAAACTGCATAGCTATAAGGAATTCTGTAACCGTAACCTGTTTTTCATTTACAGAGCACAACCATGTAATGAGCAATTCATTTATTATTATAAACTCCTGTAAGTCAACTCATCCCCCAGACTCTCAAAACAATAAACTATAATCTGTTTTTCACAGAGCACAATTGTGTAATGTGCAATGTAATCAGTAGCTTAAACTACTGTCAGTCAACACACCACCAGACTCTCAAATCAGTGTAACATTATAACTAAATAAAACTGTAACATGATCAACAGCCAAGCTGTAATAATTAACGTGATGGCAGCCTGCGAGACGTAGATGATTAGCCTTCATTAATCGATTACCACAAGTTTGGAAAGTCAACAAATGCTCATTCATCTTCTTATAACGAAGGACAGAGTCGGAGCAAACCTCCCGTAGGTCGTAGCTGAAGCAACAAGCAAGCTAACGTCAGATAGCCAATGCTGAGCTAAACCTGTTTACTCACCACAGGTTACTAACCTATTTTGCTTTCAGCGTTTCATTGTTTGGGTCTTGTTGTGTGAAGTTTTAAAGCACATGTTTATGATGAATGGCGGAGCAGCTGCTCCTGCACTTCGAGTCCGACTGGAGTCGGAAACTGTGCGCGACTTAACGTTACTTTCTATGCATTCTTGTTTAGTTCCATAACTATGTAAATTAACAAGCTAGGAAGGGTTTGTCTTTCTCCTGTGTCATTCTTGTGAATTGGTAACGTTACACACACTGCTTCTATTGGCATCACATGTAATGGTACACTCACCTTATGTCATTCTCTGCCATCCGACGATAAACTGTTGTTTCGCTGACTCCAAAAAGCCTTGCAATGGCACCAACAGGCAATCCCGCATGTAAAAGTCCTTCCAGGGCGTCCACAGGCAATATATAAGCAGGGCGACCAGCTATTCCAGGTGTGTGATTAACGTTAGCGACCGAGTTAAGAAGATGGGCCGCTTCCTCCAGATTCTGAAAAACTACATTGTCGACATCTGTGTCCATGTGTGCCGCTAACTGAAACACACGTTCTTTCAGAGCGTCCAAACGAAAAATAATAAAGTCAATACTTATAACGTTTTCCAAAACAGTTGCTAAATGTCTCAGCTCACTGACAACTTCGTCGTAGGTAGCCATCTTTGTTGTGAGTGAGGCCGGTGCCATGTAAATTCGAAGGATGCAGTAAAATGCTAACCAACCAATGGGCAGAAGTTTACCCCTTAAGACCCGCCCCTTCCTCATTTGCATAATGAGGCAGAAATGCATACAGAAATGTAAAAAGGACAGGCAGAAATGTAAATAGGACAGGCAGAAATAAATAGCATGGAGGAAATAAATAGGGCAAAAAAATACAAAGAAAGATTAAAACAGACAAAAATATTATAACATGCACATAAATAAATAATAAAAAAATAAGTAATGAATAAATCAAGTAGCTAATTAAAAGAGATATATACATTTATGTCTGACTGTATAATTTAATTTCTACCTACATTTATTTGTGCATTGTATTTTTTGGTGCCAATTAATCGTATGCATATTTATTTATTGAGCATTTATTTATCCGTCCGTCCGTCCGTCCGTCCGTTGTCTTCCGCTTATCCGGGGTCGGGTCGCGGGGGTAGCAGCTTCAGTAGGGAGGCCCAGACGTCCCTCTCCCCAGCCACTTGGGCCAGCTCCTCAGGAGGAATCCCAAGGCGTTCCCAGGCCAGCCGGGAGACATAGTCCCTCCAGCGTGTCCTGGGTCTTCCCCTGGGTCTCCTCCCGGTGGGACGTGCCCGGAACACCTCTCCAGGGAGGCGTCCAGGAGGCATCCTGACCAGATGCCCGAGCCACCTCAACTGGCTCCTCTCGACGTGGAGGAGCAGCTGGCTCTTGGGACATTTATTTATTTCTGTATTTATTTTTAATTATGGAAGACTTGGTCCTCCATACATGTCAAGGTTGTAACATTCAGTTTAATCACCAGCTGTTATAAAATAAAAGTAAATAAACAAGGTCTTCTTACGCTGTTTTGTGTTATTTTAAACGCCAAGATAAACTGTCTTTTTCCAACTTTTGTCACTAAAGCCTGACAAATAAAAGTAAACCACCAAACACAGTACTCCAACACGTAGTGTGTATTTATGATTTTACATTGCTGAAATAAGAGGATGGAAACTGGCTGATAGCAGGGCACAAAAATGAAGACTTCCTGAAAAGACGAGAGTGTAGACTTCCTGGTAAATCCCTTTGTAATGTAAAATATGACAGATTACTGGATTAATGACATTTCTAGTAAACTACATGCTATCACCATAACAATTTTGGAGAATTTGGAAACAGTTGCTCTTTATTTACCAAAGTTATGGGGGGAGGAGAGGAGAGAATGGATATTTCAGCTGCCTGAAAGAGCGTTTGTAACGGTTGTAGAAAGAATCACACCAGAATCACTCTGGAATCAGCTCTGCGTTGTTTTATTCCTGTTTAAAACAAGATTACAGTCAGCACAGTTCTTGGGCTCTGGCTTTCCCACGCACACCTCTCCCCAGCGCAACTTGGCGCGAACTCAGATAGGACTGTTTAAAACAAACCAAAATTGTCTGACATTCACAAATAATAAAGTAAAATGTCAAGACAATTAAAAATAATCTGCCCATTGGTTACAATTGAATTGTTATTGAATCAATAACAGAAAGAATTTCCCATTACAATATGAAAATACACAAATACATTAATATAACATTTTGAAGCAACTCACATACCTGTTTAAAACAAGATTACAGTCAGCACAGTTCTTGGGCTCTGGCTTTCCCACGCACACCTTAACCAATCAAAGGAACAAAAATAACCACATTGGTACAATAGGCTAAATAAATGTAATTAACGTGGGAATTAAATACCCAGTATAGTGCTGCGCTTAACATAAACAGTTGGGGAACAACATATAACTCCTGAGTTTGACAAACATACTTTTTAAGACATTTTGAATATACAAACAGAAGACAGCTTTGTACGCTTACCTCTCCCCAGCGCAACTTGGCGCGAACTGAAGAGGGCAGCGCGAACACACAGGATATGACGTAGAAACAGGAAACAAGAAAATAAAAGCTTCTCCGCCAAAATAAAATACAATTCCAGAACTAAGAAAAGCAAATAAAAATGTTTTGAGAAGGTTCATAAAATAAAATAAAATATAAATAAATAAAATTAACTCGGCTACATACTCCCCCCTGAACTTCTCAAAACAGTCACAGGTCAGATTGGAAGCAGCATACAAGATAACATCAGCTAAACTTAGCTATACTTCTTTGATAATCACCATGCACCCAAGGGTTTCTACATGTCGATAGAAAAGTGGCATTAAGTAGTTGGCCGGACTTTTAATGTCCACTTTGCATAAAAATGTGCCGACTACACATTCTCAACTTGATTACCAAATAACTGGTATCTTGATACACAGAATGACAGTAATAAAATAAACTTTCATGTTCATAATGAACAGGAATATCCCAAAATGAACAAAAATTTGTTACTGGAACAGGGTCTTAGCTAACCCACCAACCATAAAACCTCCTTGTTTGGTTTTCTGTGTCATAGTCTGAATCAACCTATTCACTGGTTTCACTACCCTGCCCACTCTAGTCCTAATTTGGTCGATGGATGCGGGTACTGTCAGTGCATCAGTGTCTACAACTTTCACAGTAGTTTCCCTTGCAGGGACTGGATCCTGAGACTGACTGCTGCTTATCTCCAGTTGTCCTCCAGTAATGTCATTCTGTCCATTGTCCTTATCTGCCGGAGGAACAGTGAATGAACCCTCTGGTGCTCCCCCAAGACAACCATCTGATCCAGTTCCAACAATTACTCCATTGTAGTCGCTCCTCTGCGGCTCAGCAATCGGAGGCTCAGGATCAGCAACATGAACTGAAGGGGAATCGAGGGCTGTGTCCCTTACTTCTGAGGAGTTCTCCAATGGAGTGACCTCTGCAACCCAGCTAGCAGTGCGCTCGGATTTGTGAAGTTCAAGTTCCTCCAAAAACAGACTTCCATCGCCTTCTTCCTTCTCTTGCGACTCCTGACCAACACTGGAGAATGAAAGCTCTGTGTCGTGATCCACATGTATTGGCAGGAAACTCGCTTGCAAGAGCAAATTTCTGTGAACCACTTTTTCATGTCCGTTGTCAGGGTTTCTAATGCGGTAGGTGTGACATCTTGAATCCACTGTGTACAGGGTCGACTCCCACCTATCAGCAAGTTTTCTGCGCCCACGTTCACCTCTGTTGGCTAAGAGGACTTGATCACCCTCTTCAATGTCAGCACCTTTCACACCCTTATTGTAGAGCTCAGCCTGCCGCTGTTGTTTTGCACTGGCATGAACTTGAGCAACACAAAGAGCCTCTTTGAGGTCATCTCTCATCCTTTTAACATAACTGTCATAGTCCGTAATGTCATTGTCTCTTTCCACACTGTGGAACATAACGTCCACTGGTAATCTAGGAACCCGACCATACATAAGGAAGAATGGGGCATAGCCGGTCGACTCATGAGCAGTACAGTTGTAAGCGAAGGTCAGTGTTTGCAGCATCTGAGGCCACCTTTGCTTTTCTCTGGGAGGTAGTGCTCTAATCATATTTCCTAAAGTCCTGTTGAACCTCTCAGTGTGACCATTCCCCATAGGATGGTAGGGTGTTGTTCTGGACTTCTTCACACCTGCTATCAGAAGTAGCTCTTGGATAAGCTGGCTCTCAAAATTCGCACCCTGGTCTGAATGTATTCTCTGCGGGAAGCCATATACACAAAAGTACTTATCCCACAGCTGACGTGCGACCTGTTTTGCGGACTGGTCTGAACACTTGAAGGCATGAGCCATCTTAGTGAAGTGGTCTGTCACCACTAACACGTCCACACTCTTTCCATTAGAGTCTTCTGCAGACCAGAAGTCCAGACAAACTAACTCCAAGGGGCTTGTGGTTTTGATGCTTTCAATCTCTGCTCTTCCCTCAGGCTCCAATGTCTTACTAACAACACAACGCTTACAACATTTACATAGTCTCTGACGTCTCTTTCCATTTCAATCCAAAAGAACCTTTGTCTTGAAAGGTATAAAGTTCTACTCTGACCCTGGTGGCCAGCATTATCATGCACACCACTGAGAACTTGGCTTATCAAAGAGGAAGGCGTCATGTACTGATGTCGCTTTTTCCCTGTCAATGGGTCTTTGCAAACTCTGTACAGGATGTCATCCAGCATCTTCAGTTTTTCCCACTGTTTTAGGATTTTGAGCACCTTTAAAGGCAACCCAGCTCTCTCTCGTCTTGATGGCCGTCTCCCTCGGCTGACAAATGGGATGACATGGGACAGGACAGGATCATTCCTCTGGTTATCATGAAGCTCTTGAAGTGAAAAAACAGGCAGAGGGTCTTCACCTGGCAGAGCCAACGTCTCCAGATCCTGGGCCAGCCATGAAACCACTCTCTGCCTAAAACCTTCATCCCACTCCAGATGACCGGCTAATACTGCAGACACTTCACAGTCAGATAGGGACTGACTTTCCAGCTCATCCAATGGGCCTGTATGATGCATGTTTTGGTGGTTGACACCAATCCTGAATGTTTCCTGAATTAAAGCTTCTTGCACTTGCTGCGTCTCGCGCACAAGGTCATCATATGGTTATATAGCATATACAAGCAAATCGTCCAAATAACAAAGCAGCGTCAAGAAGTTCTGATCACCAAAGATGATCATCATGAGGCGCATGAAGTTGGCAGGACTGTTACAGAGGCCCTGAGGCAGCCTGTTAAACTCATACAGCCCCATGGGTGTGGTGAAGGCTGTTAGTTTTTTATCATCCTCTGCCATGGCAATGTTATAAAAACCAGAGGTGAGATCCATGGCACAAAATATGGCACTGCCACCCAAAGCTGTCAAGCAGTCTGATTGATGCGGCAACGGGTGAGCATCCTTAACTGTACGAGCGTTTAGCCAGCGATAGTCCACACAGACCCTTAAATCTCCATTCCTCTTCCACACCAGCACTACAGGAGACGCCCACTCACTGTTGGATTTGCGAATGATTTCCCGTTCTTCCATTTCTGTGAGAACTTGTCGCAGCTTGTGATACTGCCCTGGTGGAACACGTCGATATGGAAGCCTGAATGGTCGATCATCTGAAAGGCGGATACGATGGACAAAATCTTTGGCCAGCCCACAATCAAGTTTGCTTCTTGAAAAAATGCCTTCGTATTCCTGAATCAGCTGCAACAGTTTTGACTTCCAATAATCAGACACCTCACAAGAGTCAATGTCCAGGTCTTCCAGCCCCAAGTCACTCAGGGTGTTGCGGAAGCTGGTACAGGGAGAGTCAGAGCCGATTGTTTCGTCATTTTTCAATGTCTGACTATTGGTACTGACTTTAGCGTCTAGCACCTGGTCAGGAGTCACATCCAGGTCTTCAAGGGCTATACAGGCGGACACCTCTGCTACTTTGGTGCGACGTTTTAATGTGATGGCCTTATCAGAGGTGTTAAGGACACGCACTGGGACCCACCTGTCACCATTCATGGAGGCCACCGATCTACAGACAATAATGTCTTTCTTATGGATCTGTGTTTTGGCTGATGGCTCAACTAGAATGGCACTGCCCTCAGAGAGAGGCGAATTTTTGGGGAGTCTACCCCAAATCAAATGTTCTTGCTTTGGGAGAAGAGTGACTGCATGCACCAGTTCAGCTGTTCCAATAAAATCTGGGATTACACCTCCTCTCCATCTCTCAATACCAGACAGCAAACTAAGAAACTGTATTACTTCTGGTGTTTCGGCAGATTCTGGTTTACACATGACATGCCAAAAGTGAGGAGACTGTTTGAACTGGTTTAAAAGGTGTTTGATGACATTTGTGCCCAGAATTAGCTGATCTTTTTGTCCAGGGACCACTAGAGTTGGAACACTAAATACACAGCCATACACTTCCATTTTCAATTCATGGATGCATTTGGGTTTTACTTGGACTCCTCCACAACCTACAAGAACAATATCATTATGGTTGGAGTCAGGTTGGGATGCAAGCCCTGCATTCTTAAGAAGTTGTTCAACTTCTGCACTGATAGTGCAGGCCATGGAGCCAGTGTCTAAAAGGGCTTGCAATGACACTTTATCCCCAACCCGTGCATCAGTGTAAAAGAGGCTGTCAGCCTTGTCTAGTCTGGCTATGTTTTGAAACAACACAAAAGTATTAGATGGAGCAGATTTCAAACTTTCTGCATACACAGATTGTATATCTTCTTTTGAGGCGAGGGACCCATCATACTCACTCACACAGTGCCCTCCCGAATGTGAGTGGCTTAGTTTCCCTGGTCAGCTGAGCCTCCAACTCTCTGAGAGTCTGTGATTTTTGGACAGTTTCTTCAATGGTGTCCAATCTCAAGACAGGCCAGGCATCTTCTCTCTCTCATGCAGTGTGTTTTTGTAGAGTGGTTACTGTTGCCACATACTTTACATGGAGAAGGCCGAGTGGTAGGGAAAAACTGAGGCTGAGTATCACCAACGGGTTGCGCAGTGCGTTCTAATACTCTCTCAAGCATAGTTAACACCCGTTCCAGAGCACCTGACTCTGCAGTACGGTCATTCGAGCTGGGAAAACTGACAGGAGTAATTTTGACAGTGTTCACTTGCCTACGTTCTACTTCAGGCTCTGAATGGTCAAGTGCTGCTGTTGCAGTAGCAATCTGGAGAGCTTTCGCTGCAGTTTCCTGTGGTCTCTTCACTTGCTGCTCTCTTTGATGCTCATCGATAGCCTCCTGCACCTCAGTGAGTGTCCACTTAGTGGTGGGCTTACACTTGAAAACACAGGCAAGACTAGGATCTGGACAATTTCTGATGAACATCATGGCTATTTCTGCATCCATTTTATTCAGGCTGCTCCCTTGATCTTTCAAGTGTCTGTCAACATTTTCAGCAGCTGTGTTAAGTCTAACCCAATAGTCCACTGGTGTCTCATTTGCCATTGGCTGAGTGGCATAGAAATCGGCCAGTGGTAAGCAAGACCCAGGAATGTCGCTAAAATAGCGCCTCAGAATGTTATAAACTGCCTCAGGGTTTAAAGGTGTGGTAGAAAGACTACTCTTTAATCCAATCTTTACAATGCTCTTTGCTTTGCCAAGCAGGTGGTTCAGGATTTCGTCAGTTTTTTCCTCAGCTGAAAATCCCTTCTTACGCAAGTAGACCTCCATCAATTCTATCCACTCATGAACAGAGATCTTATCATCACCATCACCACGATAGATAGGAGGTTCCCTAATATCTGGTTTCAATTCAATTCAATTCAATTCAATTTTATTTATATAGCGCCAAATCATGAAACATGTCATCTCAAGGCACTTTACAAAGTCAAGTTCAATCATATTATACAGATTGGGTCAGATTATACAGATTGGTCAAAAATGTCCTATATAAGGAAACCAGTTGATTGCATCAAAGTCCCGACAAGCAGCATTCACTCCTGGGGAACCGTAGAGCCACAGGAAGAGTCATCTGCATTGTACATGGCTTTGCTGCAATCCCTCATACTGAGCAAGCATGAAGCGACAGTGGGAAGAAAAACCACCCATTAACGGGAAAAAAACCTCCGGCAGAACCGGGCTCAGTATGAACGGTTATCTGCCTCGACCGACTGGGGTTACAGAAGACAGAACAGAGACACAACAAGAGAAACAAAAAAGCACAGAAGCACACATTGATCTAGTAATCTGTTCTACATTAGATGGTAATAGCGGGTGAGCCGTCTTCTCTGGATGATGTCACAGTTAACAGAACGCCAGACCAGGTGTACCTACTATGAAGAGAAAAGAGAGAGAACAGAAAGTTAAAGCAGAAATGACAACACATAATGCATAATTGAAGAACAGTAGAACTCAATATAGTGAGAAAATTAGATCCTGAGATACTCCAGTAACCTAAGCCTATAGCAGTAAAACTATAAAGGTAGCTGAGAGTAACATGATTTATGGATCTCGTCAGCTGGTCTCTCAACGCTATTGATCAAATTTTTTCAACTGGAAAGCAAAGGACCGGGGAGCGTGCCTGTCCCGACGGAACTTTTTTTGCGGGATACATCTTGGACCCGTGGCAGAAATGGTCCACGGTGTGCCTCTCAATTCTTTCTGTTGAGGACGTCGAAGATGTCTACTTATTCGGATTTATGATACTTGGATTCCTCATTTTTGGCTTTGGAGGATATTTAATGTATCAACACCTTCAAAAGCTGCTGGCGGTAAATATGGCCCTGATGAGACTGCCAGTGGCAGTCGACGCGATCACGAGGTCGTTGAATGAACAAAACGGACGGCTTGATAAGCTGACCGCGGTTGTGGTACAGAGGTGAGATGGGATAAAACCTGGAAGTGTGAACGTTACTAGCCCATCGATTGGATTATTGGAATATTGGATCCTGGAGCCAGCGGCGAAAAGACTCTAAGGCTGACAGAAAAGTTGGTGTCAGCTTGTTCTCATAACAAATTCTGTTTTCTTCAAATCGGACTCCCCGCTATCAAATTCTCCCTGGTTGTTATGGCGACATCGCACAAATTCCTTGCTACCCCACATTCCTGCGGACATCTGTGGAGGAGTCAAGCCGGAGCGGCAGAGTGATAAGACTTTCCATCAAGGACACTTGCCTGCCGGAGGACGGCCTTCATGGACATACAGATTTCCACACAACATGCACCCAGACACACATATGCTCACAAATACAGATGACTTACCCGACCAGAACTCAAATGTTTACCTTCTGCATATATGTGTCTCGTCATTGATTGTGCTTTTTGTGCAAATGAGGTTTTTTTGTCGGATGCTTCACATTTTGTGTGGAAACACAAATTGTGCAGCACCTGTCTTTTTTCTCTCCTCCACTAGCCCAGTGTAAATCTTTTTTCAACAGATCTCAAGGCAGCGCCTAGGGACCCCGTGTAAAGCGGGGTCTGGGGCAGTTTGGGGAACGCACCTCACGGCTAGCGCTCATGTAGCAGCGGCCGACTGGGTGTGTTCCTGGCAACGCAAGGCCTCAGTCAATCGTTCCCCCAAAATGTTTGTTAAGTGTATGTGATGGACGGTTGTACTGGAACTGAAATTTCGATTGTAATGCAAATTGCAGTTGACTAATAAAATTGATTGATTGATTGATTGATAGTTATAATTTTTGTCAAAAAGAAAAGTTTTAAGATTAGTCTTAAAAGTAGACAGGGTGTCTGCCTCATGGACCAAAACTGGGAGTTGGTTCCACAGGAGAGGAGCCTGATAGCTAAAGGATCTGCCTCCCATTCTACTTTTAGAGACTCTAGGAACCACCAGCAGACCTGCGGTCTGAGAGCGAAGTGCTCTGTTAGGAACATACGGGGTAATCAGAGCTCTGATATATGATGGAGTTTGATTATGAAGGGCTTTATACGTTAGAAGAAGAATTTTAAATTCTATTCTTGATTTAACAGGAAGCCAATGAAGGGAAGCTAAAATTGGAGAAATATGATCCCTCTTGTTGATTTTCATCAGAACTCTTGCTGCAGCATTTTGGATCAGCTGAAGGCTTTGAACTGCATTTTGTGGAATTCCTGATAGTAAAGAATTGGCGCCCAACGTGGGGCAAAACAAGGGAGAGGAAAAAAAGGCTTTCCACAGCACCTACCTCCAGTGGCAAAACGGGGCCCATTGAGAAACAGAAAAGAGGAGGTAAGTTAAGCATACCTCTCTCTCTTTATTTTATTTATTTATTTATTTATTTTAACATAAGATTTGCCACACAGAGGTTCTGCTTTGGAAAGAATGTATTGATTTTAAAGGCGAGACAAGTGAGGCATTGCTGCTTCTTTTTGTGACCACCAGTTGTAATTTTCCGCGGAAAATGGATTGTCATAAAATACGAAAAGATGAGGAACGTGGATTCCAACACAATTGACAAACTCGACAATCTTAATGAAGTGACATGTGACTCCCAGCCGCTTTAATCGTACGTCTCGTTAGAAAACGCTAGTATGACGACGAATAGAAAATGGATCGGACCATGACGGTTTAAGCTGAAGTTTTCTAATATATATAACTTTTTAGAATCAAAAAATCATCATGAGGGTGATTTTAGAAACATGGGCTGGTCGGAGTCTTAAGAGGTGAAGCCTCTGAGTAAGCCGTTCTCTCTAGCTCGTACCCGTTTGTACGTGCGAGTATTTGAAAGATCGGGCCGAACTGAAGTTGTTTTGTGAAGCTGAGATCTCCGGTTTAGGCTTTGAGGTGAGAAGAAACCTCCGATTAAATTTGAAATAGTAGGCCTGTTTTGACTTGTTACTCCCAGCCGCTTTAATCGTACGTCTCGTTAGAAAACGCTAGTATGACGACGAATAGAAGATGAATCGGACCATAACGGTTTAAGCTGAAGTCTTCTAATATATATATCTTTTTAGAATAAAGAAATCATTGTAAAAGGTTGGTTTCATAAATGTCCGGCTGGTCGGAGTATTAAGAGGTAGAGCCTCTTTGAGAAGTGAAGCGTGAAGCGCTGTACATGGCCGATTGGAGGTTCGACTTGCGAGTGACTCCAATGAGATGTGGCCTTAGTGAACTGCAGTTGTTTTGTGAAGCTGAGATCTCTGGTTTAGGCTTTGAGGTGAGAAAAACCTCCGGTTAAATTTTGAAATAGTAGGCCTGTTTGGTGCATGCAGATTTTTTTTTTTCGGGCGAGGCCCTAGTTGTAAGCGCTTGTAAAAGAGAAATGAGGTTTCTCTTGGATCATCAGTGTGTCTTAAAGAGTTAACTGCAGTCTGGGTTGTTTGAGTACTCTGGTTTAGGTAACGAGGTGAAAACCTCCTATTAAATTTGACATAGAAGGCCTGTTCTAAAGCACGTGCAGTATGAACTTTTTTTTTACTCTTGTTTTTCTCCTTGTATTATGGGTCCTTTAAAATTAAAAGCCAAAATTCACTGTGCGCACATATATAAAATAAGAGAATTGGACATCTGGACCATCAGGAAAGCCACTAGTTTCCCAAAGAAGTGAGATGAGAGAAATGATTCTGAAATGAGCGATCAGGAGAGAGTTTGAGATGCGTGTGCATGAGACGTCTATTTGTGAGTCTATATGAGAGCTCTGTTTGACAAAAAAAAGCATGTATGGAACTGAGTTTGTTTGCTGTATATTTGTTGTTCTCTTAAAAGTCGCATTGTCTGAATTAAGGGTAAAGTTTGTCATATTTGATGAGGAAAAGTGCATGAAAACTTATTTTTCTGTAAGGAGATATTGCTGGACCAGGGTGGGTGTATTTGTTGAGCTGCAGTATTGACCCTCCCCCCCCCCCTTGTGGAGGCCCCAGCGACTTTGTCCCCCCACTTCGTCAGTGAGAGCCTGCTTTCGCTCTGCTCTCCCCCGGCCAAAGAAGAAAAAAAAAAAAACTTGAGGGTAGAGTTTGAATTGGAAGAGTATCTTACAAAAAAAAAAAAAAAAAAACTATAACCCCTTGGTACCTCCTTGGCAACCCTTCTCGTTTGCCAACTTAAACTCACTCTGTTCAAAGAACATTAACCCATTAATAACCCTACTGTCGACATTTGGGTTTACTAGATCGATCCATGATTTTGAGTTTGAGTTGGGGCCTACTTAGAATGGATGTTTAATTGGACGTGTGATGTGATGTATGGGGTTATTTGAATGGGTGAAATGCATGTGATAAGGTATTAACACTGCATGTTTGGCTTTAAGCATTAACAGTTGCTTCAATCGTAATGCAGAGCAAACTCGCTGTGTAAAAGCAGACACACACACACACGCGCATGCTTTTAAATAACTGCTGACAAGCAACTAGAAACGCAAAACTATTTATAGCAATTAATAGAATAAATGCCGGCAAGATTATCTATAACATACAAAAGTTTGTGTTTGTGTAAATGTTGTCTAAATGTTGTGTACGTCTGTCTCTAAGTGTTGTTTAGGGGTATTTTGTGCAAATGTTTAATCTATGTGTGAAGGCGGTTTACTGACAGTTGTCTGACGTTTGTCTGTGCTATCGCAGTATGTTTTAATAATGATGTTGACAAGCATTATTAACGTAATGAAATAGTGGATCAACGAGAATTTATTATTGTAAACAAGGGTCAAAAGTTTTAGCTGTCCACAATGCCTGATGTCTCAGTATTCACAAAAGTCCGGACTGAAGTGAATGTTGGCGAATTGCCTTGAGATTATGCATTGGATTGCACTAAATTCTTAGGAATACTGGGGTGTCAGTCAGGCTGGAACTCAATTGTGAGGTTGATTAAAAGAAATCATCATCCATAAGCATTCGTCAGTATCAGGAGTATTAGAGAGAAAAACCATGAATGATGTCTGTGTATTATGTGATAATGATGTCTTAAGAACTAGGATCATTAGACTATTGGTATATTTACGGTAACATATACTTGAGTTAATGGTTTAGATAATTAAAGTGTAAATATTACTGAACTTTGCGGTTATGCAAAAAACTTTGGAAGTGGTTGTGTCTCTCCTCTCCTAAATTCCATGATTGACACAATGCCAGGAGCTGCAGAGCTCTGAGAGCAAACTGCAGAGAGGAGAGGAGAGCAGCAGAAGGGGGGGCTGAGACTCCCGACTGCACATGGGCGACCCTAGAAAAAACAGGGCCCCAACATATTTGACGTCTGTCGAATCACTATGAATCAATAAACCATAAAATTTAAGGAATATGGGAAATCTGGATAATTAACAATAACTTAAACGGGAAACTGAAAAGGAGGCTTGTGATAAAAAGGTACTTCTAAATTAGTTCACCTTTGGTTGGTTCACCATTGGGACTGGTTATTAAAATACAAGTTTAATGTAAGCAACAGCTAAATATTGCAGCATTAACAGTGATTAATAAGGTCTAATTTGAATAGAATTAGAGTTGTCAAAGAATAGGTTGTGATAATTGTCATCCTTACTAAAAATAATAAAATAAAATAACTTAGAGTGCGAAGTAAGATGGTGAATTAATTATTTTGCCATTGGGAAACCTCCTTGAATTTATGTGATAACATCCAAAATTATAAAATGACTTCAGAAAATTGGTTAATTTCGTTGCAGGGAAAGTAATGAACAAAATAGAACATAAGAAAACTTAAGGAATCAACTCATTAATCTCTAAATGGTGGATCTGATGAAAAGGGTTGCACACGCTGAAATGGCACTGAAGGAGAAATGCCTAATGAGGTTTGTCAACACGGAGAACCAGAACAAAATCTTCCTCAGCTGGAGTCCTGTATGGATTCCAGAGCACTGGCTCAATGGCTGCTCAGACATGGAGCAGCGAAGGACGCTCAGGCCGTCAGGAAACACGGCTGAGCAAAGGAAGCGGTCTCCACATCTGTTGACAATGACCAGGAAAAAGAGCTGCAGCACACTGATATTTGTGAAAACCCAGCAACTGAAGGTCCACCACAAGAATTAGCACAATCCAATCGATTTAATTAATTCTGGAGGTAAAGTAAAACAAACATTGAGAATGGCAACTAGTTACTATAAAGTAACAAAATTACATAAGTGGCTAAAATTAAATTGTCCAGTGTAATTATTAACAGAAAATTCCCCTTCCTCAGTAAAGTTAACATTTTATTTTATTCCTTTGAAGGTAAACCAGCAGATTGTTGAATAATAAAGACGATGGTTTCTCCTATGACAAAGTAATTAATTACCTCATGTACTGTTAATTCGGAAATAGGCACTTTTAAGAAGAGGATAGCAGGTTTTGAGCATTACAGAACAAATTAAGTATTCAACACTAGAGTGTCACGTTATGATTAAATGACACGAGTTGATTGGGAAAGCAATAACGTATGTATTTGAAAACAATTATTCTGCAAGCATTGTTAAAATACATAAACACTAGAAAAAGATTATAGTCATAAAGTAAAAGAATTTGGTTTGAAGAAATTTCAGAAATAGTATTGAACCCTGAGAACTAAGTACTTTTATTTATTTCCTTTAAACTTTAGACAAAAGAAGGACATGTTATTATTACTAACTTCTCTTTGCCATTATACTAATATTCTTAAAGTGGTTTGGAACAAATTCAGCGAAGAAACACAAATCACAAGCCTCTGCTCAGTTCAGTGAGTATTTTATTTCAGTAATTAAAACCTTGGGTAAAAGTGAATCAATCTGTGACAGCAACCCGTTTTTGGTATAACTATAAAAATCCTAATGTAAAAGGATACATGGTGTACTTGTAAATGCTTCATTTGAAAATTGAGTTTCTCACCAGGTAAACAGACTCAGCCAAAATAAAAAAGAGTAAATCACCGGATTTAATAGAGTAATGACAGGACCAGGTTTTGATTGCATGCTTGGCATTAACAACTCAGTCCTGATTGAGAGCACTAACTGTTCTGTCTTCAGTCCTGTTTTTCAGAAGTTGAGATTCTGTCCGGTTCTGGCCACCCTTTTTCTGATGGAAGATACATCAAAAAGACGAGAAGAACAGCTGTAAATTGAGCATGGAGAGACGGTATGATAAATTATAAAGGTTGATGACATGTAAGGTTGATGTCAACCTCTGATTTAAGCAATCAAATTTTCAAGTGACTTAGATAGATTTCTCTGGCAAAGCATTGTCAAAAGGTTAGTGCAATAGTTGTTCGCGTAAACATATTATTTAATGTCACATGGATGCTTGTGATCATTCCGGTAGGACATAGAAAGCTAATATTATAACTTAAATCTAGGTATTACCTTTGATGAAAGTAGGTTTCCAGGCAATAACTTAGGAAAAAAAGGAAACTTAACTATTATTAAAAAGAAATGTGAATAACAACTGTTATACGAACAAGATGTGGAAGATTATTTAGCTATTTCTGGGAACAGTTCCACAAACGTTGATCAACAGATAACTTTATCTTAGCAGTTGACCTCTGTTGGTAAACACAGGGTGTCATGTTCTGGACTTTTGCTCCCCTTGCCTCGCTAGCGAGGACACACAGACCTTAGATGTTTTCCCAACTTCTGTACAGATATTTCCTAATCTCGGCAAAGAAAACTGAAAATAAACAATGTTAAACTAGTTATTGAGTAGTAAATTGGGTTACATTGCTGAAACAAAATTTTAAGTATTTTAAATAAGGTTACTTTTTTTCTCGAAACTGTAATATTATCATTATTAAAAGAGAAGCAAACATTAGCCTGAATTATCTTAAACTTGGAAGAGACCTGAAGTTTCAATGTGATGTTCCTATTAACTCTGCCATAATTCTACTTAAAAGGAAAATAAAAATGTAGGCACTTCTCTATAAAAAGGATGAGAAAGAAAAAGACGAGTTATACGCTACTTCATAAAGAATGTGTAAGCAGGAAACGACAAGAGAAGGTAAACTTATTAAACTTATTAAATCTGGCAATGGTACGCAACTCTCATTGCACAATTATCCAAACAGTTGGACAAACAACAAACTACTATTTGGAAAGAAAAAAAAAAAAAAACAATTTCACTAATGGTGCACATGCTGACTTATAAAGTATTTATGGTTGCAAAAAGCAAATTATCTTGCAGAAAATATGTAAGTTCCAGAGATTTACAACAGGCAAATTGAACAGGATAAGTGTACGCAGAACAAAACATATCTGATTAATCTTGGAATTGCAAAAAAGGATAAGGACAAAGGGTTATGTGTAAGTTATATTTTAGTACTGTGAATGGAATTATAAACAATTCTGACTAAATTACCCGAGTACTAAAAGAGGAAAAACTGGTGATGAAGTTCCAAACCTTTTACGGAGAAATAGAGCAGATATTACACATATGGAAAGTAATTGCACCCCACGGTCTATGCAGTCTATGTCTGCCTAGTCTCTGAATTTATTTCATTCTAGCGTCCCTTCTAAATTATCCCATAGCAGCTGACAGTTAGAAAAACTTTGGCAGTTTATCCTACTATATGAGAAACGTAAAACTATTCATTAAGTGACTATTTGCTTAACATTTATTTCTTGTTTTTTCACTTTTGAGCTTTCATAGACAAGTAGTCGTTACAAATACCTTAAGATGGAGATGAAGAGTTGTTCATTCACAAGTTTGGAAAGAAGTTTGGTAAACATTAGTGAGGTCGGACTGACCTCAGAGTAAAGAGAGCGATAACATTGTTTAACTGTAGTGTTCCAAAGATAAGTCAAGTAGCGGAATTAATCGGTCGGTTTGTGCTTTTGAGCCAAAACGTTTACCAGGAGTGAAGACCGGGCTGCCAACAGCTGGAGACATCTGGACACTATCTGGCTGCTTAGTTACTGTTACACAAAGACTTACGAGGACCACTTAGGAATAAAGTGACAAAACATGAGTTAAGCATTCAATAAAGCGGCATACTGGTTATTAGTGTCTAATTTAGAGTTGAGAAAAGAAGCGGCAGATGGAGAGGACGTGACCAATACAGACCATAAAAACTCAGACCTATGTAAAATCATGACAACTAAAACAGTTTAGGATGTGAGGGTTTTTGAGAAAGCTGGAGTAAATGTACTAATTCTTGAATATTCTTGTCAACCGCTCGCACATTAATGAGTCAATGGCTGAGAAGGACGAGCTCACCAAGGAATAAAGGAGTTGATGTTTATATTGAAACTCATCGCTCTGTTTAAATAGGGAATCGTTCAGTTCAGAATGTTCCAGGCTTTAAAGAGCCATTACGTGTTCACAATATCTGAAGTCCTACACCTGGAAACACTTTCAAATTACAAATCCAGGAATGGTAATTTCTATGAGGGTTGTAGCCACATCAAAGTCTAGTCTGAATGATTAGCACAAAATCAGGTTAAAAGTAAAATTATTGTATTAAAGTCAAAGTAGGTTTAGAAGCTGATGATGCAGGATCAGTATAACAAACTATAAAAGGGAAAACCTTTTGTAAAGTGCAGGTAAGAATAGAGAGAAGACAGGGTCTTCTGGTTCTAAATCAATGATAGCGTTTAGACAGAAAACATTGAATTTTTAGATGTTTGAAGCACCGACAATAAATTACTACATACGGCATTTAAAAGGTAAATAGGCAACATGTATATTTTATTAGAGGAAAGTAAAAATCAAGCGATTACAGTTACTCTGATGGACACCATGACCATAATATTGTGGTTAAGGACATAAGGGGGGTGTTTAGAAGTTATTGGCATACTTGCTTAAAGACTAGTGGGAGTACATTAATTAACACTAAATAAGAAGTTAAACTCAACGTGGAAGTAAATACTATTTAGTGGTTTAAACTAAACATTATTGAATGAATCTGAGCAGTCGGTTACATTTTTGGATTAGGATTCCAGTGCAGTAAAGAGTAATGAATAATTGAAACTTTTTTTCTAAATTCCTGAACAACAGAGAATAGAAACATATCACTTAGTTTTACTTAGTTCTGGAAGGAAAAGGGGGCCTTACCTTCTAACACTTCTTCTTCTTTTCTTCTACTTTTGCTTCTTTATCGTGCATGAAAACCCTGGTCACTAAATTTTAATCGTAAAGATGGATATTTCTGCTAGAGATATCTTTCAGGAGCAGACGGAGAGCAGATTTGCACAGGAGAATGGCTGAATCTGGGTACTGGCAGAGTAAGCCCTGTGCACATATCCTTCTAAATTGTGAATTTTGATGAATGATTTTGTGACAAATGAGGACATTGTAAACCTTTTTTGATAAATATGTGTAAGGTCACTATTTTGCCGTTGATGTGGACTTTAAGTTCTAAATGTGCTCATGTATTTTTTATTTTTCTACTGTTCCTATGTCCTGGAGTGGAGCATGGTTCATGGAGGATGGGATGAATTGTCACCGAAGCGGACTTTCATGTATGGGCTGATAATATAATGAGAAAAGGTGATGTTATTAGAAAACAATTCGAACAATTTTTCAGTAAGACCATTGCTTTAGCTGCTACAGGTTGCATGTTATGCTGTGGCTGAACATTCTACATTATTTTCAAACATTATGTTCTCTATGTTCTTAATATTTTGTTTTTAATTGAGTCGGCATAGCTGTTGTTTTTGTTTTGATTTAAGCTTTCAGGTGAGCGATCTTGGAAGGTATTTAAATTTGGAAGTTCAAGTCAAATACACACAAAAAGATCATGTTGCAGGATAAGTTAAGGTGCAATTACGTATAAACAGAGTGTTGTAATGTTATTAGTGAATTCTTACAACTTATACTCAGTACGAGTTGAGATGAAACTAAAAATGAAATCAGATGGACACTAAACATCAATGTTAAAGAAAATGTACATTAGCCCCATTGGCATTTAAAGGATATCATCATGAGACTAGTGAAGACTCTGAGCTGGGAAACCATTGTAATATACGATACTGGTTAGTTTTTCCTGTCTCCTTAGGGCGACCCAGGGACGTAGAAGGGCGGGGTCCCTCTTTGTGTGCTGGACTAAGGGACTCAGATGTTTGCAACAGAGGGGGCCCTGCACCAGGACTGTGAGAAAGCAGTGCAATTTAATCAAAGGACCTTGGAGAGCGACATATGGTGTCAGCGACATGAGGACAAGAACTTTGCCACACTACGAAGCTGCCAATCCCATCAAATGTTACAAATTCTGATTTTATCTATGCTATGCTAAATCCCTGAAGTTTTTGATTTATGATAAGGTGTAGGATGGGTATATTTTTTAGGAAGATGTTTTTGGGTGGTAACCATAGAAACTGAATGATGATATTATACTATTCTAATTTTTTTAATTTTGCTTAATATGTTTGTCTTCTTTCCTGTTATTTTTAAGATGTTTATGTTTTTTGACGACATTGTGAGTACCATGGCTGGGTTTCTGAGCCATGCTGGTCGGTCAGGTGGTCGGCTGGCGGACGCCCGTGGGGGAGGGGTCCATGCAACAGTTTTTACCCTGAATGAACACATAAATACCAGCGACAGGGATTTTTCGGTTGCATATGGTCAGAAATAACTGGCATATGGAAAAACAATGGACATTTTGTACATTCGTATATAGTTGAGTGCATGTTTTTATTTTATTCTACATTTACGACCATACATTACCAATTTTTCTTTGTTCTTTTTTTCTGTTTGATAATCAGAGCAAGTATTTTTACCCTTTTATATTCCTCTAGTGCTCCACAATTACATTATTCCGTTTTTCTTATAGTTCCCAGTGTGATTTTCCCTTGATATGGCTCACGTAAGTGAGCCAAGGGGGGATGTATGGACGAATTCATCTTTTATTATTGCCAAGATTGAATCCAGGTTGTCTTAATAACAGAAATCACTGCCCAAGGAATGATTAGTTCTAGAATATTTGTACTGAATCACAACAAGGTAAAGTAAGGCCAAAGGAACTTTAGTTAAACTACTCTTGGCTCTTACTCTGTTTCTGTCTTTTTCCAAAGTTCTGGTTATAAGACTTCCTAGAAATGGAAGAGCACACACCATTTCACACACACACCCCTCCAACTAGGGAGGGAGGGCTTTTGGTCCAGAGCAGTGCCTGTACACAGTAAGATATCATGTTCCTATTTACGTCATACTGTATCCCTATAAAGGCTGAAAGTTACCCCATATTGTTGGGATTGTTGGGACTGCTGTGAAATGAAGATGATTGTAAGTCCAGAATAAACGAATCCCCCTGCTGGTCATTGAAGAGAAGCTGTGGTGTCTGGTCTCGTCTGTCTGTTTTTTAAGGTTAAACCCTCTCCCACATAGTCCAGCCTTGAAGTAACAAATGCATGGACCAGTTTTTCAGCATCACCCCTGGACAGAATGTTTCTAATTTTGGCGATATTCCGGAGGTGAAAAAAGGAAACTCTGGAAACCTGTTTAATATGGGATTTAAATGACATGTCTTGGTCAAAAATAACACCAAGATTTTTTACTTTATTACCAGAGGCCAGGTTAATGCCACCCAGATTAAGTGATTGGTTAAGAAGTTTATTTTTTGAGGACTCTGGCCCAAAGATTAAAACTTCGGTCTTGTCAGAATTTAGATGCAGGAAATTTAAAGTCATCCAGCTTTTGATGTCATCAAGACATGACTGCAGTCGAAGTAATTGATTGGATTCATCAGGATTTATGGATAAATATAGCTGAGTATCATCAGCATAACAGTGGAAATTAATCCCATGCTGTCTGATAATTTTGCCTATCGGAAGCATATATATAGTAAAGAGAATTGGTCCAAGGACTGAACCCTGTGGTACTCCACAGGTGACCCTAGAGTTTGAGGAAGATTTATTATTAACATGAACAAATTGGAATCTGTCTGACAGATAAGATTTAAACCAGCCTAATGCTTTCCCCTTAATCCCTACAGTATGTTCAAGTCTTTGTAGGAGAATATTGTGATCAACTGTATCAAACGCAGCACTGAGATCTAACAGGACAAGTACAGACAGAAGTCCATTATCTGACCCATGAGAATATCATTAGTGACCTTCACCAGAGCTGTTTCAGTGCTATGATGAGCTCTGAAGCCTGACTGAAACTCCTCAAGTAGGTCATTACTTTGTAAATGTTCACAAAGTTGATTAGCAACTACTTTCTCAAGAATTTTAGATAAGAAAAGAAGATTAGATATAGGTCTGTAATTTACTAACTCATCTTGATCAAGAGAAGGTTTCTTAAGTAAAGGTTTAATAACAGCTACTTTCAAAACCTGTGGTACATATCCATTTACTAAGGATAGATTAATCATGTCTAAAATAGGGCCACTGATCAAAGGGAATATGTCCTTAAACAACTTGGTTGGGATTGGGTCTAACATACAGGTAGAAGGTTTAGATGAAGCTAAAATTTTAGATAGCTCAGAAAGCTCTACTGCTTCTAAACAGTTCAAACACTGCACAGATTCTAAAGATTCCTCCAATGCTGCCTCACTTACTGAGGACGAGGTAATCATGTTTGGGAGGATGCCAATTATTTTATTTTTAATGGCAATGGTTTCACCACCAGGTTCGTTTTTGACAGATCAATAACTGTGTTAGATGTCTCATTTTGCACACACTGTGATGGTGGAGACTTCTCTGGAGTGGGGTGAGATCCACTGTGTAACAAATGGCTGGTAATGGCCTCACCAATTTGGCTCCCTATTTCACCGATGAGGTCACGTAACTGTTGCATGGTGTTTTCATTATTAGTTACAGGGGTGGAAAACTGAGGCTCCAGTGGAGGTATCTCAAAAACCTCTTCTGTTTCTGATGAACTCTCATCAATCATTTGAGTACTACTCTGGACTAACAGCCCTCTGCCACGCCCAACTACTGGTGTGAAAACATTGAAGGTACTATGACCTCTGCCTGCCATGTTGCATACAGTACAAAAGCAGTAATGTAAAAAAAATTGAACCAAAAGGGTTTCACAGTTCACAAAAAAATGGCTTCGACAAAACTAATATAGTGATGTGACTGATTGTTTAAAGTCTCTGTATTTAGAAAAGCGATCGTAACCTCGACAGTGATGAACAAGATCCGCAGGTCGACCAACTGGATGACATCAGCGTCACTAGGACACAGCTGAACCCTCGGCGGTCGGCAGTGGCTAACCAATGGATCCGGAGTTGTCACCGCACCAAATGTAACTGTTGTAGAAAGAATCACACCAGAATCACTCTGGAATCAGCTCTGCGTTGTTTTATTCCTGTTTAAAACAAGATTACAGTCAGCACAGTTCTTGGGCTCTGGCTTTCCCACGCACACCTCTAAATGTAATTAACGTGGGAATTAAATACCCAGTATAGTGCTGCGCTTAACATAAACAGTTGGGGAACAACATATAACTCCTGAGTTTGACAAACATACTTTTTAAGACATTTTGAATATACAAACAGAAGACAGCTTTGTACGCTTACCTCTCCCCAGCGCAACTTGGCGCGAACTGAAGAGGGCAGCGCGAACACACAGGATATGACGTAGAAACAGGAAACAAGAAAATAAAAGCTTCTCCGCCAAAATAAAATACAATTCCAGAACTAAGAAAAGCAAATAAAAATGTTTTGAGAAGGTTCATAAAATAAAATGAAATATAAATAAATAAAATTAACTCAGCTACACATTTATTTATTTTTATTTTACAATTTTGTAAACAACAGTTGCTGATTAAACTGAATGTTACAACCTTGACATGATGATTATAGTTGTTTTAACGATAAATCGATCAGAAGCGCCGTGAAACCCCGCCTCTCTGGCTGCAATGCGCGCTCCCGACACAGAGGGGAACAGGCTGGCCGTTTCTTGAGCGTTCTCGTGTGCTCGTGACACGTCATCAGCCTCAGCCCGAGCACTGTTCCAATGCCGAGAACGCCAAATCGAGAGCGCGCCGAATTCCCCGGATGTTGTTCTCGCCCCACCCTCTTTATCGAGCATGCATCAGAGCACACAGACATATATACGTAGACGCGTCATTGGGCGCAGGTTCGCACGTCAATGTCACCGCCATATTGTATGTGGCAGAAAAAAAGTTGAGTTCTGTTATTGTGAACGTGGATCAGAGAAGATGCCTTCTTTCTGTGCTGCAATAAATACACACACATTATATATATATATATATATATTAGGGCTGGGCAACGATTAAAATATTTAATCGCGATTAATCGCCCTGATTAATCGCGATTAATCGCGATTAATCGCATTGTATTTACAAACTCCAAGAATGAATTCAAAAGTAGTGTAAAGAACACTTTTATTTTAATGTTCTGCTGCCATATGAACAAAAGTGTTGTAACATTTGTAGCACTTATCAGTAACACATATTTAGTGTAAAGCTCAACTTAAACATGTAAAACAAAAAATAGCAATAATAATAAATTAAAGCTTATTGCCACTGACAGGGAATTCTCTTTATGGGGAAAAAAATCTACCAAAAACAGGCAATTTCTGAGGTAACCGCAAGGAACAGCATTATCATTTTATGTTCAATACCAAAATTTAACTTGGCAGTGGTTACAACTAACTTGTTTCTGTCATATTCCATGCTGGAAGAACTTTAAACTGAAATGCTTGCTAGCTCGATATGCTTGCGTTACTTGCGTTTATTTGACGTTAACACGCGGTTTTTTGTTGTTGCTTTCTCGCGTTCATATAGTGAATGGCAGGGAAAAACAGGCAAAAACACATGGATACTTTGAAGAGAGAAGCGACTTCACCGACGGCGTCTAAGCAGACCCCCCCGCTCCGCACAAAACTTGTTTCGGCCGCCAACTCACCGCCTCGCCTCGCCTAAGCTCGCTCGCGGTACCTGCGGGAAACACCGCCTTCCGCATGTCGGCTTTGTTTTTTTCCGGCCAGCACCTTTCTTCCTCTTTGAATCTGAGGCTGGGCTGACAGCGAGGTTATTGGCGCATTATCGCCACCTACTGTTCTGATTCAAACCCCTACACCGCAGCAACAGACCTTTACAAAATAAAAGCATGTGACACTCATTAACATGCGTTAATGCGCGTTAAAGAAAATATCGCCGTTAATAGTCTAATGAGTTAACGCAAAATTAACGCGTTAACATATATATATATATATATATATATATATATATATATATATATGTGTGTGTGTGTGTGTGTGTGTGTGTGTTATGAATATAAGGATCAATTTACTAAATCTAAACATTGTGGTCTTCATTATTTCATAAAACCGTGTCACATGTGAACCTTTAGGAACAGACTTTTTGGGTGAGTATTAAAGAGGTGAAATTAATAATATGAGGAAAAAAAGTCCTAGGTCAATAAAGTAAAAATAAACAAACAAACACAAAAGTGATAATGTTATGATAAAAACATCATATCATGAGAATTAAGGGGGAACATTTCCAGAATAATCAGTTTGCAGAATTATTTCACTCCTGGAGTAATAGGGCCAGGTTAGATTATTTTAAATATTTTTATTCTTTAGGAGAATAAATTCAGGAGAATGAAGCTAAAGGGATACGAAAATAAACTTGTAATATTATAAAAAAATATTACGAATACAAAGTATATTCAGAGATTAAAGTCCCTCTGATACTGTTTAAGTGACTGAGTAACTGCAGATTTGACACATTTAAGATGGCGGACGCTCTGACGCATCGCAGCATAGGCAGAACCCGCCCAACGACGCGTCTACTCTTATATTATGTCTATGTCAGAGCAGACTTGTGCGTTCTTCAGACTGTCCGCTTGCCCAGAATGCACCGCGGCCGCAGCTTGATTTGAGACAGCGCAAACAGAGCTCATAGCGGTAAGTTAAAAATTCCCTTTTCTGCTGCTGTTGTTGTTTAAAAGTACGTTTTAAGATCGTTTGAGGCGAGAACATTATACTTTTAAGCTTCCCTATGTGGCCTGTTTACAGAGTTAGTGCGTAATTTAAAAAAAGTAGTGTGCATAATACCGCTGGTTATGATTTATTTGTTTTGTGTTTATCTGACTGACCTGTGTTGCTTTATTAACTCAATACTTGCTGGAATAAATTATAAATGTCTCCCTAGGACGACAGCAGCATATAAAATAAATAAATAAATACATTCTATAAATGTTTTTCTTATCTAAGTGAGTTTATTCTGAGTCAGGACACGAATAATTGAGAGGAGAAAGAGGGAAAGAAAATAATAGTAATAATAGTATATGAAAAAAGACATTTATTTTATACAAATGTTTTATCTTTGGAACAGAATGAAGGTGTAATATATTCAACAAATTATTAACAGTTACTAACATGGTTTAAAACAAAGAAATAACTCCTATTAAGATCTTATACAAATAGACAACGCCTATAAACTTACAATTAAAAATAGTTGGAATGGAAATTAATTTACGCATTATTTTATGTATTTTTCCAGGTGGTGAAAAAATGAAATGAAGCAGCATGTGAACATGACTAGAACTGATCTACATTAGGTCAGGTGTAGTCATGTTCACTTAAACATGCAGCCAGCTGGAGCAGCTCCCTGTCTTCAGCTGCTGGATGGTCATCCTCCTCTGGATCAACCTCCTCATCCTCCTCTGGGTCAACCTCCTCTGGGTCAACCTCCTCATCCTCCTCTGGGTCCACCGTCTCATCCTCCACGTGCAGCTGGTCCCCTGTCTCTATACTAATACTGTGGATGATGCATCAGGCGGCGATTACTTTTGGGGCAAACGTCAGGCGGACCTCCAACGCCCTTAAGAAGATGGAACGCCACCGTGTCTTCAGACCACCAAAGGCACGCTCAACGATGTTTCTCACCTTGGTGTGGTGTCTGTTGTAGCGTGCCTCCACTTGACCTGTACCAAATATAAAATGAACTTGTAATTTAGGTAATATGCTGATATTTCTTAATGTTCTATCCAATTAATATCATCTATCAATTGTGTGTCATTGTTGGCTCTATTTAAGGACAAGAAGGTAAGAGATCTTACTGGCAAGCTGTTTCCCTATAGGATGCTCCACAGGCCAGCCAGCAGAGGGTCACCAGCACCTCTAACTCCTGTGGCCATCCATGGACCTTCTGGATGGGCAGCAGCTGAAGGAGGAGGACGATGGTGGCCCTGTTTAGCTAGAAGGCTGGTTTCAGGTCCCCTTCATTAAAAAATATTTGGAGGATTGGCACAGAGGTGTTTATCCTCACATATTCTGTTTCTGTTTCTTCCTGTAAATAAAAAATGCCAAATGTTACCATAATTGTTTTTTGTCACCTTTTCTATGCATAAAACTATACCTGCTTTAAGATAAGATAACATAAGATAGTCATTATTGATCTCACAATGGAGAAATTCACTCGTCACATCGGCTTATACAAGAAGGTGCAGATTATTATAGTTCTCAAGAAAGAAAAGGTAAAATGTATTGTAAATGTAACAAATGGCTTCCCTTCTCTGGTATTTTTACCATTTCACTGAAAAAATGGGCTGAACTAACTGCACATAATTTATAGATTAATCACTGTAAAGGTGGACAGACATAAAAATGTTTTTTTGTTTCCTTTCTTAATGATCAATGCTGTGAAGGTCAGGACGTGCAATAAAGTAGCTTAACCCTATAATTAATGTTAAAACTGGGTCTTCATTTTTATTAATATAGGAAAAATAGTCACAATTTCAACCTGATCACGTTTTTATTACCATGCTCAATGTCTTTTTAAAGATAAAAGTAGGAAATAGGCTGTCAATCTTAAAATGCCTACCAGTTGGCAATAGATGGGTGAGCAAAGCCTGCCTTCTGAGCCTCCTCTGCCACATCAATCTTCTCCTTGCTCGGATTTGCCTCCACAACTGCATCACCTCCTCTTCAGCCTGCTGGTAAAGCTGACCAACGACCGAAGCAACAGCAATATTGCTCGTATCGCTCATTTTGCTTCTACAAAGTGCTGATTTTTAAAGAAGATTCAATCGCCTCTGCTACAACAATTACAACTCCCAACAAAGAAATTACCGCTATTGCTGGTTTTATATCCACAGTTCTGTATTTTTTTTTGATATTTTATTAGACTTTTTAGAAATTAATAAAAAAACGTTTTCAATAAAATATGATGGTGTAGTGTATAAATAGTTTTGAACGTTAAAGGAATGCTCAAGCGCTGTGGGTGTGATGACGTCACGAGTACGCTTCTGTTCCAATGCACAATACGTGCTGCGTGCTCGCGTTCTCGTCAAGTCCGATCTTCCTGTGTTCTTACCGAGAACAGACTTGACGAGAACGCGAGTACGGACTCGCGTTCTCGTGAATTGAGAAACGGCAAATGTCTGTGGGAGACAAACTAACCACCTGATTTCCTGTAAATGGGTCTGGGAGGGGCAGGCTGAGCACTTCTTGGTTCTCATGTTCACTCTCAGCAGGAAGAGAAGCTCAGGCTCCATTTAGTCTCTGAAGAACAAACAGAAGAAACTGTGTCAGAATTAAAGGTAAATCATTTTATTCGAACTTTTCTTCTGCTCTCTGAGTTTTTCTTTGGGAAGTCAGAGTTCAGTTTGCTCCTCTGTTGACTCCCAGGTCTTTGTTCCAGAGAGAACTTTCTACCTGTGTCAGTAGCAGTGTTGTATAAGGTACTGAAATCTCAGAGTCAAGTAAAAGTATAAGTACCTCTCCAAAATATGACTTTGGCAAAAGTCCAAGTCACTGACTGAAATGTTACTCAAGTTAAAGTCTTAAAGTATCTGAAATGTCTTGTACTGTACTGTAAAAATAGATGTACTCAAGTAATGTAATGAAAAGTAAAAGTAAAAAGTAAAACAATGCAAATGCAGTTTAAATGACATTTTTTAGATGTTGATAAACTTTTAAGGTCAAACTCTCTTAAAATAATATAAACAGCCAAGTGCAGGAGAAATTTAAACCAAGTTTAGACAGAAAATACAACCGTTTTGTAAGCTTTCAGTTTTCCTTCTTCAAGTAAAGTCAGTGCTATGCACTTTAAAATTGTACACAACCAAGTGCAGGCAAAGGGGATGTATACTAAGAACATGGTTAAGTGATAAACCAGGCTTAGTTAACCTACAGGAAGTGTTAAACCTGCTAATAGATACACCTGTAACGTTATCAGTAGGTGGGGTCAAAACACTTTCGTTTCTCTCGCTCTCGCTTTTTTTTGTAATCAGTAGCTAAACCAAACATTTAAAATGTGTCTGAGTAAAAGTATGCAACTAAGTTTGGGTTTGGAAATATAGTGAAGTAAAAGTAAAATTTATCTAAAAAAACATTGTACTCGAGGAAAGTATAAAGTACTCCAAAATACACTTAAGTACAGTAGTGAAGTATTTTTACCTCATTACTGTACAACAGTGGTGAGCAGCTGTGTTGAGTGTTTGGTGTGAGCAGCTCTAAATGTGTTTAGAATGATGCTTTCTGGCTGTGGAGGAACAAGGACACTCAGATCTCTGCAGAAACAAAGGTTGTTGTGCTGATTTCTGTCCTGACTCTGGTTCCAGCAGCCAACCAGAAAACTGTTTATCAGAGTTCCTGAGAACAGGAAGAGACTTTTTAGTGATGCTTCCTGAGCGCTGAGCTATTATACTAATATGCTTTATGTCTTCTAGCAAAAGAAAAAGAACATTTGTCCCTTCTTTGACTCTTAAGGTGCATTTCTTCAGTTGACTTGTAGCCCTGCTGTAGGCCAGTCTGTCTCCTGATCTGCATCCACACTGCAGGTCATGCTCTGTGGATACAGGAAGCGTGCTTCCTGCCTTCAGCCTGCATCGTCCACACATGCTTTCTGTTTAGGAAAAACTCTGACTGTCTCTGTGGGTAGGACTGCATCAGTGCAGAAGTGACTATAGGACAACACAGATGATGGCAAGTCTTCCAGATCAGCGTCCTCTGTGGACACTTTCCAGTCCCTGTGTTCAATACAGGCCTGGAATCATTTCTGTTTCTGTCACAGTTGGACCTGCTCTGCTAAATAAAATCTGAAGCAAAGGGTTGTCAGCAGAAAATGTGGAGGAACTGATAAAAAGAGGTTTTTAGATGGAGATGGAGGCTCTGATCTCATATGGAAATCTAAAGATTCTTAGTGTTAGAAGAACTCTGGAAACGTTTTGTTTCCACCTGTGGAGTGAAACTGTGGATGAGACTCAGTGTAGAGATGTCCAGCATTTCTATATTTAGCTAAAACTGTGTTTAATTAAGGAGGACCTGACTAATTTATGGCTCATGTGTTTCAGTCTGTTGTATAGTAGCAGCAAGGAGTTGACTAGTTTACAAAGCTATGGATTTTATACACTTAATTTATGAAAAATTTAGTTTTACAGTTTTTATTGGTTGCTTTGACCTGTTTGAAGAAACTGGCAACCTCTCAGTTTTCATCATCACCATCTCTGCAGAGCTAAAGACACTTCTTGCTAATGAGTTAACCCATTCTCATTGGTTTGACACGTTTTCCCCACCCTTTTGCAAAACAGTTAACGCAGATGTCATTCAAGCAGTCCATTGCTTTAGCTGTGGTAGCAAAACAGAAACCATTTGTTCCAAGCTCTTAGAAACTTCTTGATCAGAATGAAATCACTGAAGCACCTGATTGACTTCTTTACACAATTTTTCAATTTGCAGTCAGTTTGCAGGCTTTACGTAAAAGGTGCCATGTTGTGTTGTTCTTTGCAAGCATGGATGGTCTAAGGCAGATGAGAGTCAGAGTAAGAGGTAGATGGGTCAGAGGAAGAAGATTATGAGGAAGAGGAATCCGTGTGTGAGGTGGAGGTGTAGCTGGAAGGGCTGAAGTTACAGATGAAATTCAGGCAACTGGTCATGTGGTAAATCATGGCCTTTCACGTAGAGGTGCGGGACAAAGAGTCCAACCTGTTCTCAACAGAAACACAGTTGCATCCATGGTAAGAGTTTTACGACGAGACAGCTGCTATTAGGCCGGTAGCTGAAAACTGTAGCGTTCACTTTCGTTCCTGTATTCGTGGAACTACTCTATTATTGTCTTAAATGATAGATCATATATTCAAATGCCTAGAATAAAAAGTTCTCCACACAAAATCGCGCACAAGGCAAGTTACAGCCAGTTTAAGACGAGAAAATGTCGTAATATTTAGGTCGCGACCGGCCGCTGCTTAACCAATCAGGTGACCTAAGTAGGTCGTGACGTCATCAAACAACATGGCGGCGCTCGTAGTAAACAAATGTGTTTATTTGGGATAGGAAGAAAATCCAGCGGAAACATTGTAAATATGGAATGTGAATGCCTTTTGCATGTTGCCGGGAATGACTGAGAACACACAGAACCATTTACTCAAACGAGGTGGGAAACTTTTCGTAGTTTTTGCCGTGTTTGGGCTGATTTAGCCGGCGATGAACGGACGATTGCCGATAACGCGCTTCCCCTCCTCTCCTTCGAATTTGATGATATACCAAGCCACATTGGCTACTACCCGACCTGTTATCGCCGATTTACCGACAGGAAGCGAATAAATGCTGCCCAGAAACGAAAGCACGAGCCCGTATCTGATGAACAGGACATTAATAAGTTGCCCTATATCCAATCACCAAAAACGACTGAGATCAAGAGAAGACATCGCCATCGGATTTGCCCCTCTTCAACAAGATAATCCAAAAGCTGGTCATAGCCAGCCAAGAAAACATGTGCTGCCAGCTGTCTGCATTATATGCAAAAAAAGAGAGAAGTTTGAGACTGTCAGGAATTCTCGCCAGAGGGTGAAACTTGTCAAGGCAGAGACTGTTGATGGTGGTAAGTTAATACTTTCTCTGTAATCTATTGTTAAATTTTTCCTTAAATTAAGTGGATGTATGACTTGTCTATATCTTTAGCCATGCGGATAGAAACATATTTAGGCCTATAGGAAAAAGGTTTAATAATGTCATCATAAAGCTTATGTTTGTTTGGCTCTGCTATGTTGATAAATGCAATTTTCTTGGAATGATGCCCCACGGTATAGATTTTTTTGTAAATATGTACCATGATGCGGTTTATATTGACGTGTCGTATAATAAATATTTTATATTTCTAGGATTGTTGCGAAAAGCAGCAGAAGCAAAGAAGGATGAGAGTGTGCTTGTACACATAAGAGATAAGGACTGTGTAGCTCTTGAGGTCTCCTATCACAGAACCTGCTATGGATCATACACCAAATTCTTGACAAGATCTAAATCAGAAAGGTATATTATGAAATTTCTCTCATTGTTACTGACAAGTTTTGAAATTAGGATTTGTTACGTTTGATGTAGACCTACCCTGATGATAAATAACTGGCACATAACATGGCCAGCCGTATGTGAGTTTTTGTTGTGCCTCTCTATTTACTCATATTTCATTTCACTTTTTAATTCCAGTCAGACACCAGATGGAAGATTGTCTGAAGGTTACAAAGAGTTTTGCAGAACCGTTGTTAAACAGAGACTGATAAGTAACCAGGAAGTTCTACGAATGTCAACATCTCATAATCGATGGTATGGCACTCATCCAGAGTTTGCAAAATATCCCAGCAACCTTTGGGGAGCTTGGTGATCTGATACTAACCCAGGTCATCCAACAAGCACAGAAGTCGGGCTGCAGGAGAGTGGATTATGTTACAGACCGTTATCCGGCCATCAGTACAAAAAACACTGAGAGAATGAGAAGAGCATCTGATGGTTCTTAAAAGATTCAGATCCATAGTAAGCAGCAAAGGACTAGTGGGGACAACAAGGAGGCACTGGAAGAATTTCTGTACTCAGGTTAGGCAGAGGGAGACTTCAAAAGTGTGAAAAAAACAATAGATGTCTATTTGACACATGGATCAATGTGTCACCTCATAAGAGTAACAGCAGGTTCTTCACATATCAGTGTCAGTGATTATGTAGCGATATTTGTGCCTTCTGATTCGAACCAATCCGAGCGTGCAGTGAGACAACACGTGCGCGTTCAAAACTGGTCTGGCGCGAGTTCAACTCTGAAAAACTCTTCTCAATCCACCGTCCTCGCGCTCAGTTCCATCTGTGCTCGCGTGCTCGACCTGCTCATTCCACGCGCGAGCACAAATACTGCAATCAGATGGATTAAATCAAAATGCTGCAGCTTTTGGCAGAAACTACTAAACATAATGGTGGGATTGAAGGTAAAAAATAAAAATAAACAGTTTAAAATTTTTGCCTAAAATATTTAGACTAAAATATTTGAGTTACTAAGTTACTAAGTGAGGTGTGAAAAATGATTTTGTCTCTTTTCTTTCCAGCTTCGGGGAAGAGATGCAAAAATTTCTTCTGATCATAATCATCATCATTGTCATCATTATTTGAAAAGCACTTTAGATAAGAGATACATCAGATAAGAGATAACATCTAATAAAATGACTTGGCTAAACACTCAACAATAAAAAAAAATTAAGATAAAAAAAATTAAATAATAATAATAATAATAATAATAATAATAACTATAAAACACAATATAACCAGCCGGAACTGCAGAAATATGAGTACCAAGAAAAATATTTAACAATTCATGATTTGCAAAGACAAATTGATTTGAGTTTTGATGGTTTCCTCGTCTTCACCTATATCTCATCCTATAGATCTTTCTCATTCAGTTCAGGACTTTCCTTGGGTCTATATTAAAATCCTACAGTAGAGTAATGAAATGTTGATTCTGGATGTAGTGTAGGAATTTCTTTAACATAAACCAAAAGAATATTTTACATTACCCCCCAGAACCTGAAAAAAAATCTTTAAAAAAGAGACAACAATATTTCCACACCTCACTTAGTAGCTCAAGGAAATATTTTAGACTAAATATGTTAGGTAAAAATATTAAACTGTTTATTTTTCTTTTTTTCCTTCAATACCACCATTACGTTTAGTAATTTCTGCCAAAAGCTGCAGCATTTTGATTTAATCCATCTGAATGCAGTGTTTGCAAGCCATACTCTGATCACTGCAAAAACGGAACTAAAAATAAGTAAAATGTTCTTAAAATTTGCGTATTTTTCCTTGATTTGAGCAGGTAAATAAAATCATCTGCCAATAGAATAAGATTTTTGCACTTAAAATAGGAACAATTCATCTCCATCATCTTATTTCAAGTGATGTATATCTAATTATCTTTTTTTAGGGGTCAAAATACTCGTTCCATTGGCAGATAATCTTATTTACCTGCTCAAATCTAGGACAAAAACACAAATTTTAAGAATATTTTACCTATTTTTAGATCCGTTTTTGCAGTGATTGGATGGAAAGAAACTTGTCTGTGATTGGCTGGTGAGGAGGACAGTTTTTGAAGTCGCGAGGGCAGAGACAGAGTTGAGCGAGCGGAGAAACAGTCGAGCGAGCGCACAGCTGGTGTTGAACGTGGAATGCGCAGGTTGAGCGCACGAGCAGAGATGGAACTGAGCGCGAGGACAGTGGGTTGAGAAGAGTTTTTCAGAGTTGAGCGCGCACCAGACCGGTTTTGAGCTCACGCGTGTTGTCTCACTGCGCTCTCTGATTGGTTCCTGCTCGCTCAATCAGAAGCCACAAATATCGCTCCATAAGTGATGAGCTCTGTTGTGAGCATGAGGAGGCAGACACTCGGCTCTTGCTTCATGCTCGACATGCATCAGCTGTATGAGACTATAGTGAATAAAAGTCCTGATACTGATGTAGCTGTTATGTCAGTAGGGTTACAGTCTCAGATTGGTGAACAATTGTACTTTGCCACTGGTGTTAAGAACAGGACTCGGATCTGAAGATAGCATCATCTCTTGGACCTGCTGATTGTGATGCACTCATTGGCTTCCATGTTTTCACTGGATGTGACTCCACAAGCTCTTTTCATGGAAAAGGCAAAACAAAAGCATTCAAGACTGCTGTGGAAAGTGAAACATTCCTCAAAGCATTTGCGAAGCTTGGTGAGAACTTTTACCCAAACTTTGACACTTTCAAAGATCTTGAAGTGTATGTGTGCTCCCTGTATGGACAGAAAATGAGTAGTGGAGTGGATGAAGCAAGGTACAGGATTTTCTGCACTAACCCAAGCGAAACAAGTATGCCACCAACCAGTGATGCATTGAAGTTACACTTCAGACGTGCCAATTACCAAGCGGCTATACACAGACTTTCGTTGTCTGCTACAATTGGAGCCCCATCACCAACCGATCATGGCTGGGAGATGATAAATGCAGAACTCTGTATAAAGTGGATGACTAAACAGGCAGCACCAGATTCCGTTCTTGAATTTGTGCATTGTGCTTGTAAGACTAACAAATGTCAGGCTGGGAGATGCTCCTGTCTAAAAGTTAATCTGGCATGTACTGAGTTGTGCAAATGTATTGATTGTGACAATGATAAAGAAGTCGGTGTTGACAACGATGCCTCTGATGATGACTCTGAAATAGAGTAAACTCAATTTGATACCCATCAGTTTCATCAATATTGCCATATTGTCTTTTTGATAATATAAATTATTTACCTGTGCTCTGAAATTAAAATTTTATCATTAAAATCTAATGATAAATATGTATATCTAAGTGTATGTCATTGTTGTTGGGGCTGATATTTAACTTCCAATTTTAGTGAATATAAATATGTTACCTGTGCTCTGAAATTAAAATGCGATGATTAAACTCTAATGATAAATATGTACATCTTAGTGTCTGTCATTGTTGTTGGGGCTCATATTTCATCTCCTATTTTAGTTAATAATTGCTGGAATGGTAAATAAGTGCCTTATAAACAATTTTAATACTGGATTCGATGTAAAATATCAGTAGGCCTACTTTTAAATGTGAAATTGAAAAGCCATGGGTGCAGCTCAGCCTAAGGCCTTAATTTCTTGAAAACATGCAGTTTTCATATCACTTTAACTCAGAAGTCATTTGAGTGAGCTATTCAAAGCCTGTAATATTTGCAGAAAGTATTTAGATACACCAGATAAAAGAAACTTGGTTTTCATTCTTCTCTTCTGAAAAAAATGGGAAGCACTTAAAATTAAGGGAAAACCCAGATTTGTCACGTTTTTCAAAAAGTTGGCTCTTTCAACACCTTGTAACTTATGAATGTGCAGGTTTCACGTGGAGAACTTTTAATTATGAGTTTAGTCCCTAGTAATGATTGAAAAAATGCAGAAATAGTTTAGTTCCAGAGTCACAGGAACGAAACTCAATTTAGAGCAACCCTACAGATTACAGCTACCGGCCTATATACAGTATATACATCTCTCTCTATTCCTATAGAGAAATTCTTCAGTGCGTGAAGATGGAAGGTATATGATCACTGCTCCTATGAGCAGATGCCCTTGCTCAATGCAATGACTGCTGCTGCCCATGATATAGGATGCAGAGGCATGTCAAGGATGGATCAGGCATGCAAGAAGATTTTTCCCTAGGTGCATCACAAGGGAAAATATTGAGTATGATGAAGATGAGGCCATGTGGCCTCTTCGTCAAGAGAGAAGAGATTAGAAGAGACAGACAGCTCTAGTATTTTCTGTTTGAATCTTTAATTTTTTGGAATATTTCATTTGTTTATCTGGAAAAAAAGAACGTAGAATCAAAAAAATTTGCCACATTACATGCTTGCTTCTGGATCCATTTTTTGCAAAAAGGCAAATAACACTGCCATGTAAGCTGCAGTCAGTCTTTGGCTACAATGAACCAGCAATGATCCACTGATTCACACTGAGTGTGGTGTTTTGTATTTTGTTGCCCCTTGTGTAACAAATGATTTGAGGGGCTCAAACATTTGTGTGCAGGTTGTGTTGTTTGAGGGCAAAATTTGCTTTTGGTCCATATTTTAAATGTTTTGGCAGAGTTGGAGCCTTTTGTAAACAAAATGTTTAATTTTGACCATTGTTGCCACTGTTCAGGCCTCTGCGTTAACTGTTTTGAAAAATGTGGGTTTTGAGTTGACTGCTGCGTCAAAGCAATCTAGAAAAACTGTAAAAAGAGTGAAGTTATGTTAAAAGTTGGCATGGTGAGAAATTTAGAAAGTTGTGGCACACAGAAAAACGTCAGATGTATAAAACCGTGTGTAGGTAAATCCAGATGGAGTAAGCTTTCTGCTTTACAGGAATTTTATTGATGATCCACTGGGAACTGACTGGTTCTGGTTTCTCTCAGGCTGACTGAAGTCCAGAAGATGGAGAACAGAGCAGAACCTCCAGGATCCAGCTGTCTGTCTATCAGAAGTAACCGGTCCAAACAAAGTTCTCCAGACTTCAAAGAACCTGGACCCTCAGAGTAAGAACCCAGTTTCTAACTGATCCATGTGGCTCCACAGAGATATAATATCTAGAACATTAACTAGTTGATCTTCAGCATCTCTCTGGTCTCAGCTTTGTTCTGGTTCTAAGGTTCTGCTTCATGGTCCGTTCATGGGTTCTGTTCTTTAATGACGGCCACATCAGCTCCTCAGACCAGATCAACAGCTTTAGTTCTGCTATCAGGGACCAGATCATCTGCTCTCCACCTTCTCAGACTAGATGTGATCAATTGGACCGTGTCCAGAACTTTCTGGGCTTTGTAGTACTAGTAGTGTCTACTATAGAAGTACTTTGTAGAAGAATTTATCTAAATCTGATCTCATCAGCTCCATTAAAATGTGACATGAGCCTGTTGTCCTGCAGGTGTTGGTTGGACCCATGTGATCCAGACCAGTAGAACCCGGTTATTAAGATAATGTTCAGTTTGGTCCAACAGAACCGTCTGAATGTTTCTGGATCTTTAAAGCTTCTGCTTCTCTGCAGAAGTTTGTGTTCAGAGCTTCTTCTCTGGTTTTTATCTCAGAGTTTCTCACTGATTGATGTGATCTGAATAACAACATGTTGGTGTTTCAGAGGTCAGAACCACAGACAGAGAGCAGAACCTCCAGGATCCAGCTGTCTGTCTATCAGGAGTGACCGGTCCAAACAAAGTTCTCCAGACTTCAAAGAACCTGGACCCTCAGAGTAAGAACCCAGTTTCTAACTGATCCATGTGACTCCACAGAGATATATCTAGAACATTAACTGGTTTATCGTCAGCGTCTCACTGGTTTCAGCTTTGTTCTGGTTCTAAGGTTCTGCTCCATGGTCCGTTCATGTGTTCTGTTCTTTAATGACGGCCACATCAGCTCTTCATTATTTAATAAATGCATCACAGACCAAACACCTTGTTCTAGCCAATTATGTGCAACGATTGATTTATTATTCATTTTTATGTAACGGCAATTCCACAAGGCAGTATTGTATGTGCTATTGTTATGCTTATAAATTAATGTCCAATATAATGAAACTTGCTGGTGAAAGAAGGAAAGTTTAACAGGCAGTGTTTAACGTCAGTCACATCTAAGAAAACTAACTCCGCCCAGATTTGAAAATATTTTGCTTGGAATATGGAGCCATAATTTATTTTGATTTGTTAAAAAAGACCGTAGCCAATTTATTTTTAAAGTGCCATTCATACTGTCAAATTTAATAGCTTGCAGTCCTCCATCTTTAAACTGTTTAATTAAATTACCTTTTCTGATATAGTGAGTTTTCTGTTCCCATATAAAGTCAAAATTCATCCTGTTGATAGATTTGATTGCTGAATTGGGTATTCCTAATGATATACAGGGTAGATAAGTCTGGAAATACTTTCCTTTTTGGTGAGAAATATTCTTCCCAGAATAGATAAATCTCTGTGTGACCATTTATTTAAATGAAGCTTAAGCGGAAGTTCAATTGAAGAAACTGAATTACTTACATTCATCCAATCAGAGGCTCATCCGCCTCCGACTTAAGCCAATCAGCTTTGAACCAGACCTCCACGAAGCCCAATCAGCATCCAGAGTTCATCTTAAAGGTCTTCAAATCACGTCTCAGCCTGCTACCCAGCCAAAGCTCAAGCAGTGGTTGGCCAATGTCTGATTAGGACTCAGATGACCTGATTCAACCCACCTCCATCCCTTCTCCACCATGGTAGCCAAGCTCCATCTGGCTTTCCCATGGTGCTCCTTCAACCTCGTCCCTATCAGAGTGGAATTCCTCCTGGACTCTGACTGCTGTGCCTGGTTCTGCCAGAGGTTTCTTCCCAAAGGGGAGTTTTTCCTCTCCACTGTCGCTTCATGCTTGCTCATCATGGACAGTTCAGGCAAACCTGTGTTTATCCAAGCTGGACATCTATCTTTGTGGGTCCCTGAGTGAAGCACTAGTATCAGCTCTCCCAGTCTACTGGATCTCACCAATACAGCTCAAGCAGATCGTCTCACCAACCAGCGTCTATGGACTGAACCAACTTGGTCTATCTCCACTCCACCACCAGTTTCAGGCCTGGGGGGAAACATCCCTGTTCTCATACACCTGCTTATGCATATTAAAGGAAAATTCAGTGCTAATGTTTCCTGCTGAGGTCTGAGCGCCAAAGTCTTAAAATAATTGTAGCAATAAAATTATTCTAATTTTCTTTTTCTTTCTGTTTGAGTTTTTCAGATTGAAATTAGTTTTACATATTTGAAGTTTGTCCCAAATATTCACATTTTCTAAATCAGATTTATTTTTATTTATATGCACACCCAGATATTTGATGTTGGATTTTATAGCAATATTAAAAGCAGTAGATATGGGACAGTCTTTAAGGGGCAAAATATCACACTCATTTAAATGTAATTTAAGCCCTGAAGCTTTTGAGAATGTTTCAATCAGTTTAAGAATTTTGAGAATTTCATTCAGGTTATTTAAAAATATGGTTGTGTCATCAGCTAGCTGACTAATAGAAAACTCTTTGCCTACCACCGATAATTTACCAAATTGAGCATTTGTTATTGATATGGAAAGCATTTCTGCAGCAATAAACAGCAAAGGAGAGATTGGACAACCTTGTTTTATACCTTTTGTTGATGCTAAATCTTTGTGAGGTACCATGTGGAAGACACTGAACTGTTTGCATCTCTGTAAAATGTTTTAATTACATTAATACATTTATTTCCAGAACCAAATGAATCTAAAGCTTTGAACATAAATTCATGTTCTTTCATATCAAAGGCTTGATTAAAGTCTAAAAATAATACAAAGCCTTAATTTTCAAGTAAGTGGTTATAGTCAATTAAGTCCAAAATAAGGCGAATGTTATTATGTATAGAGCGTCCTTTTATAAATCCAGATTGAGTGTCAGAAATAATTTGGCATATGCCTGATTTTAACCTGTTAGCAAAAATGTGTGTCAGTAGCTTGTAATCATTATTTAATAGTGTTATTAGTCTTAAATTATCAAGAAGAGTTGGATCTTTACCGGGTTAAGGAATGAGCGTGATGACTCCTTGTTTCATTCTTGTTTTACTCGTTAAGCCATCGCAGCCCAGAGCTTTGTCCTTGGATAAAGCATCCAAAGCTTTATCCAATTCCTCTATGGCGATGTCTGCCTCACAAATCTGCTTAAAACTATCAATTTTTGGAATCAGATGTTGAACAGAATGATAGAATGTTTCTATCATTGAGTTATCGTATGTGGAAGAATATAAATAGCTATAAAAGGTAAACATTTCCTTGGATATTCATTTTGAGTCAGTGCATGGTTTATCATTAATTTGCAAGCAATTTATCGCATTTCTTTCTTGTCTAATTTTTTCTAATCTACAGAAATATGCAGTACTTTTCTCACCATCTTCAATCCATTGAGCTCGGGACCTCAGATATGCTCCTTTGGCTTTTTTAGTCCATCCATCCATCTTCTTCCGCTTATCCGGGGTCGGGTCGCGGGGGTAGCAGCTTCAGTAGGGAGGCCCAGACGTCCCTCTCCCCAGCCACTTGGGCCAGCTCCTCAGGAGGAATCCCAAGGCGTTCCCAGCAGAGAGACATAGTCCCTCCAGCGTGTCCTGGGTCTTCCCCTGGGCCTCCTCCCGGTGGGACGTGCCCGGAACACCTCACCAGGAGGAATCCTAACCAGATGCCCGAGCCACCTCAACTGGCTCCTCTCGACGTGGAGGAGCAGCAGCTCTACTCTGAGTCCTCCCCGGATGACTGAGCTCCTCACCCTATCTCTAAGGGAGAGCCCAGACACACTACGGAGAAAACTCATTTCAGCCGCTTGTATCCGGGATCTCGTTCTTTCGGTCACGACCCAAAGCTCGTGACCATAGATGAGGGTAGGAACGTAGATCGACCGGTAAATCGAGAGCTTCGCCTTTTGGCTCAGCTCTCTCTTCACCACAACGGATCGGTACAGCGCCCGCTTCACAGCAGACGCTGCACCAATCCGCCTGTCGATCTCCCGCTCCATCTTCCCCTCATTCGTGAACAAGACCCCAAGATACTTGAACTCCTCCACTAGGGGCAGGACATCCTCCCCAACCCGGAGAAGGCACTCTACCCTTTTCCGGTTCAAGACCATGGTCTCGGATTTGGAGGCACTGATTTTCATCCCGGCCGCTTCGCACTCGGCTGCGAACTGCTCCAGTGAGAGCTGTAGATCACGCCCTGATGAAGCCAATAGGACCACGTCATCCGCGAATAGCAGAGACGCAATCCTAAGGCCACCAAAGCGGATCCCCTCAACACCTTGGCTGCGCCTAGAAATTCTGTCCATAAAAGTTATGAACAGAATCGGTGACAAAGGGCAGCCTTGGCGGAGTCCAACTCTCACCGGAAACGAGTCCGACTTACTGCCGGCAATGCGGACCAGACTCTGACACCGGTCGTACAGAGACCTGACAGCCCTTATTAAAGGGTCCGGTACTCCATACTCCCGGAGTACCCCCCACAGGATCCCCCGGGGGACACGGTCGAATGCCTTCTCCAGATCCACACAGCACATGTAGACTGGTTGGGCAAACTCCCATGCCCCCTCAAGAATCCTGCTGAGGGTGTAGAGCTGGTCCAGTGTTCCACGGCCAGGACGAAAACCACACTGCTCTTCCTGAATCCGAGATTCGACTATCCGACGGACCCTCCTTTCCAGAACCCCTGAATAGACCTTACCAGGGAGGCTTAAGAGTGTGATTCCTCTGTAGTTGGAACACACCCTCCGGTCCCCCTTTTTAAATAGGGGGACCACCACCCCAGTCTGCCAATCCAGGGGAACTGCCCCCGATGTCCACGCAATGTTGTAGAGCCGCGTTAACCAACACAGCCCCACAACATCCAGAGCCTTAAGGTACTCAGGGCGAATCTCATCCACCCCCGGAGCCTTGCCACCGAGGAGCTTTTTAACAACCTCGGCAACCTCAGCACCAGAGATGGGAGAACCCGACCCAGAGTCCTCAGGCTCTGCTTCCTCAATGGAAGACGTGTTGGTGGGATTAAGGAGGTCTTCGAAGTATTCCGCCCACCGACGCACGACGTCCCGAGTCGAGGTCAGCAGCACACCACCCCCACTGTAAACAGTGTTGGTACTTCACTGCTTCCCCCTCCTGAGACGCCGGATGGTGGACCAGAATCGCTTCGAAGCCGTACGGAAGTCTTTCTCCATGGCCTCTCCGAACTCTTCCCACGCCCGAGTTTTTGCCTCGGCGACCAGCCGAGCCGCCTGCCGCTTCGACTGCCGGTACACATCAGCTGCTTCCGGAGTCCCACAGGCCAAAAAAGCCCGGTAGGACTCCTTCTTCAGCTTGACGGCTTCCCTCACCGCTGGTGTCCAACAGCGGGTTCGAGGGTTGCCGCCGCGACATGCACCGACAACCTTGCGGCCACAGCTCCGACTAGCCGCCTCAGCAATAGAGGCGTGGAACATGGTCCATTCAGACTCAATGTCCCCCGCCTCCCTCGGGACGTGTTTAAAGTTCTCCCGGAGGTGGGAGTTAAAGCTCCGCCTCACAGGGGACTCCGCCAGACGTTCCCAGCAAACCCTCACAGTACGTTTGGGCCTGCCCGGTCGGACCGGCTTCCTCCCCCGCCATCGGAGCCAACTCACCACCAGGTAGTGGTCGGTGGAGAGCTCCGCCCCTCTCTTCACCCGAGTGTCCAAGACATGCGGCCGCAGGTCAAATGAAACGACAACAAAGTCGATCATTGAACTGCGACCTAGGGTGTCCTGGTGCCAAGAGCACATATGGACACCCTTATGCTTGAACATGGTGTTTGTGATGGACAATCCATGACGAGCACAGAAGTCCAACAACAAAACACCACTCGAGTTCAGATCAGGTGGGCCATTCCTCCCAACCACGCCCCTCCAGGTCCCACTGTCATTGCCCACGTGAGCCTTGAAGTCCCCCAGCAAAACGAGGGAGTCCCCAGGAGGGGCACTCTCCAGTACCCCTTCCAAGGACTCCAAAAAGGGTGGGTAATCTGAACTGCTGTTTGGCGCATAAGCGCAAACAACAGTCAGAACCCGTCCCCCCACACGGATGCGGAGGGAGGCCACCCTCTCGTTCACCGGGGAAAACCCCAACGTGCAGGCACCGAGATGGGGGGCAACAAGTATGCCAACCCCAGCTCGGCGCCTCTCACCATGGGCAACTCCAGAGTGGAAGAATGTCCAGCCCCTCTCAAGGAGACTGGTTCCGGAGCCAGAGCGGTGCGTCGAGGTGAGTCCGACTATCTCTAGTCGGAACCTCTCAACCTCGCGCACAAGCTCAGGCTCCTTCCCCACCAGAGAGGTGACATTCCACGTCCCAAGAGCCAGCTTCTGCAGCCGAGGATCGGAACGCCAAGGTCCCCGCCCTCCACTGCTACCCGTTACACATTGCACCCGACCCCTTTGGCCCCTCCGACAGGTGGTGAGCCCATCGGAAGGGGGACCCATGTCGCCTCTTCGGGCTGAGCCCGGCCGGGCTCCATGGGCAAAAGCCCGGCCACCAGACGCTCGCCAACGTGCCCCACCTCCAGGCCTGGCTCCAGAGTGGGGCCCCGGTGACCCGCGTCCGGGCGAGGGAACACGAGGTCCAACAATCGTACTCATCATAAGGGGAGTTTTGGGCTGCGCTTTGTCTGGTCCCTCACCTAGGACCTGTCTGCCTTGGGTGACCCTGCTAGGGGCTTAAAGCCCCTGACAGCATAGCTCCTAGGATCACTGGGACACTCAAACCCCTCCACCACGGTAAGGTGGCAGCCCAGGGAGGGGCTGCCACCTTATAAATATTGATTTCTTTAAAATAAATATTGATTTTCTTTAAATACTATCTCTCAAACCCCTAATATTCAAAGACACACAGTTAGAGTTAGAAATAAACACAGACATAAAAGGGGAAAAAACAAAAAAAAATATGGAGAAGGTAATTGAACCTCTAGTGTTTAGGAAAAGGAACGAAGGAACACTAACTCCCTTAAACTGACCTCAGAACAGAGGAACTGACCTCTAACCAAATAACAAGGTTAAAATGTATTTATCAAAAAGATTTAGCAAATCTCTGAATAATTAACTTTGCTTTTTAAAATAACCCTATTTATTGAATTAAAAGGAATTTTAGAAATAAAACAATGCAACTTTTCTTGAACCATAATCCAGCACCTTGTGTTCTCGTGCAAAAGTCCTCGGTAGTAGACACTTTTTCTTTTGTTCCTGGCTCGCTCCATTTTGGGCCAGACTGCAGCTCTTGCCTCCCGATCCAGCTTGCTTGAAGTGGATGCCCAGCTCCTTGCATGTCTTGGAATCTTTAGTGAGTTTCCAGAAGGCATCTCTGCAGTGTCTCATGGTGAACCGAATTAGTATTTGCCGATGTCTTCCGTCTTCTTTTTTCCCCAGACGATGTGCGATGTCTACTGCGTTGCCAATTGATGAAGCCCAATGCCGTGCAATCTTGGCTAAGATGTCGATGACTTCTTTGTGGGTATCTTTGTTATTTTTTTCTCTTAAGCCCTGAATTTTTAAATTCCAGCGGCGTTTATAGCGTTCTAGTTCCAACAATCTTTCCTTCATCTCCGCATTTTCTTTGAGCGCAGGAACCTCTTTTTCCAGGTCAGATAGTTTCGTTTTGCAGTCTTTTATGTCAGCTGCGTTCATTTCAGCTAGCTTAGAGATGTTGGCCACCATTATGATGTTGTCACGTAGCTGCACGCCGAAGTTATCAATCTTGTCTGTTAACTTGTTAATGGCTTCCACCATCGGGTTGATGACTTCCTCTTTTTGGGACACAATTGCCTTGCTGGGTGGTGTCGGTGTTTTGATAGGCGTCGGGGCAGATTTCCTTTTGGTTGTTGGCAGCAAAGTCTCCATAGCATACTCGTGGTCAGGGACTGGAGAGCACGTCTTGGAGGCTGTCGCTGGCTTGGCCACAGTATCAGCTTTTTCTCCTTTCATATCTTTTGTTGTTTGAAAGTTGGTAAATAGAAATAAACTGGAAAGAAATAAACTGCATAGGTAAGTTTTGTAACCTTTTGGGAGCTCAAATAGAGGTCTTAACTATCAAATAGGGAGTAGTGCATTAGAGCTTAAAGGAAGCTGCCTTTTCGGTCCGCCATCTTCCCCGCGGCCAGGAAGAAACCTTGTCTGCTAACAGACTGCAGACAAACTACCTGATTTCCTGTAAATGGGTCTGGGAGGGGCAGGCTGAGCACTTCCTGTTTCTCATGTTTACCTGCAGCAGGTAGAGATCAGAGATCAGAGGCTCAGGCTCCATTTAGTCTCTGAAAAACAAACAGAAGAAACATGTCTGTGTCAGAATTAAAGGTAAATCATTTTATTCTAACTTTTCTTCTGCTCTCTGAGTTTTTCTTTGGGAAGTCAGAGTTCAGTTTGCTCCTCTGTTGACTCCCAGGTCTTTGTTCCAGAGAGAACTTTCTAGCTGTGTCAGCAGCTGTGTTCAGTGTTTGGTGTCAGCAGCTCTAAATGTGTTTAGAATGATGCTTTCTGGCTGTGGAGGAACAAGGACACTCAGATCTCTGCAGAAACAAAGGTTGTTGTGCTGATTTCTGTCCTGACTCTGGTTCCAGCAGCCAACCAGAAAACTGTTTATCAGAGTTCCTGAGAACAGGAACAGACTTTTTAGTCATGCTTCCTGAGCGCTGAGCTATTATACTAATATGCTTTATGTCTTCTAGCAAAAGAAAAAGAACATTTGTCCCTTCTTTGACTCTTAAGGTGCATTTCTTCAGTTGACTTGTAGCCCTGCTGTAGGCCAGTCTGTCTCCTGATCTGCATCCACACTGCAGGTCATGCTCTGTGGATACAGGAAGCGCGCTTCCTGCCTTCAGCCTGCATCGTCCACACATGCTTTCTGTTTAGGAAAAACTCTGACTGTCTCTGTGGGTAGGACTGCATCAGTGCAGAAGTGACTGTAGGACAACACAGATGATGGCAAGTCTTCCAGATCAGCGTCCTCTGTGGACACTTTCCAGTCCCTGTGTTCAATACAGGCCTGTAATCATTTCTGTTTCTGTCACAGTTGGACCTGCTCTGCTAAATAAAATCTGAAGCAAAGGGTTGTCAGCAGAAAATGTGGAGGAACTGATAAAAAGAGGTTTTTAGATGGAGATGGAGGCTCTGATCTCATATGGAAATCTAAAGATTCTTAGTGTTAGAGGAACTCTGGAAACGTTTTGTTTCCACCTGTGGAGTGAAACTGTGGATGAGACTCAGTGTAGAAATGTCCAGCATTTCTATATTTAGCTAAAACTGTGTTTAATTAAGGAGGCCCTGACTAATTTATGGCTCATGTGTTTCAGTCTGTTGTCTATAATAAATGAGAGCCATGTTTGTTTAGCTGTGTATATATTCATGTGTATGTTTGTATGTATAGCCTCTTTTCTATTGCCACTGAAAAGCCTGGAGCTTTCAGATCCCTGCTAGCTTTTCATTCACATTTACCGACTAATTTCACTTTCTGGGGCTTTGGTGCCTCAGCTGACCCAGAACTCAGGGCTTGTTGAGGGAACTGGGTTGGCTGGAGCCAGAAAAACTGTCCACCACAAGGGTGGAGTAAGGAGCAGTAAGGAGTTGACTAGTTTACAAAGCTATGGATTTTATACACTTAATTTATGAAAAAATTAGTTTTAAAAAGAGTGAAGTTATGTTAAAAGTTGGTATGGTGAGAAATTTAGAAAGTTGTGGCACACAGAAAAACGTCAGATGTATAAAACCGTGTGTAGGTAAATCCAGATGGAGTAAGCTTTCTGCTTTACAGGAGTTTTATTGATGATCCACTGGGAACTGACTGGTTCTGGTTTCTCTCAGGCTGACTGAAGTCCAGAAGATGGAGAACAGAGCAGAACCTCCAGGATCCAGCTGTCCATCTATGAGGAGTGACCGGTCCAAACAAAGTTCTCCAGACTTCAAAGAACCTGGACCCTCAGAGTAAGAACCCAGTTTCTAACTGATCCATGTGACTCCACAAAGATATAGCTAGAACATTAACTGGTTGATCTTCAGCGTCTGAAAGCAAAGTAACTTTATTTTTCTTTTAACTTAAAGCTAATAATTCTGAAGGATGTCAGTCAGGGAACCAGTAGTGTTAAAATTTTTACAGGCAGGGTGTCTAAGTCTGGCACTAAAGGAGCTGCTCAGCTCCTCTACAGTCTGATGCAGGGGGTGGAAGGTGTTGTCCATGATGGATGTGAGCTTGGACAACACCCTCCTCTCAGCCACGTCCTCCACAGAGTCCAGAGAGCAGCCCAGGACAGAAGTGGCCTTCCTCACCAGCTTATTCAGCCTCTTCCTGTCCCTCTCTGTGCTGCCAGGAGCCCAGCTGACGACAGCGTAGAGGAGGGGTGAGGCCACCACAGAGTCATAGAAGGTCTTTAGCAGAGGCCTGCTCACTCCAAAGGACCTCAGCCTCCTCAGGAGGTGGAGGCGGCTCTGGCCCTTCTTATACAGAGCGTCTGTGTTATGAGTCCAGTCCAGTTTATTGTTGACGTGAACACCCAGGTATCTGAAACTCTCCACAGTTTCTATGTCCTGCCCCTGGATGCTCACAGGTGAGTGAGGAGGGGTCGTCTCCTGAAGTCGATCACCATCTCCTTGGTCTTACTGGTGTTTAAGCACAGATGGTTCTTCTCACACCAGTCCACAAAGTCCATGATGACCGACTGGTACTCCAGCTCATTCCCCTCAGACACACAGCCCACAATGGCCGAGTCATCGGAGAACTTCTGAAGGTGGCAGCTGTCCGTGTTGTAGGTGAAGTCCGAGGTGTAGAGGGTGAAGAGAAACGGAGACAGGACGGTGCCCTGGGGGGCCCCGGTGCTGCAGAGTGCCACCTCTGACTGACAGCCGTGCAGCCGCACGTGCTGAAGGCGGTCAGTGAGGTAGTCCATGGTTCAGTCAGCTAGATGTTTGTTCACCCCAGCGTCCTCCAGCTTCCCCCTCAGCAGCACCGGTCTGATGGTGTTGAAAGTGCAGGGGGGATGGTAGGTCTCTGGAGGGCTGGTGGTTGGAGACGTGTAGAGAGTTGACGGCAGGGAGGGGACGAGTGTGAGGGGAGTCAAATCGGGTGAAGAATCTGTTTAACTCATCTGCAAACTTGGTGTCACCGTCTGCAGCCCTGCTGGTCCTCTGCCCGAAGCCGGAGATGTTCTTCAGACCTCTCCACACATCCCTGACGTTGTTCTGTGCCAGCTGCTCCTCCATCTTCTTCCCATAATCCTTCTTTGCTGCCCTGATCTTCCACTGGAGCTCCCGCTGGACTCTACGCTGCTCCTCTCTGTCCCCTGAGTAGAAAGCCCTCTTCTTCTGGTTCAGGAGGACTTTCAGCTCAGGGGTCACCCAGGGGGGGTTGTTTGGAAAGCATCGTAGCCGTCGTGATGGCACGATGCTCTCCACACAGAAGTTCATGTAGCCAGTGATGCATTCAGTCAGGCTGATCATGTCCCACTGCTTCCGGAGTCCCACAGGCCAATAAAGCCCGGTAGGACTCCTTCTTCAGCTTGACGGCTTCCCTCACCGCTGGTGTCCACCAGCGGGTTCGAGGGTTGCCACCGCGACATGCACCGACAACCTTGCGGCCACAGCTAGGCAAGGCAAGGCAAGGCAAGGCAAATTTATTTATATAGCACAATTCAGTACAAGACAATACAAAGTGCTTTACATGATTAAGATATAGCAAAATAATAAAATGTAGATAGAAAATAGAATAAAAGCAAGTAGGGATAGAATGTAGTAACAAAAAAGAACATTAAAAACAGTAAAACTGTTTAACTAGAACAGTCAAAGGCAATTTTAAACAGATGTGTTTTTAATCTTGATTTAAAAGAACTCAGGCTTTCCGGACTTTTACAATTTTCTGGAAGTTTGTTCCAGATAAGCGGAGCATAGGAACTAAATGCTGCTTCTCCATGTTTGGTTCTGGTTCTAGGTATGCAGAGAAGGCTGGAGCCAGAAGACCTGAGTGGTCTGGATGGTTGATGCCCTGATAACAAGTCTGTGATGTATTTAGGTGCTAAGCCATTTAGGGATTTATAGACTAACAGAAGTATTTCAAAGTCTATTCTCTGAGACACAGGGAGCCAGTGTAAGGACTTTAGAACTGGGGTTATGTGCTCTACTTTCTTAGTCTTAGTGAGGACGCGGGCAGCAGCGTTCTGGATCAGTTGCAGCTGTCTGATCCACTTTTTAGGAAGACCTGTGAAAACACAGTTGCAGTAATCAATTTGACTAAAAATAAATGCATGGATTAGTTTTTCCAGATCCTGCTGAGACATCAGTCCTTTAATCCTGGAAATGTTCCTCAGGTGATAGAAAGCTGACCTTGTAATTGTCCTTAAATGCTTTTGGAGGTTCAGGCCTGAGTCCATCATTACTCCCAGATTTCGGGCCTGATTAGTGGTTTTTAGCTGAAGCGACTGAAGCTGTGTGCTAACTTTTGATCTCTCCTCTATTGGTCCAAATATTATTACTTCAGTTTTGTTTTTATTCACATCCACGTATTGATTTCTTCTAGGCATTTACTCAGTGCTTGAACTGGTCCATAGTCACCTGGTGACATGGTGATGTAGAGCTGTGTGTCGTCTGCATAGTTATGGTAGCTGATGTTGTTGTTTTTTATTATCTGAGCTAGAGGGAGCATGTAGATATTGAATAGGAGGGGACCCAGGATGGACCCTTGGGGAACCCCACATGTGATTTTTGTCATCTCTGATGTAAAGTTACCTACTGATACAAAAAAGTCCCTGTCCTTTAGGTAGGATTTAAACCAGTGGAGAGCTGTACCAGAGAGGCCGACCCAGTTCTCCAGACGTTCTAACAGAATGGAGTGATCAACAGTATCAAATGCTGCACTGAGGTCCAATAGAACCAGCACGGTGGTTCTTCCTCCGACCAGCCGCCTCAACAATAGAGGACAATCCATGATGAGCACAGAAGTCCAACAACAGAACACCACTTGAGTTCAGATCTGGTGGGCCATTCCTCCCAACCACGCCCTTCCAGGTCCCACTGTCATTGCCCACGTAAGCGTTGAAGTCCCCCAGCAAAACGAGGGAGTCCCCAGGAGGGGCACTCTCCAGTACCCCTTCCAAGGACTCCAAAAAGGGTGGGTAATCTGAACTGCTGTTTGGCGCATAAGCACAAACAGTCAGAACCCGTCCCCCCACACGAATGCGGAGGGAGGCCACCCTCTCGTTCACCGGAGAGAACCCCAACGTGCAGGCACCGAGATGAGGGGCAACAAGTATGCCCACCCCAGCTCAGCGGCTCTCACCAGGGGCAACTCCAGAGTGGAAGAATGTCCAGCCCCTCTCAAGGAGACTGGTTCCAGAGCCAGAGCCATGCGTCGAGGTGAGTCCGACTATCTCTAATCGGAACCTCTCAACCTCGCGCACAAGCTCAGGCTCCTTCCCCACCAGAGAGGTGACATTCCACGTCCCAAGAGCCAGCTTCTGCAGTCGAGGATTGGAACGCCAAGGTCCCCGCTCTCTACTGCTACCCGTTATATAATGCACCCGACCCTTTTGGCCCCTCCAACAGGTGGTGAGCCCATTGGAAGGGGGACCCATGTTTCCTCTTCGGGCTGAGCCCGGCCGGGCTCCATTGGCAAAAGCCTGGCCACCAGGTGCTCGTCAACGTGCCCCACCTCCAGGCCTGGCTCCAGAGTGGGGCCCCAGTGACCCACGTCCGGGCGAGGGAACACAACGTCCATTGTTTGTATTCATCATAAGGGCGTTTCAGGCTGCTCTTTGTCTGGTCCCTCACCTAGGACCTATCTGCCTTGGGTGACCCTACTAGGGGCTTAAAGCCCCTGACAGCATAGCTCCTAGGATCATTGGGACACTCAAACCCCTCCACCGCGGTAAGGTGGCAGCAAAGGGAGGGGGTGTCTGCGCAGGGCGGGATATAAACACGGAGCAAGATCACGTGACCAAACTTTCACGGCAGGTAATATGGTCTTAGACTCATTGCGAGAATTTCAACATCTAAGCAGCATGTCTGCTGCTTCACGTGAACATGAGCCGCGCTGCACCATCTCTCATTCACAAACAACGCCAACCCTCCTCCTCTCTTTTTTCCGCTCTCCGCCAAAGTTCTGTCCGCGTGGATGAGTTCAAAGCCATCCAGGGAGACCACTGAGTCCGGGACAAATCCATCTAACCACGTTTCCGTAAAGCACATAATACTAGCGTCCCTGTACTTCCTTTGGAAACGGGTTAAACGGGTCTTGTTGCGGAGAGATCTTAAGTTTCCCATGACAACCGATGGTAAATAACTTATCCTCCGCTTCGTCCTGCCACCCCTGCAGCTTCTCCGTCTCCTCTGTATGTCTGCAGGGATGTCTGATTTCTCAGCGTGGTGGGGAGCTGGGCCGCAGCGCGTAGAGTCCGGTAGTCCGAGGAGCTGATTACGTGTGTAAACAATGGCACACTCGGAGTTGCGGACAAAGGGGTCTCCCCTTGCAGCATCAAAAAGTGCTGAAAGTAGCAGAAAAATAAGCACTAGTCCCAAAAGTTGGCATCTTTAGTGCACATATGTTCAGGATACCCGATCCGATATTCACTAATATAAAAACAATCCAAAGAATACTATAAAGAGGAGAAAGTAGGAAAAGAAGAGATACAGCCGATGTGACCGCTGCTGCTTTTTACCTAACGTAACGATACCAAAACACACTGCCAAGGCTGGTCAGCTTTGCTGCTTTGCCAAAAAACGCTCAGATCAGAAAACAGTTTATCTTTCTATGTAATTCATGTTCTCCAATCAGAGCGAACCATCAAGCAAACACACCAGAGTTTATGGGGACTTTACTGAAGATAGTTTACTGTGAGGAGAATTCAAGTCGTGGTTTTCAAATAAACTGATTAACAAACGTCTGTACCAACACAGAAGGTGGTGACCAGTCTATTTAATTTCTAAATGGTGGTAAAAGTAAGAAAGGCGTGTTTGTAGCTGAAAAATCTGCTGACTGACGACCACCAGTGTCAGTGTAACCGTGGTGGAGAGCCAGCAGACAGCTACATAACCTAACTGTGTTTCAGGAATGCTGACAGTGACTTCTCCTTCTCTGCTTCAGTACTGAGGTGAATTACTGGGTCCCAGCTGCATATTCCTGTGTCACGGTGCACCGTGGGGGGCCCCCCCCCCCCCCCCCACCGTACCGCGGTCTATGTGGCTTTGTATTTGGTTTTACTGTTGAATGGTGCCGCCAGTATAAAGCCTTTGGTCCAAAGCCAGTTTAAGGCTTTAAAGTGTCTGAAAAGCTGCAACACAAACACTTCAACCAGCCATGAAACCATAATGGATTTGTAACATAGTGTTGCTCTGAGAGGGGAGGTGTGGATGGAGGGGAGGTGGTGCTTATGTGGGGGGGGGGGGGGGGGGGGGGAGGAGGACAGTTTTTTAAATATGGTTGTAGCCAATCAGAGTGGAGTCAACCTGGTAGATCTGCATATCGTTACCATAACAACCGTTTTACTGAGGAGGGATGTTTAACCTGACAAAACTACAAAATGACTTTGTTTATTAAAATGCAATTCTTTGTAAAAGTTACATATGCAGCAATATCAACTACATGAAATGGTTTATACGGTGATTTCTGGCACCTTTAAGTTCTGTACTTTGAACATTAATAATGTGATAAAGAGGAAAGCCATACTAAACTGTTTAAAGAGAGATAAAGTACAGATTGTGCTTCTTCAGGAAACAATTAAGTGATGAGGAACTCAGAAAACATCTGAGTGAGCTCATCATGCTTCCATGAAGAGAACGCAAAGCTGAGGTTCTGCTCTGACCCAGCTTCTGGTCCGCTCTTTGTGGTGGACCTCCATGAACATCTCCAGCTTCAGGAGTCGCTCCACCCTGTTGGTAGTGAATGTTTCAGTGATGAAAAATGTCTCCACAGAGGGAGGAAGAGGAGCAGCGTTGATGTGGAGGTGCAGAGGTCCTGCTGTGCTTTGTGTCAGAAGGTCCTGATGGACCCGGTCTCTACCAGTTGTGGACACTGGTTCTGCAGACAGTGCATCACGTCATACTGGGTCCAGTCTGCTCCACCAGGACCCTCCTCCTGCCCCCAGTGTGGGAAAAGACCCAGAAGAGGAGCTGGACTGCTGGCAGCCAATCAGAGCAGCTGTGCTCCAGGTGAGACTGAACATCTCCAATCAGAACTTCCTTCTATCGTCTCTGTTGGACTAATTCCTCGTCTTTAGTTGGGATTTAGAAATTCAAGTGTTTAAAGTCTTTCTGGGATCGATTATTTCCCCTGAATCTCTTGATTTCCAGCTGCTGTAAATGTAACGTCTGTGTTCAACCCAACAACCTATTGGGTTTGCTTTGAAGTGGTTCTGTTTTCAGCCCTTTGTGCTAAATGCATTAAAACTGAAGATATCCTTAAAGCTGCAGCTCATTTTGATGGAAACAAAAAGGTGGAGAAAACAAGCTGCTGCACTGCTGCTTTACAGAAAGAGGGAAGGAAAGTCTGAGAGACAGAAAGCTTTATTTACTCTGACAATAGATCCCAGATTACAGCAGATATATTAGGAGAAACATGGAATATTTCTATCTGCTGTTTACTTCTAAAGGACCAAATCAGTCCCATGTCATTTCTAATCTGGAATTATTCTCTAAAAACATCCAATCCAGTCTGTGAGGGAGAAAAGCATCTGAAATGTGAACACTAGCTGATCCAAGGAGCTGTTTCTCTGGCAGATTAGAGCATTTCCTCCAGATTTCCTTCATTAAGGCTGAAAATGCTGCCAGGAACCATTTTCTGTCTCTCTGCCTCTTCTGTAGCTGCTGTGTTTGTGGGAGAAGGTCAGATAGAAGCAGAGAAATGAGGACAATGGTGACCTGATGCTAAAGAGTTGATGTTGCTGAAAGCTGCTGCATGTTTCTGTCAGCATTTCTTCATCTGATCTGCTTTGTGAATCAGATCCTGACAGTGAACAGATACTGGCCACAAAGCAGAGGCACAACTCTGCTGTCTGACCATCTAACAAGGTTCTGCTTCTAAGGATGGATCCCATTGGTTAGCATCACATCATGTGGACTAAGAGACCTTCTAATGATGACACCTCCTGATGTTCCAGATGTTTCTGCTCCAACTTCATCACTAAATCAGCTTTTTCCTTCAGTTGTCTCTTCTTCTCTGTTCCAGCAGATGTTGGTCTGCAGGAGGTTCTAGAGGAACATAAGATCAGTCTGAGGAGGAGATGTGAATGTGTGACTGAAGGAAGTGATGAACCAGGAAGTAGAACCCTCCTCAACAGGATCTACACTGATCTCTACATCACAGAGGGACAGAGTGAAGAGGTTAATACCCAACATGAGGTGAAGCAGCTGGAGAGAGCTTCCAGGATCCAGAACCTCCATGACTCTCCAATCAGGTGCCACGACATCTTTAAAGCCTCACCTGACCAACATGGAGCCATCAGAGTGGTTCTGACCCTCGGCGTGGCTGGTGTTGGAAAAACCTTCTCAGTGCAGAAGTTCACTCTGGACTGGGCCGAGGGCTTGGAGAACCAAGATGTCCGTGTGGTGGTTCTGCTGTCGTTCAGGGAGCTGAACCTGATCAGAGGTGAGCAGCACAGTCTTCTCACGCTGCTCCATGTTTTCCATCCAACCCTCCAGAAGCTCCCAGCAGAGCAGCTGGCTGCCCACAAACTTCTCTTCATCTTTGACGGCCTGGATGAAAGCAGACTTTCTCTGGACTTCAGCCACAGTCGGCTGGTTTCTGACGTCACACAGAAGTCATCAGTCGACGTTCTGCTGACAAACCTCATCAAGGGGAACCTGCTTCCCTCGGCTCTGGTCTGGATCACCTCCAGACCTGCAGCGGCCAATCAGATCCCTCCTTCATGTGTTGCCAGGGTAACAGAGGTACGAGGCTTCAGCGACGCCCAGAAGGAGGAGTACTTCAGGAGGAGGTTCAGTGATGAAGAGCTGTCCAACAGAATCATCTCCCACATCAAGACCTCCAGGAGCCTCCACATCATGTGTGGAATCCCAGTCTTCTGCTGGATCACTGCTACGGTTCTGGAGAACATGTTGACCACAGAGCAGAGAGGAGAGCTGCCCAAGACCATGACTGACATGTACTCTCACTTCCTGCTGGTCCAGACCAGGAGGAAGAAGAACAAGTACCATGGAGGACATGGGAGGAGTCCACAGGAGCTGATGGAGGCTGACAGGGAAGTTCTCCTGAAGCTGGGGAGGCTGGCGTTTGAACATCTGGAGGAAGAGAACATCATGTTCTACCAAGAAGACCTGCAGCAGTGTGGTCTGGATGTCACAGAGGCCTCGGTGTACTCAGGAGTTTGTACAGAGATCTTCAAGAGAGAGAGCGTGATCTTCCAGAAAGCAGTCTACTGCTTTGTTCATCTGAGCATTCAGGAGTTTCTGGCTGCAGTCTATATGTTCCACTGCTTCACCAGCAGGAACACAGAGGTGATGGAGAACGTCCTGGGACAAAAATACAGTGAAACATCTCTGGATGAGTTCATGAAGGCAGTCATGGATGAATCCCTCAGAAGTAAAAATGGCCACCTGGACCTGTTTGCTCGCTTCCTTCATGGCCTCTCTGTGGAGTCCAACCAGAGACTCTTAGGAGGCCTGCTGGGTCAGACAGAGAACAGTCCAGGAACCATCCAGAGAGTCATCACCAACCTGAAGAAGATGAACACTGCTGAAATCTCTCCTGACAGAAGCATCAACATCTTCCACTGTCTGATGGAGATGAAGGACCTCTCAGTTTATCAGGAGATCCAACAGTTCCTGAAATCAGAGAACAGATCAGAGAAGCTCTCAGAGTATCAGTGCTCAGCTCTGGCCTACATGCTGCAGATGTCAGAGGAGGTTCTGGATGAGTTGGACCTGGAGAAGTACAACACATCACCAGCAGGACGACGGAGACTGGTTCCAGCTGTGAGGAACTGCAGAAAGGCTCGGTGAGTCCAGATGTCTTCATTGACTGATGCTGATTCAGCATTATTGCCGTCCGGTTTATTTATTATTCAGTCGGTTCTGGACATTTAACTACTTCCTTCATACTTTGGACTATTTCAACCACTCAGATTTCTAAATCTTCAGCTCATTCAGGTCAGCTCTGCTGCAGCTTTTGGTATTTAGTGATTTTGATCTTTTAGAAAGATTCAATCATCCAGAGACACATTTTAAACTTTAAACAGCTCTTACCCATAATTCACCTCTTTAGAAAATCACTCTTTAGGTCATGGCTATTGAACTGATGGTCTGTGGGCCACTTCTGGTCCGCTGGTGATGGTAATCTGGGCCGTAAATGACTTCTTTGTAGAAACTAAATAAATCAGAGAAGATCAGAAACATCCATCCATCCATCTATCCATCCTCTTCCTCTTATCCGGGGTCGGGTCGCGGGGGTAGCAGCTTCAGTAGGGAGGCCCAGACGTCCCTCTCTCCAGCCACTTGGGCCAGCTCCTCAGGAGGAATCCCAAGGCGTTCCCAGCAGAGAGACATAGTCCCTCCAGCGTGTCCTGGGTCTTCCTCTGGGCCTCCTCCCGGTGGGACGTGCCCGGAACACCTCACCAGGGAGGCGTCCAGGAGGCATCCTGACCAGATGCCCGAGCCACCTTAACTGGCTCCTCTCGATGTGGAGGAGCAGCGGCTCTACTCTGAGTCCTCCCCGGATGACTGAGCTCCTCACCCTATCTCTAAGGGAGAGCCCAGACACACTACGGAGAAAACTCATTTCAGCCGCTTGTATCCGGGATCTCGTTCTTTCGGTCTCTGGGTCGGGTTCTCCCATCTCTGGTGCTGAGGTCGCCGAAGATCAGAAACATTGTGTGAAAAACAGCCCAGATGAGCGGCATGGTTGAACAGCCTTGGTTTGTCTGCTGTTCAGTTCCTAACCTCTAAGTAACAGGTTAGCTTTCATTGTTCTCTGAAACAGTCCACAACTATGTTTGTCTGCCAGTGTCTACGACTGTCACTGACATCTTCAACCCGTGGAGTAAGCCCCCCCCCCCCCACTGGGTAAAGCCACATAGGTGAGCCCACAAGAAGAGACATGTGGCTTTATTTGCTCTTCAACCATTGGTTAACAAACAGTTGTCTGAAGGTAGGCAGGTTTCTAAAGCTGACTGCAGAACAGAGGATGTCACTAAACAGAACAGACACAGACCTCATGGTGCAGAACTGTCTCTGTCTAAATCCGCCTCTCCAGCATCCCTACACCAAGAAACAGGAAATGAACAACAGCTTTATTTTCAGTTTTATTTAACCAGGAAAAAGACCATTGTAGTCCGTGGGCCAGAATCTGTAGGACGCTTCCTTAAGAAGTTTCGTATGAACTGTCAGGGGGCAACTTTCTTCCACCGGGAAAAGTTGCTACACATAGCAGTGATCTTAAAACACCAATGTTCCCACGTTTTCACTTGCACATTAATAAGTTATAGCCGATAAAAAATCTAAACTGTGGCGCTCCGGTCCAAGAGGTCACGTGATTCGATTTTTGCTGCTCAGCCAATCAGATCGCTGTATTGTCAGCTGTGCGCGTTCACCAGTTCATCATGGCTGCGCTCGTAAGATGTTTGTATGCATTTGTTTCCAGACGAAGAAAGCCCAATAATAGCATTTTCTGGCGCCAGCTGGCTGAGATCTTGATGGCAAGTAAAAATAAATAGCCCAGACCATCCGTCCATCCATCCATCATTCATTTTCTAACACGCTTATCCCCGCTGGGTTCGCGAGGTGCTGGTGTCGATTTCCAGCTGTCAATGGGCAAGACGCGTTGTATAAACTCGTTGTGCCAAACGAGTTATACCCTTCGGAATTTGTAGACTTTTGTATTGTATTTTTGAAATCAATAAAAGTTTTAACCTTCAGCTTTGTGAAGTCTAAATATTTTAAATATCACATTCTAATAAAATGAAATAGATTTTTTAAACTCCTAATACATTGTTCTATTTTTAAAAGAGACATATCTCGTTTTCTTAATATGGTTAATATCTCTATATGGTTCTTGGTTGAATTTAAATCTTATTAAATCTGATAATTTTGGCTGTACCTTTATTCAGTGTTCATTTGATCACACGTGAAATCCGCTCTATATGATCTATTCATGCAGGTCAAAAAGAAAAAGAAAAAAGACGAACAAGTAGACAGCTGTGATGAACTCAGGAAGGTGGATTTTTGGTTTAAGCAGACAGACATGCGACAATCTAATAAGATAAAGCTAATATTTTGGTGACACATGTGGAAATGACCACAGAGCCGTTTACTTTCTCATATTGTGTTATATTGAGTGATCAATCGAGTTTTAACCGACATAGCAATCCTTTATGATCGCACTAACAAGTGTTACATTTTCATTTTTTTCACACTAACTGAACGATAATGTAACGACACCATTGCTATATTTCGTTAAGAAAAGTAAAACATCTTCATTTCCACGCCTAATAGGTTGGAAATGAGGCGGAGTTGACTGGATTTTTTCTTCCAGCTGAATGCGCTCTCAGCGCAGGGAATACAAATTCTGGAGGGGATAAGTCGTTTGGCACATCACCTGTGCTATTCTAGCGCAGCAGGTCTTGGTGATATCACTGTAAATTGGGCAAAAGTCTGGACTATTTCTCCCCTGCGATGGACTGGCGACCTGTCCAGTTTATACAACGCGTCTCACCCATTGACAGCTGGAGATACAGACCGGCACCTTGCGGACGCAGGGATAAGCATGTTAGAAAATGGATGATGGACTGGGCTATTTCTTTTTTCTTGCCATCAAGATCTCAGCCAGCTGGCGCCAGAAAATGCTATTATTGGGCTTTCTTCGTCTGGAAACAGATGCATACAAACATCTTACGGGCGCAGCCATGATGACATGGTGAACTCGCACAGCTGACAATACAGCGATCTGATTGGGTGAGCAGCAAAAATCGAATCACGTAACCTCTTGGACCGGAGCGCCACAGTTTAGATTTTTTATCGGCTATAACTTATTAATGTGCAAGTGAAAACGTGGGAACATTGGTGTTTTGAGATCACTGCTATGTGTAGCAACTTTTCCCGGTGGAAGAAAGTTGCTCCCTGACAGTTCATACGAAAAGTCACCCTACAGATTCTGGCCCACGGCCTAATTGAGATCAAGAACAATAGAGAACAAATGAACAGTGTCCTGCCTGTTGTTAAAAGACAGCAATAAGTTCATGGTGGGAATAAATGACATAAATAAGATAATAAACTAGTTAATAGTTTAAAATTAGTCCAAGTAAATCTGTGCTAACAAAAGTTAAAAAGGTTTGGGTGTGATATTTAATCAGAGAGAGACCTCCCATCTTGGTCAGATCTCTGAATAAAGGTTCCTCAGAGAAGTGAAGGACATCAAGCCTTGTGTGGAGAACTTTTTTCATCTTGTTGGCTCTCTAGCTTCACATAGTCTCCTGTTGTGAGGACAGCAGCAACAGTCCATGACAAGCCAAGCCTAACAACACCACAGTGTCTCTCAGGAGCCCTTTGGCTTGTTCCACTATGTTATGGAGCTGGAACAGAGTTAGAAGAGAAAGATCTCAGCTAACTAGATCCGCTATCATCACACCTCTCAACTTTTAGGGACAGTTAAGAGTGAGATTATGTTCATTTTTTTGGGCTGGGGGAGCGGTGGAGAATGGATCCAGTCAACTGCGTCTCATTTTAACTGACTAGACATGGAAGTGGAGATGTTTTCCTTTGGTTAAAAAGTGAAAGAGGAGTGTCAACACCTTACTGTCCAGTTAGTGGGTTAAACATAAAAACACAAAACTGTTCTCCTGGGATTGTTCCAACATACCAAGACTGCCTGATATGAGCAGAATCACGTCTGTTTAATCTCTATTAACAACATTTACGCTCAATATTGCACCTTCTCACCAAGTAAACGGCTCTGTGGTTCATGCCAGATTTCTGAGGAAAATCCAGTTTGCTCTGATTTTGGCTCATCTCCAGAAATTCTGTCTGCTGCAACCAAAACTCCACCTTCCTGAGTCCATTCAGCTGCTGCTTTATTCTGGTAAAATAGATTTTGTTACTAGATAGACACGCATGAATGGATCAAATGAAACAGACCCCACATGTACAAATAATCACTGAATAAACTTAGAAAGTAGTAGTAGTAGTATGTTTTTGGTGGTATTATTACACTCCTTTTTTAATCAGAATCAGAAATACTTTAATAATCCCAGAGGGAAATTATTTCAGAATGGAGAACTGCTTTTTATTTTATTAAAGAGTTCCACTAATGCAGAGTGCCTCAAGGGATCAAATCGATGTGTCTGTGGACCCACTACAATTTGCATACAGGAAAAACAGAAGTGTTGAGGACACCATTTCTTTTGCTTTAAACTCTGTCTATAAGCATCTAGAGGCACATAAATCATATGCTAGAATGCTATTTATAGACTACAGTTCAGCTTTTAATTCAATGGTCCCAACAAAGGTCATTCATAAATTGAAATGTCTTGGACTTGATGATGCCATTTGTAAATGGATTTAAAATTTTTTGACTTGTCGACCACAAAGGGTCAAAATCAATGATTGCATCTCAGATGAGCTGAATGTTAGCACTGGTTCACCGCAGGGGTGTATTCTGAGCCCCCTGCTGTTTACATTGTATACACACGACCTTGCAGCATCTCATGATAATAATGTCATAATCAATTACGCCAATGACACAACTATCATTGGGCTGATCAGCTCTAACGATGAATCTCATTATCGCGAGGAGGTGGAGAATGTTGTTCAATGGAGTAATGAAAACAACTTGCTTTTGAACACTTCAAAAACGTGTGAACTTGTTATTGATTTTTGTCACAATAGGATTCAGTTGCCTATTACTATTCATGATTCTGATGTGCAGATTATTGAGAAATGTAAATTTTTGGGTGTGACTCTTTCTCATGACTTGAATTGGAGCTCTAATACGACTAATATTGCTAAGAAAGCGAGACAGCGCCTTTTCTTTTTACGTAGGCTTCGAGAGTTTACTCAGAATACTAAGATTTTATTGAATTTTTACTATTGTGTAATTGAGATTGTCCTAACCAGTTATATTACTGTGTGGTTTGGTAATCTCACTCAAAAAGAGAAAAGGGCTTTGAATAAAGTGGTCTGCTCAGCCAGCAGAATTATTGGCTGCACTCCGCTCCTGGAGTTCACATATAAAGCTAGAGTATTGAATTGAGCTTTACAGCTGGCTAATGATGCCTCAGGCCATCCAGCAAGGGCTTTCTTTGAGATGCTTCCCTCAGGGAGAAGGTATCGTTCTGCAAAATGTACTACTGATCGCCATTTACACAGCTTCTTCCCACAAGCTGTGATTGCTTTGAACAAAGCATCTTAAACTAGGCACTTGTATGTATGTATGTATGGATTTTATTGTACAGCATTTTAATATGGAGCATTTTTAATATTGAAGCTTCATGTGGCTTTGTCTGTCTGTTTTCTATGTTGTGTCCTCTGATGTGTTTACGTTGACTTTGCACTCTGAGTTACTTGCACATTTTTTTCCAATGCAGGTAAAACTGCAAATGGCTAATAAAGTGAATCTGAATCTGAAGGCTCCATTCTTGGCCTCTTCCTCTTCTCTCTTTACCCCGTCCTTTTGGGGTCAGTTTTGAGAAACTAGTGTTTAGCTTTTTTAGCCAGAAGACAGACTTTGTGACACTAAAAAGAAAAATAGTTGTTCTATATATAAACTCCTCAGTAGTTTATGTTTTTTGGGTGCATTGATGTCTCTAACATCAGTGTTGACCTTAAAGTCAGAATCTGACACTGACTGCTACAGACCTGAGTGTAAGACTAGAGAATAATCTTAACTTTGATGCTCAGTTAAAATCTGTGGTCCAGTCCAGCTTTTTTAAACTAAAACAGCTGACTAAAGATTTTAATCTCTGCTGTAATTGCAACTTGCTTAGATCCCTGCACTGCACTTTACTCTGGGTTTAATAAAACTCTAGAGGCTTGACTGCAGCTGGTCTAAAATACTGCTGCTCTTCTTTTAACTGCTACCAGAAAATGAGACATTTCTCCAGTTTTACAGCTCTTCAGCATGGCCTGGCACAATGTGTGGCAGCGGCAGCTACTAGTGGCACTTCTGCTGCCACCTTCACTGGCATGTGTCTGCCACCAGGTGGAAGCGCCAGCTGCCACGGCTGTTGCTGTTTTTGGGCTAATGGTTTGTTATGGATGCCTGTTAGTCTATAAATACTTCCAAATAATCATGTTTTATTATTTCCAACAAAAGCTTGTGCAACTATCGCCAGCCTCCTGCCACAAGGTGTCACAATGCCAGCAGTCGAGCTGCAGCAACCGATGGCAGGTTTTCTGGAACCTTGTGGCACCTGCAGTGGCATGCAGCTGCCACAAGGTGAATCATCAAAATCAAAAGACATTTAAGAAATGTTATAGTGTTAATTGTTATTTGTTAATTTCCTAGTTAAGCTACAGTATATGTGTAGTTAATAATGGACAATAAAATGTGACAGACCCATCATATATTATTTTACCTGTTACCATATAGACATATATATGGCATCTCTTGGTGGCCAGGGAATTCAACCTAGTGCCAGTGTTTTTAAGTAATTTTTTCTGTAACATCTCACAGTAATTACTCACATTGTATAATAAAGCACCTGTAGGTGCTGTGAGGCTTTGTCGTCCTTTCAGCATGTCATATTCATATAGTGCTTGTCTTCACTCATTCACACACACATCTGTGTGGGTCAAACAGGACATTGATGTGAAGAGCAGATGTTCATCTGATGATGACATCACTGTTTAGTCATCATCTTTTAGTCTGTTTATCAGTCTTTATTAGTCTGATTTGACTACAACTGATCTGATTCTTTCTCTCATCACAGACTAGTGGGCTGTAGTCTCTCACTGACTGAATGTGAAGTTGTGGCATCAGCTCTGAAGTCCAACCCCTCCCTGACTGACCTGGAAATAGATCAGGTCTATAATGAATGGAGACCCTTTGGAGACTCTGAGATGAAGCATCTCTGTGAGATCCTGGAGACTCCAGTCTATAAAGTAAAGAAGCTGAGGTTGGTTTTATTTTCACTGCTACTTTAATACTTTTTTTAATTAATAATTTTGTTCTGACATTTTTTCTTTACAGACAACCTGCTGTCCAAATGTTTTGCCTTGTCAATTATTTATTTTCTTCTTTGTTATTTTCAGTATTGAACATTTCACACCTAAAATGTTTTGGACTAAAGAACAAAAGTTAGGAAAATAAGTCAAATGATGTAAATTATTGATGGAGATGTTTTAATTTGATTTGGGAAAGATTTAGATAACATCAGATCATTTAGCTTTGTTTTTCATTTCTTTGTCACATCTTTACATGAAACATTAATTTTTGTTCCTCCAGAGTAGTGCCAGGATGACATTCATACACATAAACGGTAAAATAAAAATAATAAAACAGCATTATCTAAAAAATGAATGTCTGAGAAGAACAAAGAGAGAAAATGTAAACTAAATCAAAGCGACGGCACCAGCAGGTTGCATGTTCTCCCTGTGCATGCGTGGGTTCTCTCTGGGTACTCCGGCTTCCTCCCACAGTCCTAAAACATGACTGTTAGCTTAACTGGCCTCTCTGAATTCTCCTTAAGCCGGGCGTACACTGTACGAGTTTTTGCCCTATTCGGGCCGATTCTTCAGTCGTGCGGGCATTTTTTGAATCGGCCGAATTTTAGCTTGATCGTAGAGGGGGGGAGGAGGGGGGACTGGCTTCTCACGACTACCTCCCGATCAGGAATCGGACGATCGGTGAAAATCAAACATGTTTGAAATTCAGTTGGCTGTCGTGAGGTTTTCGTGAGCGCATCCTGCTGTTCAAGCAGAGCTACGAGGGGGCGCCCTCCCCTCCTCTCCGTCCCCGCCAGCGGAGGGAGGGAAGCGGGCGTCCCTGAAGCAACCTCCGCCCGGCCCGCTCGCGGGGGCGTTGGGGAGGGCGGCAACGCGCTGGCCGCCTGTTTCGGCACTCCTCCGCGGTCCGCCGCCTGTTTCGGCACTCCTCCGCTCGCGCGGGGGGGGGGGGGGGGGTTGGGCGGGCGACCTGCCGTGCCGCGCGGCCGCCGGTGCGTCTCATCCCTCCTCTCTCCCCTCCGTTCCCCCGACGCCCGGTGCCTCCTGCGGGCCTCGCCAGAGCTGGGCTCGAACCCCTGCTCTGGGTCCCTGTCACCCACCGTCGCTCGCCTGCCTCTGTCCCCACAGCGAGCGGTCCCAGAGGGGACACGACGTACAGTGTGAGCAGTCCGGTCTCGTCCGAGCGTCGCGCCGCACAGATCGTGAGCGGTGAACTTTTTAAACCCCGCGGTTCCGTCGCACAGTTTGAGATGTATATAAGTACCACGACTGAAAAACTCGTGGGCTGAATTATGTTCAGGTGTTGATAGCAGCAGAAGTCACTACATTAGGATTATTGCACGGGTTGTAGGACAGTGTATTAAATAGATTATTGCACCTTGGTTATTGCACATTAATTATTACAGTTATGGTCACAGTTGCAGTTACAGTGCAGCATTGTAAAATCTGATAGCAGCAGGAATAAATGACCTGCGGTAACGCTCCTTTTTACAGACAGGATGTCTAAGTCTGGCACTAAAGGAGCTGCTCAGCTCCTCTACAGTCTGGTGCAGGGGGTGGAAGGTGTTGTCCATGATGGATGTGAACTTGGACAACACCCTCCTCTCAGCCACTTCCTCCACTGAGTCCAGAGTGCAGCCCAGGACAGAAGTGGCCTTCCTCACCAGCTTATTCAGCCTCTTTCTGTCCCGCTCTGCGCTGCCAGGGGCTGAGCAGACGACAGCGTAGAGGAGGGCTGAGGCCACCACAGAGTCATAGAAAGTTTTTAGCAGAGGCCGGCTCACTCCAAAGGACCTCAGCCTCCTCAGGAGGTGGAGGCGGCTCTGGCCCTTCTTATACAGAGCATCTGTGTTATGAGTCCAGTCCAGTTTATTATTGATGTGAACACCCAGGTATTTGAAACTCTCCACAGTTTCTATGTCCTGCCCCTGGATGTTCACAGGTGAGTGAGGTGGGGGTCTTCTCCTAAAATCTCCTTGGTCTTACTGGTGTTTAAGCACAGATGGTTGTTCTCACACCAGTCCACAAAGTCCATGATGACCGACCGGTACTCCAGCTCGTTCCCCTCAGACACACAGCCCACAATGGCCGAGTCATCAGAGAACTTCTGAAGGTGGCAGCTGTCCGTGTTGTAGGTGAAGTCCGAGGTGTTAAAGGTGAAGAGCAACGGAGACAGAACGGTGCCCTGGGGGGCCCCGGTGCTGCAGAGTGCCACCTCTGACTGATAGCCGTGCAGCCGCACGTACTGAGGGCGGTTAGTGAGGTAGTCCATGGTCCAGTCAGCTAGATGTTTGTCCACCCCAGCGTCCTCCAGCTTCCCCCTAAGCAGCACCGGTCTGATGGTGTTGAAAGCGCTGGAGAAGTCAAAGGACATGACTCACACAGCGCTCCCGGTGGTCTCCAGGTGGGTGAGCGCCCGCTGCAGCAGGTAGATGATGGCATCCTCTACTCCGATGTTGGGCTGGTAAGCAAATTGCAGTGGGTCCAGGGTGGGGCTCACCACGGTGCGCAGGTGTGCTAGGATGAGGCGCTCCATGGTCTTCATCAGGTGGGAGGTCAGGGAGACTGGTCTGAAGTCGGGCCGGTTCCCTGGCGTGCGGCGTTTTGGGAACCGGTACCACACAGGAGGTCTTCCACAGGGTGGGCACCACCCCCAGGCTGAGGCTCAGGTTGTAGATGTAGCTGAGGACCTCACAGAGCTCATCTGCACAGGTCCTCAGTAGCCTGGGGGGGATGCCGTCCGGTCCTGAGGCTTTCCTTTGTTTCAGCCTCGTCAGCTGTCCTCTCACCTGCATTGGTGTGACTGTGAGGGGGGAGGAAGGTAGGGCTGAAGGTGTGGATGGGTCAGTCGTTGATAGGAGTGGCGGTGGGGGGGATGGTAGGTCTCTGAAGGGCTGGTGGTTGGAGACGTGTGGAGAGTTGACGGCAGTGAGGGGGCCAGTGAGGGGGGAGTCGAACCGAGTGAAGAATGTGTTCAACTCATCTGCAGACTTGGTGTCTCCGTCTGCAGTCCTGCTGGTCCTCTGCCCGAAGCCGGAGATGTTCTTCAGACCTCTCCACACATCCCTGACGTTGTTCTGTGCCAGCTGCTCCTCCATCTTCTTCCCATAGTCCTTCTTTGCTGCCCTGATCTTTCACTGTAGCTCCCGCTGGACTCTACGCTGCTCCTCTCTGTCCCCTGAGTAGAAACCCCTCTTCTTCTGGTTCAGTAGGACTTTCAGTTCAGGGGTCACCCAGCGGGGGTTGTTTGGAAAGCATCGTAGCCGTCGTGTTGGCACGATGCTCTCCACACAGAAGTTCATGTAGTCAGTGATGCATTCAGTCAGGCTGTTGATGTCATCACCATGAGAGCTTTGGAACATGCTCCAGTCTGTGGTTCTGAAACATTCCTTCAGCTTCTCACTGGCTTCGTCTGACCAAACTTTCACTGACTTCTGTGCCTTTTGTCTCCTCACCAGTGGAATGTAATGGGGGAGCAGATAGACAAGGTTGTGGTCTGAGCGTCCCAGAGGGCGGAGGGGGGCGGCGGTGTAAGCGTCCTTAACGTTAGCATAAAAAAGGTCCAGCGTTTTATTGTCCCTTGTTTTACACGTGACGTACTGGGTGAGCGTCGGGAGGGTGGAACGGAGAGAGGCATGGTTGAAATCCCCTGTGATAAGCAGGAGAGCGCGGGAATGCTGTGTTTGCAGATTGTTTACAGCGGCGTGGATCCGCTCACACGCTGCGGCAGCGTCCGCGGAGGGAGGGATGTAAACACAGATCATGATCACGTGGCCGAACTCTCTCGGCAAGTAATAAGGTCTTAAGCTCACTGCGAGAAGTTCAACATCCGAGCAGCATATCTGCTGCTTCACGTGAACATGCGCCGCGCTACACCACCTCTCATTCACAAACACCGCCAGCCCTCCCCCTCTCTTTTTTCCGCTCCCCGCAAAAGTTCTGTCCGCGCGGATAAGTTTAAAGCCGTCCAGGGAGATCACTGAGTCCGGGGCAGATCCATCTAACCACGTCTCCGTGAAGCACATAATGCTAGCGTCTCTGTACTTACTTTGGAAACGGGTTAGTGCTGTGAGTTCTTCGGTCTTGTTCCGTAAAGATCTAATGTTTCCAGTGACAACCGATGGTAAATAACCTTTCCTCCGCTTCGTCCTCCCGCCCCGACATCCTCTCCGCCTCCTCCGTATTTCTGCGGGGATGTGTAGTTTCTCAGCGTGGTGATGAACGGGGCCGCAGCGCGAGGAGTCACGTAGTCCGAGAAGCTGGTTCCTCGTGTAGATCAAGGGACGCTCGGAGTTGCGGACAAAGGGATCTCCACTCGCGGAATCGAAATGTGCCGAAAGTAACAAAAATATAATCACTAGAGTCCCAAAAGTTGGTTTCTTCAGGGCATCTAGGCTCAGAATACCCGATCCGGTATTCAATAATATACAAGCAATCCAGAAAACACAATAAAAAGGAGAAAGTAGGAAAAGAAGGGATACAGCCGATGTGACTGGCTGCTGCCTGCGCAGCGCCATCTTGGAAACTATTTGGAATGATAGAAAGGAAAGACGTGGGAGGAGGGGGTACTTTTGCGCAAGATGGTATAAGATATAAAGTGGAATCAATAAGGCAGAATTATGAATCAATAGTTGTTAAGATCTGGACAGGAAACAGTCAGATTTCAGTGATTAATCTATATAATTCTAGCAGGCAGTTGACCATTCAACATCTTTTTGAAGTAAATAAACAGCATGAAGGAAAGACTGTATGGTGTGGTGATTTCAATTCACATCATATTTTATGGAGGAGTCTAAATACAGATGCAAATAGATTGGCCATTGAAGAGTTTCTTGAATTACATTCACTGTTTTGTGTTAATGATGGATGTCCTACTAGGAATGATTGTAACAGAAATTCAGAAAGTGTTTTAGTTTTAACATTGGTGTCACATGGAATAGCTGGAATTACATCTTGGATGTGATGAGTGATTCTCCTATGGGTAGTGATCATTTTCCTGTTATAATACCAGTTGGTTCTGAAGTAGTTAGAGAAGAGGAAGTACTGATTCCAAGATGGAGACTAAGTAGGGCTACTTGGGAATTATTTCAATATTTAGTTAATAACCACTGATACCACTAACTCAAAGATTGTGTCTGTTATTGTTAATGCAGCTGAAACTGCAATTTCTAAAACAGGGGTAGTAGTATTGCTATAAGGGGAAGAAATAAAGCTATTAAATTGGTAAGGAGATGCCATACTTTTGAGGCATTAATTCAATACAAGAAAGCACAAGCTATAGTTTGGAACATGAAAGTTCCGTATGTAACTATGTTTCTATGAATTCTGGATGACCGCCAGAGAGCGGTGCTGAAAGCACTGAATGTTCCCTTCGGGCATGCGCAGTTCGAGTAATTATACCAACAGGGTCACACCTGTGACGCCGGATGACCACTCAGAGGCTATATAGCCTTGTGTCATCCTGGGCTCTGTTCCTACAGAATCTTCTCACAGAAGCAAGGATTCTAGTGACAGAGAAACTCTGGCGGTCATCTGGGATTCATAAAGACATAGTTAAATACGTATCTTTCGTTCTATTTCATCCCTCCTGACCGCCAGAGGGTGGTGCTGAAAGCACTGAATGACTATTGCCAACTATGTCACAAGGAATCCTGAGCACATACCTCACTGAGAGAGCCCAGCAGAACCTTGTAAAAGGACCTGACCCAGTGGATGAGTGTCAGCCACATTTACTTTGTAGAACCACGTGAAGGTGGTCGGGGTAGCCCATGATGCAGCAGTACATATTGCTTCCAGCAAGACCCCTCTCAAAGCCCCCCAGGAAGCAGAGACGCTCCTGGTGGAATGTGCTCTCATACTGACTGGCAGGGAGCAGCGACCTGCAGCGTAGGCGTGGCAGATGACACTCACAATCCTATGGGACAGACACTGCTTGGAAAGAGGACAGCCTAACCTCGGACCCCCATAATATAGGAAAAGCTGGTCCGAGCGTCTTAGATTCATGGTGGCTGCAATGTATGCCTCCAACGCTCTTACTAGGCACAATAACCCACACCCGTCCTCAGTTGCACCTGACTAAGGCTGAAACCGAGCCAACCGCAATGGCTGGTTGCGGTGAAAAGGAGACATCACTTTAGGCACAAATGCAGTATTAGGCCACAGGGTAACAGCAGAACCATCTGGAGCCCACCTCATACAGGTAGGGCTGACAGAGAAAGCATGTAGCTTGCCGACCCTCTTAGGTGAGACAGAACGGCAGTCTTGCAGGAAAGCCACTTGAGGTCCGCTTGTGCCAAAAGTTCAAATGGAGGGTGGCACAGAGCCGCGAAAACCAACAGTAGGTCCCAATCAAGCACTCGTGGAGCCGAAAGCACCTGAGGGCCATGTGCACAGCCCGCAACCCCAGCACGTTTGTGCTCTGTGCACTCCCTTGGGTCCCAGAGACCCCGAACCGCTCTGTGTTGCCATATGGCGCCCCAGCCCATGGGGCTGGCATCTGTGGTGACCACCTCCCTTGAGACACACCACTAGCCCCATTGGAACACCACTGGACAAAAGGGTCCTGTCTCGCCAAGGAGCTAGGGCATGAAGGCTTATCCTGTGCAGCCTGGCGTCTAGGTGAAAGCTGTTGAGCCACAATTACAAAGGACGCAGAAGGAGCAAACCCAAGGGCATGACACGAGTGACTGATGTCAGTTTGGCCAGCATTCGCAGAATATAGGGAAACTGCCTGCCCAGCCTGAATCAACTGACAAGCTGGAGTATGTTGTCCACACTGTGGACAGATGGACGGGCCCTCATGGCAGTGGAGTCCAGATGCACCCCAAGAAAGGTGTTTGTCTGAGATGGAACTAGACAACTCTTTGTCAAGTTGACTTTGAGGCCCAACAGTGACACCTGATGAAGAAGCCGGGATGTATCCTGAGAGGCAGCTACCTGAGAGGGAGCGCAGAGAAGCCAGTCGTCCAGGTATGGCAGAATCCTGACTCCGGACGTCCGCAGAGGAGAGAGGGCCACTTTCACGCATCGAGTAAAGGAAAGGGAGAGCCCGAATGTGAACACCTGGAATTGCAAATTGCGACCACGATAGGCAAACCTGAGAAAGCGGCAATGTTCTGCCGCAATAGGCACATGAAAGTAGGGGTCTGTCAGATCGACTGATGTAAACCAATTTCCCTGCCACAATGGTCTGAAGAACCTCTGCTGTGGTGAGCATGTGACTGGGAAGGACCTTTAGGTACTGATTGAGTCCCCTTAGATCTAAAGTGGGGCGAAAACCGCCCGTCTTTTTTGCCACGAGGAAATATGTTGAGTAGTAGCCTCTGGGTTGCCGCAGAGGATCCATGGCCTCAATTGCCCCCTTGGCCAGGAGGGTAGAAAGCTCCTGGTCCAGTGCTAGGGATTTCACCGGGTCCGTGATAAAAGTAATTTTGACCCGGCGTGAAAGGGGGGGCCGCCGTCGGACCTGGAGCCTGTACATGCGTTAAGGTGGCAACCACCCATGGATCCACAGTGTGAGCAGCCCAGAAATTCAGCTGCTGATGGGAAAAATGTCTAGCGTCTGGCCCGGCGGCATCATCTTCTATCCCCCCTGCCCCTGGGAGCCCTGAGGGGAGGGCGTCCAGGATCTGAGGCCCGGGTCTGTCTAAATGGGTAGCAGACTGGCTCACGAAAGACCCTGCTGGGTCTCTGCCGCACATCATGGGGATAGGAACCCACAGGTCTATCACCAGTCCGGGGCCGTGGGCGAGCATTGGAGGTAGCAGCAAGGCACCTCGAACACTGAGCAAAGGGGCGTACGCTCCTGCAAAGGACACCAAGCTGCTGGCTGGTCTGGCGGGCCTGAAGGGCAGCTGACGCAAAGAACTCCCCTGGCACAACCAGGACACCCTTGAAGGTCCAACGGCATGCCTCGGTGAGGGGAGACCGTGCAAGCCACACCTGTCTACGAGCTTGGACAAGGAATGACATGACACGGCCAAGCTCTCTGGTCATCAGCGCAAAGGCCTGCAATGTTGCATCGTTAAAACCAACCGCTTCAGCGGCACCACCGGCGTCCTGAACAGATGTAGAGAGGGCAAACATGAGGTGTGCCAGGGAGTTGCCAAAGCGGCCAGCATGCACTCATGCATTGTATGCCTTACACAGGAGGTCATCTGTAACCTGACGAGTCCTTGGGCATCTGACGTCAGGAAACAGGGCTTCATCTGGCGCGACAGTGGGTTCAACTGCTAGCATACAGTCCAGGTTGGCCTTTGCCAATTTGTGCATGGCAGCTAACACCCAACCATCAGCGGAGAGCTGTGACAATGCTCTCTGGTCCCGCTAACAAGCATGCAACTCCTTAAGGTACTCCTCTGATGGAGGTACAGAAAAGGGAGTAGGAGCCCGTCCGTGCCTGAAAAAGGCACTCCTGGAGTCAGATACCTCCCCTTGTGGGCGTTCCAGCTGCAGCTGCTTCAGGGCCATAGACATTACATCCCGCATGGAACTGTCACCGTCATCCCCAATTGCACTCTGGGATGAAAATGACCCAGTCTCAGAGGCTTGAGAGGACCCTGCCTCCTCATCATCTCTGAAATGAAAAGCAGAGACACCGAGAGATATGACATCCTCCTCTGCGACCCGTTCAGGCAGGGGTGGGGAAGAGAGCCCAGCCACTGGAAGAGAGGCATCAGACTGACATGTCTGCAACAAAGATTTCATCTCTGCCAACTCTGCCGACAACTGCTCCACCCTTGTGTCTCCTCCGGGGGGTGCCAAGGCCGCGGTCCCACAACGGCGCTTAGAACGCCTAAGGGGATCCTCCTGCCCAGAGGGCGGAAGGTCAGAACCCTCCTGGGGGCACAACTGGGCCAACCGAGCCACCCTCGCTGCATGGGGCATAAAACTACAATTCATGCAGGGGTTCTCGGACAGTGCCTCCACAAGGTGCTCATGTCCAAGGCAGGTAGCCATCCTCTGCATGGAGGGCAGCCCCACAATCCATGCAGCTGTGGGAGCCATCTATGTCAAAGGTCAACAAAGCTCAGCCCAATTAAGAAATGAAAATGAGCTAAAATCGGGAGAGGGGTGCGAACGCAGCCGTCACCAATTATAGCAGAGCCACGAAAGAGGCTGCAAACACAAGGAGGCTGATATTGGGAGTGGGGGTGAACACGCTGTCGTCACCAGTTATAAAACCAAAAAACCAAAGGAGCTAACAACGTTAGCCGTACTCAAACTTCGGTAAATGAAGTTGGTCACACTTGGAGAGGGGGTGAACACGCTGTCCTCACCAATTATAAATCCAATAAACAAAAGGAGCTAACAACGTTAGCCGTACTCAAGCTCCAGTAAATGAGGTTGGTCACACCGGGAGAGAGGGCAGAAACGCTGCCAGCGAGAGATGGGGCGTCAAACAACAGGAAAGATGGCGAACTGCTTGTGAGAAGAAAAAAGGAACAGAGCCAAGGATGACACGAGGCTAAATAGCTTCTGAGTGTTCATCCGCCGTCACAGGTGTGACCCTGTTGGTATAAGTACTCGAACTGCGCATGCCCGAAGGGAACATTCAGTGCTTTCAGCACCGCACTCTGTATATAGTTCAGAAAATGTATCTGAAGATATAAAGACTTGTAAAGAGAAGATTTTAGCTGATAATCCAGGAGCCACTAATAAGAGAATAGTTTCAAATAAAGATCTAGATATGCCTTTTACTTTGGGGGTTACAGAAGACAGAGCATTAAAAATTGCTTTTTTCATCTCATACAGTCGGTCGAGGCAGATGACCGTTCATACTGAGCCCGGTTCTGCTGGAGGTTTTCCTTTCTGCTAATGGGTGGTTTTTCTTTCCACTGCCGCTTTATGCTTGCTCAGTATGAGGGATTGCTGCAAAGCCATGGACAATGCAGACGACTCTCCCTGTAGCTCTACGCTTCTCCAGGAGTGAATGTTATTTGTCAGGACATTGAAGCAATCAACTGGTTGCCTTATATAGGACATTTTTGACCAATCTGTATAATATGATTGATTTTCACTTTGTAAAGTGCCTCGAGATGACATGTTTCATGAATTGGCGCTATATAAACAAATTCTAATTGAATTAAATTGAAATGTTAAACAATCAACACCAGGAAAAGATGGAGTTTGTAATATAATGCTTAAATATTTAAATGATATACATCTCTTGCTGTTATTTTAAAACTGTTTAATCTGATTTGGGAGACGGGATTATTCCTGCGGCATGGAAACAGTCAGTTATAATTCCTGTGTTGAAGCCAGGTAAAAATGCAGCAGACCCTTCAAACTATAGGCCTATAGCTCTTACATCTCAATTAGGGAAAACAATGGAGAGAATGCAAAAGAATATCCGTCCGTCCGTCCGTTTTCTTCCGCTTAGCCGGGGTCGGGTCGCGGGGGTAGCAGCTTCAGTAGGGAGGCCCAGACGTCCCTCTCCCCAGCCACCTGAGCCAGCTCCTCCGGGGGAATCCCAAGGCGTTCCCAGGCCAGCCGGGAGACATAGTCCCTCAAGCGTCCTGGGTCTTCCCCTGTGCCTCCTCCCGGTGGGACGTGCCCGGAACACCTCTCCAGGGAGGCGCCCGGGAGGCATCCGAACCAGATGCCTGAGCCACCTCAACTGGCTCCTCTCGACGTGGAGGAACAGCAGCTCTACTCTGAGTCCTCCCCGGATGACTGAGCTCCTCACCCTATCTCTAAGGGAGACCCCAGACACACTACGGAGAAAACTCATTTCGGCCGCTTGTATCCAGGATCTCGTTCTTTTGGTCACGACCCAAGGCTCATGACCATAGATGAGGGTAGGAACCTAGATCGACCGGTAAATCGAGAGCTTTGCCTTTTGGCTCAGCTCTCTCTTCACCACAACGGACCGGTACAGCACCCGCTTCACAGCAGACGCCACACCAATCCGCCTGTCAATCTCCCGCTCCATCTTCCCCTCATTTGTGAACAAGACCCCAAGATACTTGAACTCCTCCACTAGGGGTAGCACATCCTCCCCAACCCGGAGAAGGCACTCTACCCTTTTCCGGTTCAAGACCATGGTCTCGGATTTGGAGGCACTGATTTTCATCCCGGCCGCTTCGCACTTGGCTGCGAACCGCTCCAGTGAGAGCTGTAGATCACGCCCTGATGAAGCCAATAGGACCACGTCATCCGCAAATAGCAGAGACGCAATCCTAAGGCCACCAAAACGGATCTCATCAACACCTTGGCTGCGCCTAAAAATTTTGTCCATAAAAGTTATGAACAGAATCGATGACAAAGGGCAACCTTGGCGGAGTCCAACTCTCACTGGAAACGAGTCCGACTTACTGCCGGCAATGCGGACCAGACTCTGACACCGGTCATACAGAGACCTGCCTGACAGCCCTTATTTAAGGGCCCGGTACTCCATACTCCCGGAGTACCCCCCACAGGATCCCTCGGGGGACATGGTCAAATGCCTTCTCCAGATCCACAAAGCACATGTAGACTGGTTGGGCAAACTCTCATGCCCCCTCCAGGATCCTGCTGAGGGTGTAGAACTGATCCAGTGTTCCACCGCCAGGACGAAAACCACACTGCTCTTCATGAATCCGAGATTCGACTATCCGATGGACCCTCCTTTCCAGAACCCCTGAATAGACCTTACCAGGGGGGCTTAAGAGTGTGATTCCTCTGTAGTTGGAACACACCCTCTGGTCCCCCTTTTTAAATAGGGGGACCACCACCCCAGTCTGCCAATCCAGGGGAACTGCCCCCGATGTCCACGCAATGTTGCAGAGCCGCGTTAACAAACACAGCTCCACAACATCCAGAGCCTTAAGGTACTCCACCCCCGGGGCCTTGCCACCGAGGAGCTTTTTAACAACCTCGGCAACCTCAGCACCAGATGGGGAAACCCGACCCAGAGTCCTCAGGCTCTGCTTCTGCAATGGAAGACGTGTTGGTGGGATTAAGGAGGTCTTTGAAGTATTCTGCCCACCGAAGCACAACGTCCCAAGTCAAGGTCAGCAGCACACCACCCCCACTATAAACAGTGTTGGTACTTCACTGCTTCCCCCTCCTGAGATGCCGGATAGTGGACCAGAATCACTTTGAAGTCGTACGGAAGTCTTTCTCCATGGCCTCTCCGAACTCTTCCCACACCCAAGTTTTTGCCTCGGCGACCAGCCGAACCGCATGCCGCTTCGACTGCCGGTACACATCAGCTGCTTCCGGAGTCCCACAGGCCAAAAAAGCCCCGTAGGTGTCCTTCTTCAGCGTGACGGCTTCCCTCACCACTGGTGTCGACCAGCGGGTTCGAGGGTTGCCGCCGCCACATGCACCGACAACCTTGCAGCCACAGCTCCGACTAGCCGCCTCAACAATAGAGGCGCGGAACATGGTCCATTCAGACTCAATGTCCCCCGCCTCCCTCAGACGTGTTCAAAGCTCTCCCGGATGTGGGAGTTGAAGCTCCGTCTCACAGGGGACTCTGCCAGACGTTCCCAGCAAACCCTCACAGTACGTTTGGGCCTGCCAGGTCTGACCGGCTTCCTCCCCCACCATCGGAGCCAACTCACCACCAGGTAGTGGTCGGTGGAGAGCTCCGCCCCTCTCTTCACCCGAGTGTCCAAGACATGTGACCGCAGGTCAGATGAAACGACAACAAAGTCGATCATCGAACTGCGCCCTAGGGTGTCCTGGTGCCAAGAGCACATGTGGACACCCTTATGCTTGAACATGGTGTTTGTGATGGACAATCCATGACGAGCACAGAAGTCCAACAATAGAACACCACTCGAGTTCAGATCAGGTGGGCCGTTCCTCCCAACCACGCCCCTCCAGGTCCCACTGTCATTGCCCACGTGAGCGTTGAAGTCCCCCAGCATAACGAGGGAGTCCTCAGGAGGGGCACTCTCCAGTACCTCCTTCAAGGACTCCAAAAAGGGTGGGTAATCTGAACTGCTGTTTGGCGCGTAAGCGCAAACAACATTCAGAACCCGTCCCCCCACACGAATGCGGAGGGAGGCCACACTCTCGTTCACCGGGGAGAACCACAACATACAGGCACCGAGATGGGGGGCAACAAGTATGCCCACCCCAGCTCGGCGCCCCTCACCGGGATCAACTCGAGAGTGGAATAATGTCCAGACCCTCTCAAGGAGACTGGTTCCAGAGCCAGAGCCATGCATCGAGGTGAGCCCGACTATCTGTAGTCGGAACCTCTCAACCTTGCGCATTAGCTCAGGCTCCTTCCCCACCAGCGAGGTGACATTATACGTCCCAAGAGCTAGCTTCTGCAGCCGAGGATCAGAATGCCAAGGCTCCCGCCCTCTACTGCCACCCATTGCACAACGCACCCGACCCCTTTGGCCCCTCCCGTAGTTGGTGAGCCCATCGGAAGGGGGACCCATGTCATCTCTTTGGGCTAAGCGCGGCCGGGCTCCATGGGCAAAAGCCCGGCCACCAGATGCTCGCCAACGTGCCCCACCTCCAGGCCTTGCTCCAGAGTGGGGCCCCGGTGACCCACTAAGGCTGTGCTGCAGGACTGTTGGGAACATCATAAATCTGATTGTAATAGCTCTGTATGGATTGGGGACATAAAAGCTCCAGATTTAGGTGTGACTCAGTTCCAGTATAGTTTTACGGTTCCACAGTCACCAATTCCATCATGGTTATTTATCACACCAGAAGTTGATTGGGTAAAGCAATTGGGGAATCTCTTAAAAAGGGAAATACTCCTGAATGGCTAATAGTTAGTAATTATTTTTGGAAGATTTAAACATAGTATAAGTATGTATACAGATAGATCTAAAGATTTCAAATAATGGCAGAACAGGAGCAGCTGTGAATATCCAACACCATAGAGTCATGATTAAAGGGGAAGTCCGGTCAACAAGGAAAAATCAGTGGATAATAAGCTATACCTAAAACTAATATGACCGTGGTGATTTAATGAATTCAGCGTTAATCAATAAGAAATCAAAAGCATAAAATTTCGTCTCAAACACTGTGTATGGGGGCACACACCGCCGGCCGTCCGGCGGGCTTCGCGCACCGCCGGCCGTCCGGCGGGGTTCACGCACCGCCGGCCAGCCGCCACCTCAGATGCTGTCACGCATTTTCCCCGCCCGTCCACCGGGCGATTCACACGAACGCGTTCGGCAGCGCTCCCCTATGACTCACAAAAAATCTGGTGCAGACCGGTCGATGCAGCGAGGAGATACAGGCGTTGGATAATGATAATGCATTTGGCCACCAGACCGGACTAAATTGTTTGGCGTGCCGGACAGTTTATACCGATTCCTGGATGGTGATTACAAACAGAAAAAATGGCCGATGACGCTTGGCCCATTTTCCAGTCTTTCTAAGCCCTCGACACTCAAGCCATCGTTTGAGCTGAACGTTGGTATGTTGTTCCACAGTTCTACCAGTAAACTGGGCGCCTGGACATCCTCTTGCGATAGTTTAACAGCTGAAAAGTCGGTCATATCCTTGTATCTGTTGCACGTGTAATGGCTGGTTGCTACGTGCGCTCTCAACCTGTTGTCCTACCTTAGCGGCAAAAGGCGTTGCTCATGAGATGGTGACGTCACGTGCACGGTACGCCAATCACTAGGAACTGTTGTACACAGCTGCGATCAACAGCATTTATTTCGGATTTCCAGAGGACTTCACCATTGAAATTTGCGAGAGCATTTGTTAAAGCAACAATGCTCACGTGCATGGCAGTTGGATGTAACAATATATCAGGTAATCCACCGGGTTTTTTGTTGGAATACCTACTTGAAGAGGGAGGATTTGCCATCGTGCTTCTGGCCAGAGAGAAACAACGTCATATGGAGCCAACATTTAGAAGAAGAAGGTCTTCAAGATGACATTAGAGCGAGACTTTTCAGTAGGTTTTTTTTTTTTTTATAATGTAGAATTTGCCGAAACATTTGTTTACCCGACCAGAGGAGCGGAGGGATACGACACGCTTGGAAAGAATGCTCAGTGTTGCAAAGCCCACTTATTTTATGTGACTTTGGTCTTATTTTTTCTAAAGTCGCTTGTAAATTTCATGAGTTGCGGGTTGCAGGTTTTTTTGGGCTTGTTTCTGAAAGTGTAGTCGATTGTTTGGGGTCTAAACTAAGTGACGCCGAAATATCCCTCCTGACAGGAGCAGAGAGTAAACTCAGAAGGAGCCACTCTGCCCGTATTTTCTGCAGTTTACGGTTGCAATAACTGATGATAACTGCTGAAAGTAGATTAGGCGGTGCAGGTCACCATTTTGAGCAGAGATTGATTCTAAAGATGAGTTTTATACTCATAACATTGCAGAACACAACCCATAAACCATACTTTAATGCTTATCTGTTGTCTTTTTATCTCTCTAAAATGTAAAATTAGTATTCATTTAAATTTAAATGCTTAATACCATGTCTATCTTTGTTTAAGAGGTTAAAAAAATATTTTGGCATGAAAACGGGTATTTATTTACAAGGGGACAGATATGGCATTGGGACTTGCTCTACAGCCGATACCGCACCGTTGCGTCACAAACTGGGAGGTGGCAGTACTGTTCTTCACCAAGATGGCTGCCCCCATAAAAAGACCTTCAAATGAAAATTACTCTTAATTAAAAAAGCTTATCATTTATTGAACAGTATGTAATGATTTTATAATTAAAGTACTTTTAGCAGTTTGAATTCAGATTTTGACTGGACTTCTCCTTTAAAGGAGAACCACAGATCATCTAGCAGTTTTTACAGTTTAATTAATTGCCATTGTGTTGGCTTTAGAATGGTTGCTTGATGATAATATTAGAGAAAAAAGTAAATGTATAATTGCATCAGATAGTCAAGCTGCATTAGTAAGTATAAAATCTAGCAAATCTTGTATATTAGATTTATTATTAGGTATATATCACTTATTAGTTCAGCTACTTAATAATTCAATTAAATTTAATTTTTGTTTATGTAGCGCCAATTCATGAAACATGTCATCTCAAGGCACTTTACAAATTCAAGTTCAATCATATTATACAGATTGGTCAAAAATGTCCTATTTAAGGGAACCAGTTGATTGCATCAAAGTCACGACAAGCAGCATTCACTCCTGGAGAAGCGTAGAGCCACAGGGAGAGTCGTCTGCATTGTCCATGGCTTTGCAGCAATCCCTCATACTGAGCATGCATGAAGTTAATGCCATCCAGATTAAGTGATTGATTAAGATTTTTTTTTTGAGGACTCTGGTTCAAAGATTACAACTTCTGTCTTGTCAGAATTTAAATGCAGAGAATTTAAAGTCATCCAGCTATTGATGTCATCAAGACATGACGGCAGTCGAAGTAATTGATTGGATTCATCAGGATTTATGGATAAATATAGCTGAGTGTCATCAGCATAACAGTGGAAATTAATCCTATGCTGTCTGATAATTTTGCCAATCGGAAGCATATATATATAGTAAAGAGAATTGGTCCAAGGACTGAACCCTGTGGTACTCCACAAGTGACCCTAGAGTTTGAGGAAGATTTATTATTAACATGAACAAACTGGAATCTGTCCGACAGATAAGATTTAAACCAGCCTAATGCTTTCCCCTTAATCCCTACAGTATGCTCAAGTCTTTGTAGGAGAATATTGTGATCAACTGTGTCAAATGCAGCACTGAGATCTAACAGGACAAATACAGACACAAGTCCATTATCTGAGACCATGAGAATATCAATATATCAGTGCTATGATGAGCTCTGAAGCCTGACTGAAACTCCTCAGGTAGGTCATTACTTTGTAAATGTTCACATAGTTGATAAACAACTGCTTTCTCAGTCAGATTGTGGTTTATTGGGGATCATTGAAAATAAATAATTAATTCTAGGTAAGACCATCATTTTAATTTAAGATACCACACCCATAAGTAAAATTGGAAGAGATTTCCATCTTTCAAGGTCCTCTTCTATCTTTTTTAATAGCGGGTTGTGGTTCAATTTTGGTAAATCCGCTAGTTTAGACAACACAGTAATACCCAAATATTTAATATATCCTGATTGCAGTTGTAAATCTAGGGGGTTCTGAAAAGAGCAATTAATTGGCAGTACCGTAGATTTAGACACATTTATAGAGTAATCTGAGACTTTTGAGAAAGATTCTAGTAATCTAATTACTTGAGAGAGGGAAGTGTTTGAGAGGTGGAGATAGAGTAATACGTCATCAGCATAAAGACTAATTTTATGTTCTATATTAATGCATTGTATACCTTTAACAACACTACTTTTTCTAATTGTTGCTGCTAGTGGTTCGAATAAAAAAATAGCAAAAAGTGAGGGGGAAAGCGGGCATCCTTGCCTAGTGCCCCTCTGGAGACAAAAGGTTGAAGATGTTTGATTATTTGTCCTGACACAGGCTGTTGGAAAGCTGTATACATTTTTTAACCAATTTATTAAAAAAATTGCCAAAACAATTTTATGTAGAATAGCAAATAAAAAACTCCAGTTTACTCTATCAAATGTTTTTTCTGCATCTAGAGACAATATATTGGTTTTAATATTTTTACTGTAGTAATAATCAATTAAATTAAGTAATCTGAGTGTGTTTGTGGATGAGTGCCTTCCTCTGATGAAACCAGTGTGATCTGGATGGATTATGAGAGGAGCTACTTTGTCTAATTGGTTTGCAAAAGCTTTACAGATTATCTTAATATCCACATTAATTAAGGATATGGGACAATAACTGGTGGGAAACATAGGATCTTTGCCAGGCTTAAGCAGAAGACTGATGGTAGCAGAATTCATTTTAGCTGGAAATCTGCCTTTTCCTGAATTTCCTGCAACATTCTGTGGAACGTTGGAGCTAGAATATTCCAGAACTCTTTATAAAACTCAGTAGGGAATCCATCTGGACCTGTAGCCTTTTTATTGGGCATTCAATTAAGAGCTTCCTGAATTTCTCCTGTTGTCAGCGGTGAATCCAGGAACTTAATTTAGGAAGTGTTATTTTATCCAGAAATTGCTTGATGTCATTATCTGATGGATTTATCTGTGATGTGTACAACGATTTGTAGGAATCTCAAAAGGTGTTTTTTATACATACAGGGTCACATAATGTATTACCAGTTGAGTCTGCAACTGCAAATATGGTCGTTTTTTCTTTGTTTGTTTTTAGCCGATTAGCTAAGAATCAATCAATCAATCAATCAATCAATCAAATTTTATTGTCAATTACAATTTGCATTGCAATCGAAAAATCAGTTCGAGTACAACAGTCCATCACATACACTTAAACAAACAAACATTTCGGGGGAACGATTGACTGAGGACTTGCGTTGCCAAGGAACGCAGCCAGTCGGCCGCTGCTATCAGCGCAGCTGTTAGGCGCATTCCTCCAAACTGCCCCGGACCCTGTCTACACGGAGCCCACGAGGCGCTGCCCTTGAAGTCTGTTGAAGGAAGATTAAGAACATGGGGGTAGTGGAGGGAGAAAAAGACAAGAATTTATCATAATGTAAAAAACGTTACAGTATGAGAAATCCTACGTAAAAAAACTCATTGCATAAAGGCACAAATATACGAGACACATAATAGCAGAAGGAGAACATTTGAGATTGGTTGTGTGTAAGTCCATGAGATAAATGTGAGTCAGTGGTGTGTGCATGTTGTGTGGAAATCTGTATGTCCATGAAGGCCGTCCCTCCGGCAGGCAAGTGTCCTTGATGGAAAGTCTATCACTTCACAGCCAGCTGGACGCCTCCACAGGTGTCTTGCAGGGGAGGGGGGAGTAAGCAGGGGGCGGGGGAGTAGTTCTGTGCGATTTCGCCATAACAACGCAGGGGAGAATTTAGATTAGAGGGAGTCTGATTTAAATACACAATTTGTTTTGAGAACAAGCTGAGACACTTTTCCTTCAGCTTTAAAAGTGTTTTCGTCACTGGCTCCAGGGTCCAATTTTCCAAATTAGAGGGCTCTTTTTCGTGTCTTCACATCCAGATGTTATTCCATCTCGCCTCTTCCAACAACCGCAGTTAGCTTCTCCAGCCTGATGTTCTGTTCATTCATCGCCTTTGTGATCGCGTCGTACCCCGCTGGCAGTCTAATAAAGGCCGAATTTGCCACCAGCAGTCGCTGAAGTTGCTGATACATCAGAAATCCCCCACATCCAATAAGGAGGAATCCGAGAATCAAATCCAAATATATACACGTCTTCGGCGTCCACCACGGAAATCATTGAGAGGCACACCTATTCCACTGATCCACGGAGTATCCTGCAAAAAAGGTTCCATCGGGACAGGAATGCTCCCCATTCCTTTGCTTTCCAGTTGAAAAAATTTGATCAATGGCATTTAAAGACCAGCTGACGAGATCCATAATTTCCTTAGCTTCTGTTTCCGAGCTTTTCGGTTGCTGTGAAGAAATTGCTCAAAGACACAAAACGAAGCAAATACCAGGAGAGACGGGGGCAGGGCAAGCAGATAAGGAGCTTTGCAGAGAGCTGAAAACACGACCGACCTCGAACACAGTCAGAACAGAACAGAAGCTTCCTGACTTATTACCATGTTTACAATTTTCTATTTGAAATCTTTACGGATTATACCCAACTTTCCCTCTTCTTAAGAAGTTTCTAGTAACTTAAATTTTTCTTCTAATTCCTGAATCTTTTTGTTTTCTATCTTCTTTTTGTGAGATGAGAATGAAATTATTTTATCTCTCATCACTGCTTTCCCTGCTTCCCAAAGTATAGATGCTGATGTCCCTGGCAAATCATTGTATTCCAATTATGAAGCCCACTCTTCTTTGAAAATTTTAATAAATTATTCAGCTTTAAGCAGTGATGTATTAAATCTCCAGCTCTTCTTTTGTGGGGTTATTTTTTTATTAATTAGGGTTAAAGTAACAAGAGCATGATCACTGACAGCAATAGGATGAATTACAGCCTCTGAAATGTCCGACAGCAGTGAGCTGCTGATTAAGAAATAGACCAAACGAGAGTAAGAGTGGTGGACATTTGAAAAAAAAGTATATTCCTTACTATTAGGATGACGAGATCGCCATGCATCGCAAAGACCAAAATCACTCAACTATTGTTTGACTACATTTACTGACTGCCAACTGCGCTGAGCCCCTGTTGTATTCAGCCTGTCTATTTCCTCATTTAGACCAAAGTTGAAGTCACCCCCAATAATTAGAGAGCAATCCCCGTGTTTTGAAAGTGCATGGAAGAGTTTGTGGAAGAATGAGGGGTCATCAACATTTGGACCATATACACTAACAATACATAACTTCTGGTTATGAATAGATATTTTAATTATTATGAATCTACCTTCAGGATCTCTAGTTTTGTCTAATATTGTAAAACTAACGTTTTTGTGGATTAAAATTGCTACTCCTCTCTGTCTAGAGTTATAGCAGGCAGCAAACACATCAGGGAACTCAGGTGAGTTAAGATCACTTACAGTTGTAGCTGATTTATGGGTTTCTTGCAATAAGACAACATCTGCCTTTATTCTAGTAAGCTGGTTAAAGATCTTTGACTTTTTCTCTCTGGTGCCAGCTCCATGCACATTCCATGTCACAAACTTTACATTCATCATAGGTGTGAGTGAGAAGCTGAAAAGTGCATGTCCCTGGAGAAAAAGTTATACATAGACCCAGGTAGCATCATCTGACGTGCTTGTGATTGTCTGGTCAACAGAAAAGAAGCAGAGGAATAATATAAAGGAAGGCAGAGAATTAAGATAAGATAGTCTTTATTGATCCCACATTGGAGAAATTCAGTTGTCACATCAGCTCAATAGTCAGTCAATAGTCAGGAGAAGGTGCCAAAAGTAGGAAAGGGTGCATCAGTTATATACAGTGTATCTTCCTATATCCACCTTATTTTCGAATGCGGAAGTAACTAAGGGTCCAACTTCCGTTTCTGTGTGCGGCACTTCCGTTTCAGCGCTTCCCTCGGCCAAATAACATTAGCTTGACTGAAATGATAGACAGTCGTGGCAATATTGTCAAAAACTGCAGCGATCGAAGTGGCAGGTCAGTGCCACAGCCTCAAACTATTAATGACTGAGAGGATGACACAAAGAAGTGGCCTCATATAACGAACAAGGACATTTTAACCTGTTTGTGTCATCACTTGGTGCGGACGGCTCTGCAGTGCGACTTTACCGAAGCGAACCTCCACAGTGGAAAAGTTGGATCAATGTTAATTAATATCAACAAGGATGACCTGGTATCCATGGAGGCTGATGTCCGTTCAGGTCAAAGCAAGAACAACGTTCACTCTGCTGGATCCTGATGGCATTAACCGGCTCTACCAAGACGACTGGAGCGCTCTGGTGCTGCGGCTCCAGGGGAAGCCTTCAGTCATGCAGCGGCAATCTTATGGAAGGTAGGCTATGAATCATCTAATTAAAAACATCCTAGCTGTTGCCTCGTTGTGATTAGATTGCTGGTCAGTTAATTTTGTAATGATTGGGATTTAACTGATGTTATAAGTGGACATCTAAACATTCTGCCCACTTCATGTTTTGGCTTGAAATTTAAAATGTAAATAGATAGTTTAAGTTGTAAACTATCCATATTTTTATATACATATGACACCAAGGACTGTAATATAAAAAGTAACGGTTTCTTTAACTTTGTTAAAAGGTGCAGTTTGCTGTGGCCAAAGGTCTGACTGGATTGTTCTGCACAGATGAGCAGCGCCGTCCCCAAAAGGCTGAATGATGGATGTTTCCTGCTCCACAAAGAATTAAATGGCCTACAAATATACTATATATGTGAAATGTACATAAGATACAATTTAGTTCTTTACATGTGCTAAGTCAACATCCACTTGATCAAAATATGAATAAATGCAAATTACATAAGAAAGTGAAATGGATTGCAAAATTTAATAATACACATTTTAGTTAGACACAGTTTTTGTTTAAGTAAACATTTAAATAGTCTGGAAATAAGGATATACAATACTTAAAGTTATTAACAATGAAAAGTAACTCCAAAATGTAAAACCTCAAGGTGCTATATAATGAATATTTAAAAGCAGAAATCCAAAACACATTCTTGTGTATAATATTTCCTCTGGTTTACAGTAAAATATAAGTAATCAGGATCTTTTCAACATGTAAACTTCTCTGCTTCCTTATGTATGCTTTCTCCTGCATGCTCACAGGAGCTGCACAGATTCTAAAGATTTTGTCTATTTTATAAACCATGGTTACAGTCTGGGAGATTACTGTGATAACTCTGAGCCTCCTGATAACTCTTTACACATGTATGTGGACATTTGCAATCCTCCTTTGTTATGATATATTTTTCTGGGATGAACCCGGACACAGCACGCACACACAGAGTCAGTTCTTATGAGTGAGTTTTTATTGAATGGTGTGGAAGATGGAGGATGAGACCAGAGTCTTTCAACGGACGGAGGTGAAGGGTGTAGAAGCTGGCCGGCAGGAGGAGTGTGGAGAGACTGACCGGGAGGAACTCTGGAGCCGAGCACTGGAGAGCAGAACATCTGAGCCGGGTGCAGGAGAGCAGAGCATCAGAGCCGAGCAGTGGCGAGCGGAACGTCAGAGCCGAGTCGTGGAGAGCAGAACGTCAGAGCCGAGCCGTGGAGCGCAGAGCATCAGAGCCGAGCAGTGGCGAGCAGAGCATCAGAGCCGAGCAGAGGCGAGCAGAACGTCAGAGCCGAGCAGTGGCGAGCAGAGCATCAGAGCCGAGCAGTGGCGAGCAGAGCGTCAGAGCCGAGCAGTGGCGAGCAGAGCGTCAGAGCCGAGCAGTGGCGAGCAGAACGTCAGAGCCGAGCAGTGGCGAGCAGAGCATCAGAGCCGAGCAGAGGCGAGCAGAGCATCAAAGCCGAGCAGTGGAGAACAGAACGTCTGAGCCGTGCAGTGGAGGGCTGAACGTCTGAGCCGAGCAGTGGAGGGCTGAACGTCTGAGCCGAGCGGTGGAGGTCTGAACGTCTGAGCCGAGCAGTGGAGAGCTGAACGTCTGAGCCGAGCGGTGGAGAGCTGAACGTCTGAGCCGAATACTGGAGAAAACAAACTGTCGGAAAGTCTTTGGGCTGACTGTAACAAGACCAGGTGAAAGGAGTCTTCAGGCTGACGGTAACAAACGGAGCTGACAAGAATACTGGCAGGGACTGAGCGGGAGTGAACGCTATGGACCGGCGACGGGAACAGAAAGAGGTGAGTCTTAAAAAGCGGTGGAAACAGGTGGAAGCAGTTGTGGGTTAATTGCAGCCTGCCAGGTGAAACCGATCAGGCTGCGCAGGAACGAGAGAGAGGGAGAGAGGTTCAGCATGCAGCCAATAAGCTGCATCCTGACAGTACCCCCCCCAAGGCCGGACACCGGACGGCCCAGAATCCCCACGCCGGGCGGGTGGAGGGGGCCCAGGAAGGCGGGCAAGAGTCGAAACTGAACACTGAGGGACCAAAGAGTCAGCAAACACGAGGAACCAAAAGGGGCCAGAGAACACGGGGAACCAAAGAACTAGAGAACACTGGGGAACCAAGGCACTAGAGAACAGCGGGGAATCAAGGAGCCAAAGAACACGGGGGAACCAAGGAGCTAGAGAACACGGGGAACCAAGGAGCTAGTGAACACCGATGTGCCAAAGCACAACCAGGGGGCGGCACATCAGGGAAAGGCACGAACGCCCGACTGCACCGGGGGATAAAGCGAGCGCTTGACAGCGCCGGGGACAAGAGCGAGCGCAACACAGCGACAAAGGGAAGGAACGGGTGCAACACAGCGCCAAAGGGAAGGAACGGGCGCAACACAGCGCCAAAGGGAAGGAACGGGCGCAACACAACGCCAAAAAGGGAAGGATCGGGCGTATGGAAACGCCAAGGGCAAGGAACGGGCGTGTGGAAACGCCAAGGAGAAACAACGCCGAAGCGTGAGAGGAGCGCTGGGGCCCAAGGGGCGAGATCGCCGGGGCGTGAGGGAACCGCCGGGGCGTAAGGGAGAAGTTCGCCAGGGCGTGAGGGAAACGCCGAGGCGAAACGGACGCATGACAGCGCCAAGGGGAAAATATAGGCGTACGAAAACGGCAAGAGGGAAAGAACGGACGTACTTAACGCCAAAGGGAAAGAACGGGCGTACTTCACGCCAAGGGGAAGGAACGGGCGTACTTCACGCCAAAGGGAAGGAACGGGCGTACTTAACGCCAAAGGGAAGGAACGGGCGTACTTAACGCCAAGGGGAAGGAACGGGCGTACTTAACGCCAAGGGGAAGGAACGGGCGTACTTAACGCCAAGGGGAAGGAACGGGCGTACTTAACGCCAAGGGGAAGGAACGGGCGTACTTAACGCCTAAGGGAAGGAACGGGCGTACTTAACGCCAGAGGGAAGGACAAGCGTACGACAACGCCAGAGGGAAGAACAAGCGTACGACAACGCCAGAGGGAAGAACAAGCGTACGACAACGCCAGAGGGAAGAACAGGCGTACGAAAACACCAAGGCTCAACAACTCCTGCTGGAACACGACTGGTGTACAGAAACGCCAGGGGAAAACCCGCCGGGGCGTGAGGGAAACGCCAGGGCTTGGGGAAGAGAACGCCGGGGCGTGGGGAGAACGCCGGGGCGCAAGGAAGAAGAATGCCGGGGCGCAAAGGGAACGCCGGGGCACAAGGGAAACAGGAATATCTAAAACACCAGGGAACAAGAACGGAGGGCATACTAACATGCCGAGGAACCGAGAAAAGAGGGCGTCCTAACACGCCGGGGAACCACGAATCAGAGGGCGTCCTAACACGCCGGGAAACCGAGAATCAGAGGGCGTCCTAACACGCTGGGGAACCGAGAATCAGAGGGCGTCCTAACATGCCGGGGAACCGAGAATCAGAGGGCGTCCTAACACGCCGGGGAACCAAGATAAACGTAAACACCAGGAACAAGAGGGTAAGCTAAGCAGCAAGAGGCCATGCGCGCCAGAGGGCACAGACAGCGACTAAAGCACCGGAAGGCTCTGGCGGCGACCTGCGTGCGCTGAGCAGCGACAGGTTGGCGCACCAGAGGGCTCAGCCGGCGACATAGGAGCGCCGGAGGGCTCTGGCGGCGACCTGCATGCGCCTAAACGGGGGAACAACACAGAGACACTAGGGTAAGACAGGGAACTAAACTAACCTAAACAGGGCAAAACATACAACGAAAACAGGAGAAGGGTGTAGGGACCTAGAAAGCGCAGGGACCTTAGAGAGCGCAGGGACCTTTAAGAGCGCTGGACTCCATCCAACGCAGGAACCCATACAGCGCAGGAACCCAGATGGCGCAGGAACCCAGACACCTAAATACTAAAGGGGGAAAAATAAAGACAAACAAAACTAAAATAAAGAAAAAACAAATACAGAACAAGACTAGAACTACAGGGCTAGGACAGAAACTACAGAGGCTAGACTGGAATTACAGGGGCTAGACTGAAACTACAGGAGCTAGACAGGGACTACAGGGTCAAGACAGGGACTACAGAGCTAACGAAACTACAGGGCTGACGAAACTACAGGGTCTCAAACTGAAAAATCAAAACAAGACTGGTAAACTAGGAAAGGAACCAAAAGCTAAAGCAAAACTATGAAACGAAACAGAGCAGGGAGATGAGGGCAAGTACGACTAAACTAATGAAAAACTAGATAACTAGAGCTAGAAATCTGTACAGAAGCAAGCAAGAAGTCTAAAATAAAAAACTGGAACTCAAAAACAAAACTCAGAAGACTAAGGCGAACCTAGAACACTAAATCAGGGCTATGGCTAAAACAAGAAGACGGAGAACAAAACCCGAACTAGCTGACTAAGAAAACCAAAAACTAGACTACTAAAGAAAAACCCGAACGACTAGAATAAACCTGGGACACAAAAACCCGGACAAAAACAACAAAATAAAACACAATACTCAAAAGCAACATAAATCTCAAAAAATCCTAAGTAAAGCAAAAACTAAGGTTGAGCCAAAACAAAGAACAGAAGGCGGAAATAATTCTTCTAAAACAATAAAAAATATACAAAAAGACTAGAAACTAAAGCAGATCTAGAACACAACAAAACCTGAATAACTTTAAGAAATCTAAGAAACGTTAAGTAATTAAAAAATAACTCAAAAACCAGGACCCAAAAATAACTTTAAACAAAACAGAAACCAGGACGTGCTGGACAGCAAAGTCTTTGTATGCTGGGCAGCGGCAAAAGTCAACGCTGGGCAGCGACGACGAGGAGCGCCGTCTTTAACGGCTGCGCAGCGTAGGAGGCGGAACTTGCGAAAGACGAACCAGGAAACAGAGTCAGAAGCGGGGCGTTGCGGATGCGACCCCGGCAGACGAACCAGAAGCGTGACGTCGCAATCCAGCGACCATGGCGAAACAGAGGCAAGGCGTCGCCGCACGGCGACCCAGGCGAGGCGAGACGGAAGCGTGGCGCCGCAACTCAGCGACCCAGGCAAGATGAATCCAGAAGCGTGGCGTCGCAACTTTGTGACCCAGGCGAGACGAACCGGAGGCGAGGCAGATCCTACCAGCTTCTACACCAGGCTCTGTGCGTGCTCGGGTTCATCCCTTGGCCGGTCCATAATGTTATGATATATTTTTCTGGGATGAACCCGGACACAGCACGCACACACAGAGTCAGTTCTTATGAGTGAGTTTTATTGAATAGTGTGGAAGATGGAGGATGAGACCAGAGTCTTTCAACGGACGGAGGTGAAGGGTGTAGAAGCTGGCCGGCAGGAGGAGTGTGGAGAGACTGACCGGGAGGAACTCTGGAGCTGAGCACTGGAGAGCAGAACATCTGAGCCGGGTGCAGGAGAGCAGAGCATCAGAGCCGAGCAGTGGCGAGCGGAACGTCAGAGCCGAGTCGTGGAGAGCAGAACGTCAGAGCCGAGCCGTGGAGCGCAGAGCATCAGAGCCGAGCAGTGGCGAGCAGAGCATTAGAGCCGAGCAGAGGCGAGCAGAACGTCAGAGCCGAGCAGTGGCGAGCAGAGCATCAGAGCCGAGCAGTGGCGAGCAGAACGTCAGAGCCGAGCAGTGGCGAGCAGAGCATCAGAGCCGAGCAGTGGTGAGCAGAACGTCAGAGCCGAGCAGTGGCGAGCAGAACGTCAGAGCCGAGCAGTGGCGAGCAGAGCATCAGAGCCGAGCAGAGGCGAGCAGAGCATCAGAGCCGAGCAGTGGAGAACAGAACGTCTGAGCCGTGCAGTGGAGGGCTGAACGTCTGAGCCGTGCAGTGGAGGGCTGAACGTCTGAGCCGTGCAGTGGAGGGCTGAACGTCTGAGCCGAGCAGTGGAGGGCTGAACGTCTGAGCCGAGCGGTGGAGGTCTGCACGTCTGAGCCGAGCGGTGGAGAGCTGAACGTCTGAGCCGAGCGGTGGAGAGCTGAACGTCTGAGCCGAATACTGGAGAAAACAAACTGTCGGAAAGTCTTTGGGCTGACTGTAACAAGACCAGGTGAAAGGAGTCTTCAGGCTGACGGTAACAAACGGAGCTGACAAGAATACTGGCAGGGACTGAGCGGGAGTGAACGCTATGGACCGGCGACGGGAACAGAAAGAGGTGAGTCTTAAAAAGCGGTGGAAACAGGTGGAAGCAGTTGTGGGTTAATTGCAGCCTGCCAGGTGAAACCGATCAGGCTGCGCAGGAACGAGAGAGAGGGAGAGAGGTTCAGCCAATGCAGCCAATAAGCTGCATCCTGACATCCTTGTAGCAGTTACATCCTCATCAGAGGACTGCTCTCCTTGATGAGTGAATGCTGGTAGAACAAGGTTTAATCTCTTCTCAAAACAGCAGATCTCCGATGGTAAAGCCTCTGTTTGCCGTCACTTCATCGCCAGGACGAAGATACTCCAGGAAGCCAGTGTTTTGCCAGCCACATGCATTCTTCTTTTTCTCCTAGGTGTGATCATGAGTGCCTGTAGTGTCAGCATCTTTATTCATAGGTGACTCTGATTATGGAGCGGTCCGGTCAGCCTCTGCATCACAGCGGCTGTCATCTGTCAAACACAAGCCTGCACAAGACCACAATCAGTTTAGCAGACAGCATAAAACATGTCAAGACTATTTAAAACTATGTAAACACCAAGCTAATAACACCTGTATCATTACACATTCAAATATTCATATCACACATTCCTTCCAGTTTTTACAAACACCTGGAGTTATTACCTGGGACGTCATTTGTAAGGTTATACAGTTAAATTCTAACTGCAATATTATATATATATATATATATATATATATATATATATATATATATATACACACACACACACACACACACACACACATATATATATATATATATATATATATATATATATATATACACACACACACACACACACACACACACATATATATATATATATATATATATATATATATATATATATATATATATGTACATGTACTGACTTATATTCACTTGCTGATAGCAGCAGAAGTTCTTCCGGATCATAGCACAGGTTATAGCACGGTGTATTAAATAGATTATTGCACATTAGTTATTGCCCATAAGTTATAACAGTTGTGGTTACAGTTATTGATAGCAGCAGAAGTCACTTCTTTCAGGATTATTGCACGGGTTATCGCACAGTAAATTAGATAGATTATTGCATGTTGGTTATTGCGCATTAGTTATTACAGTTCTGGTTACAGTTACAGTGCAGCATTGTATAATCAGAAAGAAAGTCCAATGAGTGAGAAAAGGTGAAAGAAGAACCATATTTAGTCCAAAGCTCTGAGCTGCCCTCAGGTCTTTACGAAGGCTGTTCCACAGCTGAGGGCCGCAGGTAGAGAAAGTCTCCTCATGGTAGGTTTTAGTTCTCACAATGAGCCACCAGACACACAGAGACCCACTGAGAACAACTGAGCCAGGATGATGGAGAACATGTGAGCCCAGCAGCAGAACATGGGACCAATGTTCAGTGATCAGGGACTGAAGGAGCAGAACTTTAACCAGACGCCATGTTTCCTTAGAGAAAAGCCTCCATGCAGGCTGCTGCTTTAGCTTGAAGATGAATCCAGAACAATGTGAGCTGAAACTCTGTTAAATGATCCATGTTTAGAACATTGTGGCTCTGAGAACCACTGTTCTAGCAGAACCCTGAGCCAGACTAGAAGACAGCAGCATTTTAAACAGACGCCAGAGCCATCAGACTTAAATATCCAGCAGCAGCAAGTGATCATGGATGAATTTATGTTCAAGGAGAGTTTATTGTTGGCTGCTAATCTCCAAGCTCTAGTGCCCCCCCAACCCTAACCCCAGAACATCTTCATCACCAGCCTCCACTGCTGAGAACCACACCTTGATCTGGACCTTCACACGTCATGATAACATGTTCTGGTTCTGCTGGCTTTAACTCTTTAAATCAGTTCTACTGGATCACATATCAGACATCAGTTCATCATATTTCTGGCACTTTTACATTCAGGGACATTCATTTTCTACATGTTATCATTTATTTGTTCATGTCTCAGTTTTAACCTGCATCCTGTTGGCTTCAGCTCACATCTTTGATTCTTTATTCAGATTGGTGTACTGCAGTTTGTCAGAGATCAACTGGGCTGTTCTGATTTCTGCTCTGAAGTCCAACCCGTCCCATCTGACAGAACTGGACCTGAGCTACAACAACGACCTGAAAGATGCTGGAGTGAAGGAGCTCTGTGGTTTCCTCCAGACTCCCCTCTGCAAACTACAGACACTGAGGTCAGACTCCATGTTTTAGTTCTGATATCTGTGATGTGAAAGTTGCGTTGACACTAAACTGCAGACATCTGGCTGATATTCTACTGATCCACACTGAGGATCTTCATGGTAAAGTCTGCTTTCTTCTTCACTGCTTTGCTCCAGTTAAAGTTTCTTTCTTTTTCTAACTTCCTGTCAGTATTTATTCAATAATCAGCAGAAAACATGAAACAATGAGCTGAATTTCAGTTTAGAGTTGCAGCTTTTATCCAGAACTGAGGAAGAGGAAGAGAGAAGAAATAAAATACTGATGTTTCATTTATTTGAAGGTTTTTAATCTCTTTAAAGCTTCATCAGGTCAGTTTTTCTCCATTTTCTACAGGATGATGTTAAAATAATTGAATAAGTGGATGTAATTGAGCTGAAAAGCAAAGTTCAGATCTTGTATTGTAATAAATCTTTGCTGAGTTTGTTCCTGGACTTGGAGCCAGTTTTTAATGTTGTCTCTCTGTGTAACTGAGTCTGAGCCCTGATCTCAGGGCACAAGCGGACAGCATTGGGACCCCCAGTGTGTAGAAATGCCCCTCATGTGAAGCGGCTCAGAGGGGATTCAAGCCAGTTTAGAAAAGTCAATTTCAGCTCCTGGAATCTGTGTGACAGGAACAAATCTATAATCCCTGATTGATGCTTCAGCACTTTTAGAAGCTCTGCAAGGATTTTACTGACTAAAACACTCAGACACAACATGTCACAGTAGCAGGTTCTACTTCTGGGAGCTTCAGCTCCTAAAGTCAGTTTACATGAAATATTCTCCATCACATCATGTTTTTATGGCTGTGGAATCAGTAAAATAGTTCATTTATCTGCAATAATCTCCATTTGTTCATATTTGCTCCACAGCTGCTGCTGACTTGTTTGTTTTCTGTGAAACTTGAATAATTTGGCTGCAGAAGCTGAGTTTGTATTGATGGAGCTGCTGGTGGAGCTGACAGAGGTGAAGAGCTGAAGTCAGCAGGGCTGTCATTTAGAAAGCTTGCTGACAATAAATGGACCTGAAATGTGCATACGCCACTTTCCACCAGAAGTTAGGATCTCTAAAAATGAACTAGAAGGGAAAATGTGTGGTCCTCATGCCAGCTCTGACCCAGGCGTACGCTCATTTTGGAGACGGGGAAACTGGAGACGCAGATGGTGAAGTGGTGAATTACAGCCAACCTGCATGAGGATTCCTCTCAGACGTTCACTTTCAATTCAATTCAATTCAATTCAATTTTATTTATATAGCGCCAAATCATGAAACATGTCATCTCAAGGCACTTTACAAAGTCAAGTTCAATCATATTATACAGATTGGGTCAAATTATACAGATTGGTCAAAAATGTCCTATATAAGGAAACCAGTTGATTGCATCAAAGTCCCGACAAGCAGCATTCACTCCTGGGGAACCGTAGAGCCACAGGGAGAGTCGTCTCCATTGTACATGGCTTTGCTGCAATCCCTCATACATAGCAAGCATGAAGCGACAGTGGGAAGAAAATCTCCCCATTAACGGGAAGGAAAACCTCCGGCAGAACCGGGCTCAGTATGAACGGTCATCTGCCTCGACCGACTGGGGTTACGGAAGACAGAGCAGAGACACAACAAGAGAGACAAAAAAGCACAGAAGCACACATTGATCCAGTAATCTGTTCTACATTAGATGGTAGTAGCGGGTGAGCCGTCTTCTCTGGATGATGTCACAGTTAACAGAAGGCCAGACTAGGTGTACCTACTATGAAGAAAAAGAGAGAGAGCAAAAAGTTAAAAGCTGAAATGACGACAGTCATACAATGCAAAACTGGAGAACCGTAGACTGAAGAACAGTAGAAATCAGTAGAGTGAGAAAATTAGACCCTGATGTCCTCCAGCAGCCTAGACCTATCACAGCACAACTATAGAGATAGCTCAGGGTAACATGAGCCACTCTAACTATAAGCTTTGTCAAAAAGGAACGTTTTAAGATTAGTCTTAAAAATAGATAGGGTGTCTGCCTGACGGACCAAAACTGGGAGTTGGTTCCACAGGAGAGGAGCCTGATAGCTAAAGGATCTGCCTCCCATTCTACTTTTAGAGACTCTAGGAACCACCAGCAGACCTGCAGTCTGAGAGCGAAGTGCTCTGTTAGGAACATACGGGGTAATCAGAGCTCTGATATATGATGGAGCTTGATTATTAGGGGCTTTATACGTTAGAAGGAGAATTTTAAATTCTATTCTTGATTTAACAGGAAGCCAATGAAGGGAAGCTAAAATTGGAGAAATATGATCCCTCTTGTTGATTTTCATCAGAACTCTTGCCGCAGCATTTTGGATCAGCTGAAGACTTTGAACTGCATTTTGTGGACTTCCTGATAGTAAAGAATTACAATAGTCCAGCCTTGAAGTAACAAATGCATGGACTAGTTTTTCAGCATCACCCCCGGACAGAATGTTTCTAATTTTGGCGATATTCCTGAGGTGAAAAAAGGAAACTCTGGAAACCTGTTTAATATGGGACTTAAATGACATTTCTTGGTCATAAATAACACCAAGATTTTTAACTTTATTACCAGAGGCCAAGTTAATGCCATCCAGATTAAGTGATTGATTAAGAACTTTATTTTTTGAAGACTCTGGCCCAAAGATTACAACTTCTGTCTTGTCAGAATTTAAATGAAGGAAATTTAAAGTCATCCAGCTTTTGATGTCATCAAGACATGACTGCAGTCGAAGTAACTGATTGGATTCATCAGGATTTATGGATAAATATAGCTGAGTATCATCAGCATAACAGTGGAAATTAATCCCATGCTGTCTGATAATTTTGCCAATCGGAAGCATATATATAGTAAATAGAATTGGTCCAAGGACTGAACCCTGTGGTACTCCACAGGTGACCCTAGAGTTTGAAGAAGATTTATTATTAACATGAACAAACTGGAATCTGTCCGACAGATAAGATTTAAACCAGCCTAATGCTTTTCCCTTAATCCCTACAGTATGCTCAAGTCTTTGTAGGAGAATATTGTGATCAACTGTATCAAATGCAGCACTAAGATCTAACAGGACAAGTATAGACACAAGTCCATTATCTGAGGCCATGAGAATATCATTGGTGACCTTCACCATAGCTGTTTCAGTGCTATGATGAGCTCTAAAGCCTGACTGAAACTCCTCAAGTAGGTCATTACTTTGTAAATGTTCACATAGTTGATTAGCAACTACTTTCTCAAGAATTTTAGATAAGAAAATAAGATTGGATATAGGTCTGTAATTTACTAACTCATCTTGATCAAGAGATGGTTTCTTAAGTAAAGGTTTAATAACAGCTACTTTAAAAGCCTGTGGTACATATCCATTTACCAAGGACAGATTAATCATGTCTAAAATAGGACCACTGATAAGAGGGAATACCTCCTTAAACAACTTGGTTGGGATTGGGTCTAACATACAGGTAGAAGGTTTAGATGAAGCTAAAATTTTAGATAGCTCAGAAAGCTCTACTGCTTTTAAACAGTTCAGACACTGCGCAGGTTCTAAGGATTCTTCCAATGCTGCCTCACTTACTGAGGACGAGGTAATCATGTTTGTGAGGATGCCAATTATTTTATTTTTAATGGAATCAATTTTATTTATGAAGAATCCCATAAAATCATTACTGCTAAGAGCTAAGGGGATGGCTGGATCAACAGAGCTGTGGCTCTGGGTAAGTTTGGCAACTGTATTGAAGAGAAATCTAGGATTATTCTTATTCTCCTCATTTAATGATGAAAAATATGCTGCTCTAACTCTGCGAAGGGTCTTGTTATACAACAATAGACTGTCCCTCCAGATTAGGTAGGATTCCTCTTGGTGTGTAGAGCGCCATTTTCTCTCCAATTTCCTAACATTGTGCTTCAAGGAACGCAGCTCTGAATTAAACCAGGGAGCCAGCTTCCTGTGAATAATCACCTTATTCTTCAAGGGAGCTACATTGTCTAATGCAGAACGCAATGATGAAGTCATACCATTTACAAAGACATCTATTTGTGAATTGGAAGAAACAACATTGCTGCCATCTACAGGGCATTTCTGCAATACGGAGGATATTAAAAAGGGGACAGACTCTTTAAGTTTTGATACAGCATTATCCGATAAAGATCTACTATAATGGAACCCTCTTTTGGGGGTGGAGAACTCCATTAGATTAAACTCAAATGTTATTAAAAAATGATCAGATAGGACAGGGTTGTGAGGAAACACTGTTAATTCTTCACAATCAATGCCATATGTCAGTACAAGGTCTAAAGTATGGAGCCAAGAGTGCGTCGGTTTACACTCCATATCAGACTTTAATCAGAGATCATCTTGATCAGAAGCATTAAAACCTCAGTATTATTCATTCTGCTGCTGGTGACTTAAATACATCTGGGACATTTCAGATGAATCTAAATACCCATACGCCATCTTAAATCTTAAATCAAAGTCTGCTAACATCTTCTCTGGGTTTTCTACCTTCACATGCCTCTCTCCAATCATCACCAGGGTGACGTGTTCCACAGATTATTGTGACCAGGTGAGCAGCAATCACTTTAATTGCTGCAAACAGTCAAATACACTCGTGCGTAATGCTGCTGGCTGGATGCATTGGCACTGCTGGAAGACCGTGCAGATGGAGAATTGAGGAAACGTGTTTTCAGGGATCAAAGATTTCCTGGCCAATAATGAGGACTGGCTAATATCCTTCTTCTGACTCCCAGCATGCATTGTGCTGTTCCCCACAGGGGAAAGTGGCTCCACCTCCCTGTGAGGAGGTGAAAGGCAGCTCTCCAACCCCCAGAGAGCAGAGAAGGAGGTTTTCTGCTCACACCCAGTCAGTGCTCATCTTTTTTTGTTTGGGGGGGGGGTAATAATGGTAGGGAAACCTCTCTCCTCTGAATGTGGATCTGAACCCACAGCCACCGGGGAATTTCAACACGGAGCACAGCGTGGTTTACTTTTTAACAACTTATTTTAACAGCTTCTTAACAACTTGTTTTAATGTGGACAACATCTGAGCTTTTACCTCTGATTTTCACATTTAATTAAAGCCTCTCTGGGAAATTTTCCTAACGTTTCTTTGCTTTTTCTCCGTGGCTGCCACGTAACCATGATGAAAAAATGATCAGCTGACACATTTTCTACACATTAACATTCATGAGGTGCTTTGCATCTAGCGTTTCTGCTTGAATCTGGGCGTGTAGAGGGCAGAACTTGAGCCAAAACCTGGTACCAAATGTATCGCTACAGCTGGGATCTAGAAAGGAAAATGGCTGCTGCTGTGCCTGAGCATGGTTTGATTCATCTGAATATTTTTACCATACTCCATTTTCTTTTTCTTGGTGTTCACTTTTAGTACGGATTCCACACAAAGTTTATAAATGAGAGCCAGGACTGTAAAAACTGCTAAACAAGTTTTAACTGTTGAAAGTTCTGATATTGTTGATTGTTGCAGAGCTGAAGTCAGCAGGTCTTTATTGAAGCAGCAGCTTGTTGTCATTAATGTTAATGAGAGTTCTTTAACTGGTTCTGTTGGACTGTTAGAACCTGCATCCTGGTGGCTTCAGCTCACATCTTTTATTCTTTATTCAGATTGGTGAGCTGCGGTTTGTCAGAGGTCAGCTGTGATTATCTGGTATCGACGCTGAAGTCCAACCCTTCCCATCTGACAGGACTGGACCTGAGTAAAAACCCCCTGAAAGATGCTGTAGTGAAGGAGCTCTGTGGTTTCCTCCAGATTCCCCTCTGCAAACTACAGACACTGAGGTCAGACTCCATGTTTTAGTTCTGATATCTGTGATGTGAAAGTTGTGTTGACACTAAACTGCAGACATCTGGCTGATATTCTACTGATCCACACTGAGGATCTTCATGGTAAAGTCTGCTTTCTTCTTCCCTGCTTTGCTCCACTTAAAGTTTCTTTCTTTTTCTAACTTCCTGTCAGCATTTATTCAATAATCAGCAAAAAACATGAAACAATGAGCTGAATTTCAGTTTAGAGTTGCAGCTTTTATCCAGAACTGAGGAAGAGGAAGAGAGAAGAAATAAAATGCTGATGTTTCATTTATTTGAAGGTTTTTAATCTCTTTAAACCTTCATCAGGTCAGTTTTTCTAAATTTTCTACAGGATGATTTTAAAATAATTGAATAAGTGGATATAATTCAGCTGAAAAGCAAAGTTCAGATCTTCTATTGTAATAAATCTTTGTTGAGTTTGTTCCTGGACTTGGAGCCAGTTTTTAATGTTGTCTCTCTGTGTAACTGAGTCTGAGCCCTGATCTCAGGTCAGTAGCGGACAGCATTGGGACCCCCAGTGTGTATGAATGCCCTTCGTGTGAAGCGGCTCAGAGGGGATTCAAGCCAGTTGCTGAACTATAAACTGGACTCTGCACCACATTTGCACATTTGCACATTTTGCATCATTGCATCTCCATCTAGCATTATAAATGCTACCGAACTCTTAGTCCTTAAATGCATTTTTGCACAAATTCCCTTGCACAATCCAATTCTGTACATAAAATGGTTTGTATACTGTGACCTTCTCCTGCACTGTTTACATTTCAGTTGTTTTTATACTGTATTTTAAATCTATTGTTTACTTTTAAATCTTTGCTGCACCTAAAACTGTAATTTAACTTTTACTGCAATTTACAAAGCTGTACACAACGAAATTTCGTTCTGTATGAACTCTGTGCATACAAAATGACAAATAAACGTGTGTAAGTCATGTCTAAGTCTAAGAAGTCTAAGTCAGTTTAGAAAAGTGAATTTCAGCTCCTGGAATCTGTCTGACAGGATCAAATCTATAATCCCTGATTGATGCTTCAGCACTTTTAGAAGCTCTGGAAGGATTTTACTGACTAAAACACTCAGACACAACATGTCACAGTAGCAGGTTCTGCTTCTGGGAGCTTCAGCTCTTAAAGTCAGTTTACATGAAATATTCTCCATGACATCATGTTTTTATGGCTGTGGAATCATTAAAATAGTTCATTTATCTGCAGTAATCTCCATTTGTTCATAGTTCCAACACAGTTGCTGCTGACTTGTTTGTTTTCTGTGAAACTTGAATAATTTGGCTGCAGAAGCTGAGTTTGTATTGATGGAGCTGCTGGTGGAGCTGACAGAGGTGAAGAGCTGAAATCAGCAGGGCTGTCATTTAGAAAGCTTGCTGACACTAAATGGAGCTGAAATGTGTGCACGCCACTTTCCACCAGAAGTTAGGATCTCTAAAAATGAACTTAGGGGAAAATGTGTGGTCCTCATGCCAGCTCTGACCCAGGCGTATGCTCATTTTGGAGACGGGGAAACTGGAGACGCAGATGGTGAAGTGGTGAATTACAGCCAACCTGCATGAGGATTCCTCTCAGACATTCACTTTCACTCCATATCAGACTTTAATCAGAGATCATCTTGATCAGAAGCATTAAAACCTCAGTTTTATTCATTCTGCTGCTGGTGACTCTTAAATCCAGCTGGGACATTTCAGATAAATCTAAATGCCCATAAGCCATCTTAAATCTTTAATCAAAGTCTGCTAACATCTTCTCTGGGTTTTCTACCTTCACATTCCTCTCTCCAATCATCACCGGGGTGACGTGTTCCACAGATTATTGTGACCAGGTGAGCAGCAATCACTTTAATTGCTGCAAACAGTCAAACACACTCGTGCGTAATGCTGCTGGCTGGATGTATTGGCACTGCTGGAAGACCGTGCAGATGGAGAATTGAGGAAACACGCTTTCAGGGATCAAAGATTTCCTGGCCAATAATGAGGACTGGCCAATATCCTGCTTCTGACTCCCAGCATGCATTGTGCTGTTCCCCACAGGGGAAAGTGGCTCCACCTCCCTGTGAGGAGCTGAAAGGCAGCTCTCCAACCGCCAGAGAGCAGAGAAGGAGGCTTTCTGCTCACACCCAGGCAGTGCTCACCTTGTTAGAGGGGGGGGGGGGGGGGTAATAATGGTAGGGAAACCTCTCTCCTCTGAATGTGGATCTGAACCCACAGCCACAGGGGAATTTCACCACGGAGCACAGCGTGGTTTACTTTTTAACAACTTATTTTAACAGCTTCTTAACAACTTGTTTTAATGTGGACAACATCTGAGCTTTTACCTCTGATTTCCACATTTAATAAACGCCTCTCTGGGAAATTTTCCCAAAGTTTCTTTGCTTTTTCTCCGTGGCTGCCACGTCACCATGATGAAAAAATGATCAGCTGACACATTTTATACAAATTAAAATTCATGAGGTGCTTTGCATCGAGCGTTTCTGCTTGAATCTGGGCGTGTAGAGGGCAGAACCTGAGCCAGAACCTGGTACCAAATGTATCGCTACAGCTGGGATCTAGAAAGGAAAATGGCTGCTGCTGTGCCTGAGCATGGTTTGATTCATCTGAATATTTTTAACATACTCCATTTTCTTTTTCTTGGTGTTCACTTTTAGTACGGATTCCACACAAAGTTTCTAAATCAGAGCCAGGACTGTAAAAACTGCTAAACAAGTTTTAACTGTTGAAAGTTCTGATATTGTTGATTGTTGAAGAGCTGAAGTCAGCAGGTCTTTATTGAAGCAGCAGCTTGTTGTCATTAATGTTAATGAGAGTTCTTTAACTGGTTCTGTTGGACTGTTAGAACCTGCATCCTGGTGGCTTCAGCTCACATCTTTCATTCTTTATTCAGATTGGAGAACTGCAGTTTGTCAGAGATCAGCTGTGATTATCTGGTATCGGCACTGAAGTCCAACCCGTCCCATCTGACAGAACTGGACCTGAGCTACATTTACCTGAAAGATTGTGGAGTGAAGGAGCTCTGTGGTTTCCTCCAGACTCCCCTCTGCAAACTACAGACACTGATGTAAGATTCCATGTTTTTGTTCTGACACTAAACTGCAGACATCTGGCTGATATTCTACTGATCCACACTGAGGATCTTCATGGTAAAGTCTGCTTTCTTCTTCCCTGCTTTTCTCCACTTAAAGTTTCTTTCTTTTTCTAACTTCCTGTCAGCATTTATTCAATAATCAGCAAAAAACATGAAACAATGAGCTGAATTTCAGTTTAGAGTTGCAGCTTTTATCCAGAACTGAGAAAGAGGAAGAGAGAAGAAATAAAATACTGATGTTTCATTTATTTGAAGGTTTTTAATCTCTTTAAAGCTTCATCGGGTCAGTTTTTCTCCATTTTCTACAGGATTATTTTAAAATAATTGAATAAGTGGATGTAATTGAGCTGAAAAGCAAAGTTCAGATCTTCTATTGTAATAAATCTTTGCTGAGTTTGTTCCTGGACTTGGAGCCAGTTTTTAATGTTGTCTCTCTGTGTAACTGAGTCTGAGCCCTGATCTCAGGTCAGTAGCGGACAGCATTGGGACCCCCAGTGTGTATGAATGCCCTTCGTGTGAAGCGGCTCAGAGGGGATTCAAGCCAGTTGCTGAACTATAAACTGGACTCTGCACCACATTTGCACATTTGCACATTTTGCATCATTGCATCTCCATCTAGCATTATAAATGCTACCGAACTCTTAGTCCTTAAATGCATTCTTGCACAAATTCCCTTTGCACAATCCAATTCTGTACATAAAATGGTTTGTATACTGTGACCTTCTCCTGCACTGTTTACATTTCAGTTGTTTTTATACTGTATTTTAAATCTATTGTTTACTTTTAAATCTTTGCTGCACCTAAAGCTGTAATTTAACTTTTACTGCGATTTACAAAGCTATACACAACGAAATTTCGTTCTGTATGTACTCTGTGCATACAAAATGACAAATAAACGTGTCTAAGTCTAAGAAGTCTAAGTCAGTTTAGAAAAGTGAATTTCAGCTCCTGGAATCTGTCTGACAGGAACAAATCTATAATCCCTGATTGATGCTTCAGCACTTTTAGAAGCTCTGCAAGGATTTTACTGACTAAAACACTCAGACACAACATGTCACAGTACCAGGTTCTGCTTCTGGGAGCTTCAGCTCCTAAAGTCAGTTTACAAGAAATATTCTCCATGACATCATGTTTTTATGGCTGTGGAATCATTAAAATAGTCAATTTATCTGCAATAATCTGCATTTATTCAGATTTCCTCCACAATTGCTGCTGACTTGTTTGTTTTCTGTGAAACTTGAATAATTTGGCTGCAGAAGCTGAGTTTGTATTGATGGAGCTGCTGGGGGAGCTGACAGAGGTGAAGAGCTGAAGTCAGCAGGGCTGTCATTTAGAAAGCTTGCTGACACTAAATGGACCTGAAATGTGCGTACACCACTTTCCACCAGAAGTTAGGATCTATAAAAATGAACTTGAGGGGAAAATGTGTGGTCCTCATGCCAGCTCTGATCCAGGCGTACGCTCATTTTGGAGACGGGGAAACTGGAGACGCAGATGGTGAAGTGGTGAATTACAGCCAACCTGCATGAGGATTCCTCTCAGACATTCACTTTCACTCCATATCAGACTTTAATCAGAGATCATCTTGATCAGAAGCATTAAAACCTCAGTATTATTCATTCTGCTGCTGGTGACTCTTAAATCCATCTGGGACATTTCAGATAAATCTAAATGCCCATAAGCCATCTTAGATCTTAGATCAAAGTCTGCTAACATCTTCTCTGGGTTTTCTACCTTCACATTCCTCTCTCCAATCATCACCAGGGTGACGTGTTCCACAGATTATTGTGACCAGGTGAGCAGCAATCACTTTAATTGCTGCAAACAGTCAAACACACTCGTGCGTAATGCTGCTGGCTGGATGCATTGGCACTGCTGGAAGACCGTGCAGATGGAGAATTGAGGAAACGCGCTTTCAGGGATCAAAGATTTCCTGGCCAATAATGAGGACTGGCCAATATCCTGCTTCTGACTCCCAGCATGCATTGTGCTGTTCCCCACAGGGGAAAGTGGCTCCACCTCCCTGTGAGGAGCTGAAAGGCAGCTCTCCAACCCCCCAGAAAGCAGAGAAGGAGGCTTTCTGCTCACACCCAGTCAGTGCTCATCTTTTTTTTGGGGGTGGGGGGGGGGGGTAATAATGGTAGGGAAACCTCTCTCCTCTGAATGTGGATCTGAACCCACAGCCACAGGGGAATTTCAACACGGAGCACAGCGTGGTTTACTTTTTAACAACTTATTTTAACAGCTTCTTAACAACTTGTTTTAATGTGGACAACATCTGAGCTTTTACCTCTGATTTCCACATTTAATAAACGCCTCTCTGGGAAATTTTCCTAACGTTTCTTTGCTTTTTCTCCATGGCTGCCACGTAACCATGATGAAAAAATGATCAGCTGACACATTTTCTACACATTAACATTCATGAGGTGCTTTGCATGGAGCGTTTCTGCTTGAATCTGGGCGTGTAGAGGGCAGAACCTGAGCCAGAACCTGGTACCAAATGTATCGCTACAGCTGGGATCTAGAAAGGAAAATGGTTGCTGCTGTGCCTTAACATGGTTTGATTCATCTGAATATTTTTAGCATACTCCATTTTCTTTTTCTTGGTGTTCACTTTTAGTACGGATTCCACACAAAGTTTATAAATGAGAGCCAGGACTGTAAAAACTGCTAAACAAGTTTTAACTGTTGAAAGTTCTGATATTGTTGATTGTTGCAGAGCTGAAGTCAGCAGGTCTTTATTGAAGCAGCAGCTTGTTGTCATTAATATTAATGAGAGTTCTTTAACTGGTTCTGTTGGACTGTTAGAACCTGCATCCTGGTGGCTTCAGCTCACATCTTTCATTCTTTATTCAGATTGAGGAGCTGCGGTTTGTCAGAGATCAGCTGTGAACATCTGGGTTCTGCCCTGAAGTCCAAACCGTCCCATCTGACAGAACTGGACCTGAGCTCCAACGACCTGAAAGATGGTGGAGTGAAGGAGCTCTGTGGTTTCCTCCAGCCTCCCCTCTGCAAACTACAGACACTGAGGTCAGACTCCATGTTTTAGTTCTGATATCTGTGATGTGAAAGTTGTGTTGACACTAAACTGCAGACATCTGGCTGATATTCTACTGATCCACACTGAGGATCTTCATGGTAAAGTCTGCTTTCTTCTTCACTGCTTTGCTCCAGTTAAAGTTTCTTTCTTTTTCTAACTTCCTGTCAGTATTTATTCAATAATCAGCAGAAAACATGAAACAATGAGCTGAATTTCAGTTTAGAGTTGCAGCTTTTATCCAGAACTGAGGAAGAGGAAGAGAGAAGAAATAAAATACTGATGTTTCATTTATTTGAAGGTTTTTAGTCTCTTTAAAGCTTCATCAGGTCAGTTTTTCTCCATTTTCTACAGGATGATGTTAAAATAATTGAATAAGTGGATGTAATTGAGCTGAAAAGCAAAGTTCAGATCTTCTATTGTAATAAATCTTTGCTGAGTTTGTTCCTGGACTTGGAGCCAGTTTTTAATGTTGTCTCTCTGTGTAACTGAGTCTGAGCCCTGATCTCAGGTCACAAGCGGACAGCATTGGGACCCCCAGTGTGTAGAAATGCCCCTCATGTGAAGCGGCTCAGAGGGGATTCAAGCCAGTTTAGAAAAGTGAATTTCAGCTCCTGGAATCTGTCTGACAGGAACAAATCTATAATCCCTGATTGATGCTTCAGCACTTTTAGAAGCTCTGCAAGGATTTTACTGACTAAAACACTCAGACACAACATGTCACAGTAGCAGGTTCTGCTTCTGGGAGCTTCAGCTCCTAAAGTCAGTTTACATGAAATATTCTCCATCACATCATGTTTTTATGGCTGTGGAATCAGTAAAATAGTTCATTTATCTGCAATAATCTCCATTTGTTCATATTTGCTCCACAGCTGCTGCTGACTTGTTTGTTTTCTGTGAAACTTGAATAATTTGGCTGCAGAAGCTGAGTTTGTATTGATGGAGCTGCCGGTGGAGCTGACAGAGGTGAAGAGCTGAAGTCAGCAGGGCTGTCATTTAGAAAGCTTGCTGACACTAAATGGAGCTGAAATGTGTGTACGCCACTTTCCACCAGAAGTTAGGATCTCTAAAAATGAACTTAGGGGAAAATGTGTGGTCCTCATGCCAGCTCTGACCCAGGCGTACGCTCATTTTGGAGACGGGGAAACTGGAGACGCAGATGGTGAAGTGGTGAATTACAGCCAACCTGCATGAGGATTCCTCTCAGACGTTCACTTTTACTCCATATCAGACTTTAATCAGAGATCATCTTGATCAGAAGCATTAAAACCTCAGTATTATTCATTTTGCTGCTGGTGACTCTTAAATCCATCTCGGACATTTCAGATAAATCTAAATACCCATAAGACATCTTAAATCTTAAATCAAAGTCTGCTAACATCTTCTCTGGGTTTTCTACCTTCACATTCCTCTCTCCAATCATCACCAGGGTGACGTGTTCCACAGATTATTGTGACCAGGTGAGCAGCAATCACTTTAATTGCTGCAAACAGTCAAACACACTCGTGCGTAATGCTGCTGGCTGGATGCATTGGCACTGCTGGAAGACCGTGCAGATGGAGAATTGAGGAAACACGCTTTCAGGGATCAAAGATTTCCTGGCCAATAATGAGGACTGGCCAATATCCTGCTTCTGACTCCCAGCATGCATTGTGCTGTTCCCCACTGGGGAAATTGGCTCCACCTCCCTGTGAGGAGCTGAAAGGCAGCTCTCCACCCCCCAGAGAGCAGAGAAGGAGGCTTTCTGCTCACACCCAGGCAGTGCTCACCTTTTTAGAGGGGGTGGGGGAGTTAATTATGGGGGGGGAAACCTCTCTCCTCTGAATGTGGATCTGAACCCACAGCCACAGGGGAATTTCACCACGGAGCACAGCGTGGTTTACTTTTTAACAACTTATTTTAACAGCTTATTAACAACTTGTTTTAATGTGAACAACATTTGAGCTTTTACCTCTGATTTCCACATTTAAAAAAAACGCCTCTCTGGAAAATTTTCCCAACGTTTCTTTGCTTTTTCTCCGTGGCTGCCACGTCACCATGATGAAAAAATAATCAGCTGACACATTTTCTACACATTAACATTCATGAGGTGCTTTGCATGGAGCGTTTCTGCTTGAATCTGGGCGTGTAGAGGGCAGAACCTGAGCCAGAACCTGGTACCAAATGTATCACTACAGCTGGGATCTAGAAAGGAAAATGGCTGCTGCTGTGCCTGAGCATGGTTTGATTCATCTGAATATTTTTAACATACTCCATTTTCTTTTTCTTAGCGTTCACTTTTAGTACGGATTCCACACAAAGTTTATAAATGAGAGCCAGGACTGTAAAAATTGCTAAACAAGTTTTAACTATTGAAAGTTCTGATATTGTTGATTGTTGAAGAGCTGAAGTCAGCAGGTCTTTTTTGAAGCAGCAGCTTGTTGTCATTATTATTAATGAGAGTTCTGTAACTGGTTCTGTTGGGCTATTAGAACCTGCATCCTGGTGGCTTCAGCTCACATCTTTTATTCTTTATTCAGATTGGTGAGCTGCAGTTTGTCAAAGATCAGCTGTGATTATCTGGTATCGGCGCTAAAGTCCAACCCGGCCCATTTGACAGAACTGGACCTGAGAGGAAACAACCTGAAGGAGTCAGATGTTCAGCAGCTGGAGGATCTTGTAAAGAGTCCAGACTACAAACTGAAAACTCTGTAAGTAGATGGTTGGAGTGAGTCCAGCTGCTGTCAGCAGAACTGTTCTGAACCCAGTTGGTACCAAAGCAAAGATCCAGTGTTTCCAGTAAAGCTGCAGCTTCTCAGTGGGAGGAGAATGGTGACAGGCTTCCTGATTGGACACAAAGACAACAATGAGCCAATCAGAGGAGCCAGCAGCTTGTTGTGTTCCTGTCTTTGTGTCCATGTGAAGATGACTGTTGTTGTTGTGTTCATGTCTTCCAGCTGACAGCCTTCCACCATGTCTAGAGACAGTGGTCCTCATTCATCAAGCTGTGGAGCATCAGATCTGATCTCAGACTCTTTGTTCTCTCATTTCAACAGCAAACAGCTGATCAGTTTCATCTTAGTCACAGCTCTGAGATCAGTCTGACTGCAGCCTGCAAATCACTGATTTCACAGCTCATCATTCCATTTAGTCACCATGTGGTCTTTCTACAGAGCACAAGCTCTGCTGAAGTCCACTCAGCACATCTGGACATGTGTCCTTCTCTCACTAGTTTCATCCAGATGTGTTCAGGGACAGCCTCCATGTTTTTTAGTCAGCTGATGTTTCAGGAACAGATGAAATGTTCATGTTGTTTCCAGAGGCTGAAACACTCACTGATCTCCTCTGCTGCTCCTTCTTCTCTCTGCAGGGTGTGGAGGAGATGATCTTAGTAGAGGAGAGAAGCTTAGCTGTCCTGATGATCCAGAGGTTGAAGCTGCAGCAGTTTGACTTTAAAGAGACTCTGACTGGATCCTGATGATGAACTCTGACCTTAGAGATGTTGATCCTGTTTATCTGAACATGTCTGTCATTTAGTGTCTGATATTGTTTGTCTCTGTGGACCAATGAGGGTCAAATGAAAACTAAGCTGCATTTAGTGGCTCCATGGAGTTTTGATCTGAATCTGATGAAACTGCAAAGTTGATCTTTTTTCTCTGTGCTTCATTTTCAGCCTGTAACCCAGAAATCTGATATAAAGCTCAACTCTAAAGTTTTCAGGCTGCATGTTTGCTTCATTGTGATGCAGTTTCTGGAGGTTTTTCAGCATATTTTAGATGTTTTCTGCAAATGTTTTGGCAGCTCTGCTCCTTTTATCTGTTGCTGCAAAAAGCTCAGTGAGTAAATGATGGTTTCTTGAATCAGAGGATGAAGCTTTTCTTAATGATTTTAGATCAAATCTTTTTACATCCTTCTTTCTGAAGGTAAAATATAAAACTGAGTAAAGATAAAGTTTGATCTGCTCCAGCTTCCCCTTTGGTGAGCATGGAAACACTTTCTGCAGCAGCTCAGAGACTTCTAAATCTTCTTTAGAGGATTTACTCTGTTCTTCCTTCTGTTGAAATTCAAACATGAATCATTATATTTTTTTCTCGTTTCCTGGACATTTCAGACGGACCAGAACCAGAAGCTGCTCTACAGAACCTGGATCCTCAGATTGTCTCCCTGTTACATAAATAACTTTAGAACCTGAGAAAGATGACATCTGGCATCCGAGCAGACAGGCAGAAAGATAGAAAATTGTTTTAGATGTGTTGAATTTTAAAGTTAAAGTTGGGTTAAAATGAGGAATTATTAAAATGATGAATTCAACTGTGAGTTGAATTGAGATTTGCTACCTATTATTTTAATCTATTTTTGACCTTTATTTTTGTATATTTTCACATGTTTAGTTAGTAGTGAGTAGAGTTTCCAAGATTGTTAAATCAGAGAATTACTGTAACAGGGAATTGCTTTTGGTTTAATAAAAGACAACTTGTGGAATAGTAAACGTTGTGTTCATTCCAATCCAGGGTTTTATCGTTACTCCACACTCAGAGTTACCTCCTTTTGAGTGACACGATATTAACACAGAGACAATATCATTGGTTTTGATGATACAACAGGTAACAGTTTAGACTCTAATTGCAGTTATAATTTGAGTTATCAACTCTGCTGGGTAAATCTCATCGACCAGAGACCGATTGGATCATATTGTTCCAGCACAACGAGGTTCATAACAGCTAATTATTAAATGCATTAGTAGTATAAATCATTACAAGCTCATCACCACCATTTGAATCATATTTATGTTATAGCCACCATTTGAGTTTGAATGACTTATTATTAAAATTATAATACCAAATTATAATTAATAATAATAATCATACTCAAACCGCTTCTGGCACAGCAAAGTCCATCAGGAACAAGGATTTGTTCAGTCCAAGTCCACCTAACCGACTCAGGATAGTACAAGCCAACGGCCTCCACACTAAATCAGTAGGACCACACAGGAACCTCTGTAGGAAGTGGACACAGAAAGCAGCCCCCCTGCTGCTGAGCTGGATCAGGCCCTGTCCTCCATCGTCCTTCAACTCTGCGGCACCCAGTGCAATTTGTCCCAGAAAGAGTCAACAAGATCTTTGACAGCAGGTCAGGTGGGGGGGTCAACACATGACAGGCGATGTCATAAAGTGGATGAAACCAAATTATTGACAATTAGAACTCTGCCTCTGTAGGACAAAATCCACCTTGTTAAACGACCTTTGACCTTATCTAGAACATTTTCCCAGTTTTTCACCCAGAAAAACTGGCTAAAGAATAGAACATGCCAGAAAGGCCACACCCTTGTCTAATTCCTCTTTGGATCTGAAAAGGAGCGCTCAGACCACCATTAATTTTTAGCTCACTCTGAATGTCACAGTATAAAACCTTAACTTTATCAATAAAACCAGGACCAAAGCCAAAAGCACTCAAAGTGAGCCATAAGTAGTCATGCTCAACACCATCAAAGGCTTTTTCTTGATCAATAGATATAATTCCAGCTTTCAGGCCATACAGCTCACAGATCTCTAAAAATCTCCTATCAAGACAATGTTATCAGAGATCAAGCTGCCCGCTACACAATATGTCTGATCACAGTGGATCACTTTCTCCACCACTTTGCTCAGCCTGGCTGCCAACACCTTAGAGAGGAGCTTGTAATGTGAGCAGAGCAGTGAAACAGGTCTCCAGTCTTTAATAAACTGCAGCTCACCTTTGTTGGGCAGCAAAGTAAGAAGCGCCCTTCTGCAGCTCAGTGGCAGACGGCCTCCAGCCAGACTGTCCTTCAGTACTGACTACAGCAGATCTTCCCCCACTACTGAGCACAAAGACTTGTAGAAGTCCACAGGTAGAGCATCTATTCCAGGAGCTTTGCCACTCTGCATGCTCTGCAGAGCTGCATAGAGTTCATTAGCAGACAGAGCTGCTTCCAGCTCTATGTTCCTCTGCTGCTCCACCTGAGGAAGACCAGTGTAGAAGCTCTGGGACACTGCCTGCTCCTCTCTGGGCTCACATTTAAACAGCTTGCTGTAAAAAGTCACAGCATGGTTACCAGTTGCTGGATGATCAGTCAGCACCTGCCCAGTATCGCCCTTTAAGCTGTGAAGGAACTTTTTTGTCCATTCTTACACTGTAGAGCAAAGAAAAAGTGAGATGGAACATCCATGTGGGCTCCATGCTGGAAACGGGACCTAACGAGAGCCCCCTGAGCTGAGACAGCCAGCAAGTTGGCTAAATCAGACTTCTTAGCTTCAAGTATGTGAGTGTGGCGTTGGTCTGCTGTGGCTTCAAAGAAGTCTCTGAGCTCCTCCACCTCAGACTCCAGAGCCCTGACTGAACCACCAAGGCTTTGGTCACATTCTCAGTGGACTGCTGACACAACTGTCTGATCAGCACTTTTACACAATCCACCATTGTTGAAAAGAAATAAAATCACATTTAGTGCTCTGGTGGTTTTTCAAAAAAAGGCAAATGTATCTTTAAAATTCCTCTCTTCCAATAAGGCTGTGTTAAACTGCCAATAAGCACTACTGGCTTTTACTCACTTTATAAAGACAGAGACTGTTACAAGTGAGTGATCAGAAAAAGTCAGAAGGGAAGGGATTGACGCTCGAGGTTGACGGGAGCGCGGCGGATCGGGGTTGGGAAACAACTGAAAAGGAAAGGGAGATGGTCAAATAGTGAAGGGTCACAGAGGAAACAACCTGAGAAGCGCAAGCTTACCATGGTAGGTGGTGAACACGAGTGGATGATTCGGTGTCAGAGTTTGTCCGGGAAACTTCCTTTAGGAGAGACGCGGCCACACGGGAGGAAACCTGGGAGTCACAAAGGATCTTAATTAGCACGGAGGAGAATATCTCGAGGGGTGAATGGAGGCCTGGCGTTCTTCTGCTGTCCGCACGCCGTTCTTAAAGGGTGAAGTCCTGACAGTCCTGACAATGAGTCCACGTGTATTGTTGCTGCTCACCATGAAAAGCTCTCCACACATCACAGCTCCTGAGCTTCCAGAAGCTGAATCAGGCGAGTGCCAGAGGCGGCATGAGGCTCTGCATGCTTCCTGTCTAAGCTGCTGTCCTCAGGACACTTCAAATCACCTCCAAGAAAGAAAGATTCCTCACTGATACATTTCTCTACAACTTTATTCAAAGCATCTAGAAACATCAGCCTCTCCACTCCCACAACTGGAGCAGAGATAGTAATAAACACCAGTTTTACTTTCTCATTCACTGCTCTTCTTTTCAACAGACGGCCTTTAATGAGCTCCTCAGATTCCAGCCACTGAGGAATAAAGTTTTTAGCAAAGAGAACTCCAACCCCACCACTGTTACTAGTCTGATGACTTCAGAAGGACTCACCAGTCCATTCTCTCCTCCAGTCAGCCTCATTATCAGCAGGACTGTCAGTCTCTAGGACTAAAATAATATACAACTGTTTTAGAGAGCACAGCTTGAAGAGAGAAGCTCTTTTCCCATCATCCTTTGCTCCATTTAAGTTCTAGCTGCCTATCCATATATCTCCCATAGCAGAGAACAGTAGTAGTGACACAGAAACCAAAGAGCAAAGCAAAGAAAACAGAAAGATTCTGAAGGTTCTTCATCATCTTCTAACTGCTTCTTGACCTTCTGCTCTAGTTTTTTAATACGGTAGATCTGCTGCTCAGTGAAAGCTTTCTCTGCCAGGACTCCAGGACTTGTCAGAAAAACCTTCAGTGAGTCCAGGAAGAGCTGCAGTCAGGAAACACTTTGTCCACTTTAAGCTTTCTGGCTGCCTTTGTGTCCTGCAGGAAACTCTTAATCCTGGTTAAAGAGTCGCCTCTCTTCTGGTGAGGAGGCCAGA